>NC_064931.1:695219166-695529166 GCF_023897955.1 Schistocerca gregaria | reverse complement strand
TTTGTAATGTCCAGGGAACCATCATAAATGGATGTTACTTCAGGGTCATTACTGCCTTTGAATAAAAGTGTCATTCTTGTTCATTTGGGTATTTCTTTCAGTTACCTTTGTACTATACTGTAGCAATTCTTTCCATTTATGGTCCAAGTTTCATCAAGCTATGTCACTTGGCAGTGAAACATCATGCAAAAGTTGTTTTCATAAGTTTTGCATACCAGTATAATTATGGGTCAAGAAAAACTGATACTAGGGCTAATTCAGATACTGTACAGCTTTGTTTCAAAATGTTCTGTCCTTTTATAAACAGCATTCACTTATACTATAGTGGGGTATATGTAAGAAGGTGACAGCATGACGTGTTCTCAACAGAAAGAGATACAGAGAATAATTTGTGGCATCGTCAGTGCAGCGTGCAGTGTCACATCACACGCTCCAGTCAATGCCCATCCCAATAACTGGCAATGCAGAGGTGAGCGCTACATCAGGATAACTGTGTCTGCTTCCGACACTGCCTAGCAGAATTCATGTGCTCACTAAATCAGCGCCATTCTTCTTAACATAATACTTGTTATGTTTGCTTTATGCCACCCGTAATGAACACACTACAGTCGCTAAGTACCATCACCATACCTCAATTAACACGAAAATCGATGCTACATGTTCTACAATATATTTTGGGTAAATGTCAGCATCAGCAGTAAAGAATGAAATCCTTTATTTCACAGCTTGATTATATGTTGGAGCGGCAATTGCTGAGGTCACAAGATATGCTCATCAGTAATTTTAAAATTGTTGTATGCAGTAGAAGTGAAGATATCTGTTGGAAGTAATCGTCACATTACATATTACACCTTATAGAAAATATTGTGTTGTTATGATATAGGCCTTGAAGGTTTGAATAGTTAGCACTGAAGATGGTCTTACAGTGAGCAAAATCTATCTGGAAAATAAAGAATTTCAATCTTTATGGCTGATGCTGCCATTTATTCAAAATATAGTGACAATAATACAGCCGTGGTGCACACGGTTCCCAATGGATTTATACATCAAAATGTTCTACATGCACCCAGCTGCACGTGCTACAGGCAGAAATAGTAGAATGACAGTATCAGCTGGAGTGTCACATGATACTCTGTTCCATACCACTACGCATGGACCCACCAACCCCGCCTTTTTATGTGCACACCACTACAGTGAACTAGGAAAAAATAGAAGTACAATGCTATAAAAATAAGACAATCTCTCCATGTATAGATAAAGCATTTAGTAGCAAACGGGCACTTCAGCATTGGGTACAGTGTTCACATTTTATTATGGCCCTCATCCACAACAAAATGCTGAGGTAAACAAAGTGTGAATTCAAAAAATATACTAGTTGGAAAGGAAAACTACCTACAGCACATCATTAACAATTTGCATACAGAGAAAGCAACAAAATGCGGCCAAAGGTTGAAGCAAAAATACTTGAAAACCTAAGTGAGGGAAAACTTTTCATTAAACTGTGTAACCAAAAGATAAATGAAATTAATATGATGAGACTGAGGAAGAAAGAACACAATGGATAATATGTGGAAAAGATGGCTCAGCTGGGATGAGGATGGGGCAACCAAGGATGAATAAACTTGACTGGACTGAAAAGTGGAATTAGTGAAAAGAAACAAAATATGGGGAGAAAGAACAGGTGTATTTTAATTCCCACATATGCTAATATCTTATGAGGACATAAACCTCAAAAGCAGTGATATTTCACTCCTTTAGCACAATGGAGCACTGCATCAACAGTAACAAACAGATCTGGGAAAACAATTCTGAAGCAAGAAGTGTTATGATCAGATTCACAGTGAAAGTTACCAAAAAAATTAATAATGGTAAGTATTCTATTGGGGACATTCAATCTTGCACTTATACAAATTTGTAGACAATTAGCATTAATTACACCTAATTACAACCATTTCCAAAATTAGTCTTGCTAGGAGTTGCTGAAATCACTCATTGATGATAAAGTCATTCTACTGGCTGCTGAGCAGTCATATGGAATGTAGAAAAGAAAAGGTCACATATTACAGAATAAATATAATAGCCTGCTTTCAGTAGTGACTAGGTCACTTTCAGTATGCAGCATCATTTCTAGATATCAGGGACAGAGCTACTTGAGCCCTACACGAATATTTCATATGAACTGTAACAACCATGACCACCAACAGTTTACAGCCACCGTCCAGGTCTGTTATGTGTCCTCTGCATTTTCACCTAACCTGCCACTTTGGCACCAACCTGTTCCAGTCCTTTCCTCCAAATTCTCTCCTTCATTCTTTTCAGTGTAGTCTTGATCTTATGCTTGGATTCTCAATTAATGCACTCTGTACCCTCATTCTCTTTACCTGTCTTTACAACTTAAGCCTGGTTGATTCTGCCGCCCCTGTAAAAGTACCTGTTTTACTGTATCATCTTATTTCTTATTCTGTTCGCCTTGCTACACCCACTCAAAATCTGTAAAATTATATTTCACACGTCTGTATCTTCCTTTAATTCATTTTCTTCACAGTCCACATTTCAGAAGCGTAGGTCAAGTTAACCCAAAGTAGAAACAATATATTATTCCTCTGTTCTTTGCAGGACAACTAGATACAATATTTATTCTTTATAACCACCACAAAAGTTTCTTATTATTACTATTAGCTACAACTGATGTTCCACTCTTGGAGGAAATTTCGCTGAACTGGGAGTGTGCCCTTAACTGTAAACAGATAACAACTTGCTAAACATGACCAGGTATAAGAAAATGCTTTACATATCTTAACTAAGATGGGCCATTTTGTATTAAATATGCAGCAAAAAAGAAGCAAAATTAAAACACAGATCTTAAATTAAACAACCGAGCAGCCCCACAACTTTCACTACACTAAACTGTTCCCACACCATGTTATAAATTCAGACATTTTACTTCATATTTACTATGGGGTATCACAAACCTGTGATCCATGCACCATAACAGACTATAGTATGTTCGAAAGTACTTTAGGAATGGCAGCTACGGTGGAAGTAGTAGAGGGGAAGCCTATTCTGCCAATCCCGTGACCCCTGTAACTGCAACGAGCACCCAAAGTTGCCATACCTCTACACACACCACATGATACTTCTTCCTTGCACTACACTTGAGTTTCAGACAGGTTGCTGTCTTCTGTGATTTCTACAACCTGTGAGTTTGTTTGCTTGCATTTTTACTGTTCCAGGAGTCATTGTTATATTTGTTACTGCTATTTGCTGTGTATTACTGACCTATGTCAGAAGCAAGTGTGTCAAAAGACAAGTAAAAATGTTTGACATTTGCTTGGCCAGGGGACTGCCATTTGAGATCAGTTGAGAGAAATGGCTTGCTCTTACGTAAATACTTTTGGAGACTCAAAAACGTAATGGTGGCCTGTTGTTCTCCATTACCAAGGTGGTTGATACACTGCTGCAGCTTTAAATACAAACAAAAAACAGTGTTGTGAATAATAGCAAGGAAATATTGGAGAAAGGAAAGGAAGTTGCAAAAAACATATTTAGTATCCCTGCCAACAGACACTGCGACAGAAGCACATGAGCTAGCATGATCAGTGCCACAGAATAGTGGAGAAACCGGCCACGGTGGGTGCAAGTGACATGTCATACAGGCAGATCCGCTGACGGAGGTGTTTACCTACAGGCAGCAGTCTGCCTAGTGTGACAGCGCTTACGTCGAATTGAACTACTGCAGACCTTGTCTCGTGCACTGTGTTGAGCGCTGTTGCCAAGTGCTCAGTTGACAGCTGCCCACACCAGCTACATGCCAGGTGCACACCTCTGTGAGGTTTTGGACACACTGCTGCTCGCAGACAGACTCTAATGGCAAGATCCCCTGCCCCTTCATCTCACTGCGTTCTGTTCCCTGGCTATTATCAAACCACCATCAGGCCACGAAGTACCCAGCCCAACTGTGTAGTGTAGCGGCATTGTCATGCCAGTGCCGAGACTAAAATATCAAAGCTTAAAACTCTAGAGGAGAAAAAATGTGTGGATAAGCACACAGCTAATATAATTTCATTTGCCGACAATGCAATTTGTGACCACATCTATGATTATTACTGCAGAAAGGAACATCCAATAATCAGCAAGTGACTGGCCACTAAAACGAAATCAAGTCTTTTTCAAGGTAATGGTACAACATTATTCACACTTTTGCCCAACGCAAGACTTCATTATACTGTTTCTGTTTGTGGAAAGGGAGGACAACCTCTAGTTTTAACAACTCATCCATGTTGCATTTCCTACCATTCTGCAATTTCTACATTTTCAAATGGACAACATTTTGGTTATCAAATTCCTGTAACTCAATGTTAGTGCTCTGAAATTTGGATCTCATATTTGTTTCTCTCAATGTAAGTCCAGATTTGGTGTGTAGAGCAAATTTTGCAGCTCTTCAATATACCTCTTTTCTTCTTACACCAACTATGTATCTGTCCCTTTCTACTGACACTGGAGACAAAGTACTCAAAGTTGGCATCATTTATTTTTCAGTTTTTTAGTTTATAAAATCTTTCACAAGTTGTTCTTGTTTCACTAACTGTTAATAGCTTCTCCTCTTCTGTAGTATCCAGTATTAAACTTCAATTCTCATTTCCATAATTTGAATTGTATATTGTTAATTTCACATTCATGGTTTGTAATTAATATTTTTAAATTATTTTTGTTAGGTGACTTAACAGCCATCTTGTCATTCATGAAATGTACATCTGACCATCAGCTGTTTTGTTGAAAACTTTAAGCACGAGATGGTTTTAATCTTAGATCACGATCAGCAGATATCTATCCAAAGTTACAAACACAGATAAATGCAGTTCGCAGAAATATGTAAAGGAAATTTGTGCCCATCTGGGACTCGAACCTGGATGTCACGCTTAAAGCGAGCGGTCGCCTTGACCGCCATGAGCCACTTACTCGCAATCCCTGATTCGCAGTGTGCAACAAGCCTTTCTTTCAGTGCGCACGCACGCCATACCCGATCTCTGACAAAATAAACATGAATACTTACAAGGTTAAAAATATTTCAACTACATACACCTCTCTTGTCATTATTTGACAGTGGATACAACTCAGGTGTTATAATATGTAATATTTCCAGTATAATAAGTTCTACACAGGGCACTTAGAGTGCACTTAGTATTGACATCAGTTAATAGGACAGTCTACACAAAATGAGGAGGCTAGAGAAGTAAATACTGCCATCGTACAAACTCTGAAGAGTTGTTGGTTAAAGACCGTCACTAAACCTTTTCATCATTTGATACAAAGTCTGTCAATTATGAGTTAACTGCTGATTGCCCGAGACTAGATTATCTTTGGTGAACATCTCTGGTAGTTTCTCACGTAAACAAAAAGTGAAAAATGAAGTTTCCATTACAAAAACAGACACACACTTATCTCACAGCAAGAAGGTACCAAGCTCTGCAATATGTAGATGCTAAACAGTTGGATAATTATTACATAATAATCTCTTTAAAAAACCATCAATCACAACATAAATGAAATCTGCATGGTTGGTCATAAAAAGTTCTTAAAATAGGTACAAATTATCAGCTACCATTCATTTACACCTTTGGTGCATTAATCAAGCATTACGATAAAGTAACAATTAAGTATTAAGGATCACATAATATATATCTCTTGTATCAGTTAAACTGGTTATTCAGTAATGTTTTTAAAATTTTACAGTGTGATACAACAATTACATATGATGTAATCCTTCAAACTTAATCATTACCTTATGGTAATGGTTGATTAATGTACTCATGGTGTAAATGAATGGCAGCTGACAATTTGTACTGATTTTTAAGGACTGTGTTGTTTGTCTTTTAGTCAATTTTATATTATGATCAACCATGTACATTACATTTTTGTTGTGATTGCCGTTTGTTTTTTCACACCTCGGGATTATTATGCAATAATACACTACTTTTTAGCAACTAAATATTGCAAAGCTTTGTGCCTTCTTGCTGTGTGACACATGTTTTTCTATTTTTGTAATGGCCACATCGTTTTTCACTTTCTGTTTACATGAGAAATCACCAAAGTAGTTCACCACAGATAATCTAGTCTCCTGTCATCATCAGTAGTTAACTCATGATCAACATACTTTGTATCACAGGATGAAAAGGTTAAGTGAAGGTATCTGATGAACTCTTCAGAGAGTTTACTATTGCAGTACTTGCTTATCTAGCCATCTCGTAAGTGTATATACTGTCCTGTTAACTGATATCACTGCTGAAGTGCTTCCTGAATGTCCTATGTAGAACTTAATATACTGGAATTTATTACATACACCACCACCTGAGCGGTATCCACTGTCAAATGATGACAAGATAGTGTATTTACATGAACTATTTTTAGCCTTGTAAGTATTCACATTCTTCTGTACCTCTTTACAATTTCTTGACGTATTTCTGTGCACCATATACATCTGTGTTTGTATCTTCGGACAGCTACCTGCTGATGATGGCCAACACACTAAAGTGGTTGATGTTTTTAAGATTTTCAATAAAACGGCTAACAGTCAAATATGCATTTCATGTAATATTTTCATACTTTTTATGATGAAATGACCATATATGGCAATAGTACAGTCTTTGGTTCAGCATATATTACCCAAAGATCATAGGGCAGTGACCTGTAATTAGAATGGACCAAGGAAATTAACATTTCATGATAAACATGAATTCTGCCTCAAAATATGAAAGAGCGAAATTAATTAACAGATGCTGTTTCATAGCAAATTGTGTCCAGCCGAACTATTTCATTAGAGGTAGTATGAAACAACTTTATCTACTGCATATAAATATCAAAAATGTTCCAATTTTTGGTTACTGGCGCATCATCTGGCGAAGCCCAACTGGGGAAGATAATGTGCATAAGAACATGTTAGCAACACAAAAAAATGCACGAATGCAATGACATACCAGTGCACTCGACGCTCTGGCACCATGCCATCACTCACACTGTAGAATCATACAAACATAATGTCATTTGACCATCAGACTCCTGCATAGACGGCACAGTAATAAGCATCCCTGGCACAGAGAAACAACTGAAAGATTTGAAAGCAAATAACTCAGCAGGTCTGGATGGAATCGCAATTCAGTTTTCAAAGAATACTCCATGGCAGTGACCCCTTACCTAGCTTTCATTAATCACATATCTCTCACCCTGAATGAAGTCTCAAATGACTGGAAAATAGCACAGGTGACTGTATAAGAAGGGTAAAAGAACGGACTGACACATTTAGAGATCAATATCCCTGACTTCGGTTTGCTGCAGAATGCTTGAACATATTCTCAGTTTGAATATAATAAATTTTCTTGAGACAGAGAAGTTATGCCCACAAATCATCATAGCCCACAAAGCACCACTCATGTAAAACTCAGCTTCCCCTTTTCTCACAAAATCATGGGAACTACAGATGAAGGACAACAGGTAGGTTCCACATTTCTAGATTTCCGGAATACATTTGACACTGTGCCACATTTCAAGCTGTTAACGAAGGTTCTAGAATATGGAATAAGTTTACAGATACGCGAGTGGCTCGAAGCCTTCTTAAGTAACAAAACCCAATATGTTGTGATCGATGGCAAGTGCTCATCAGAGACAAGGGTATTGTCATGAGTGCCCCAGGGAAGTGTGATAGGACCACTGTAGTTCTGCTGATAATGCTGTGGCGTACAGTAAGATGTTGACGTTGAGTAAATGTAGGAAGGTACAATATGACTTAGACAAGATTTCTGGTCAGTGTGATGAATGGCAGCTAGCTCTCAATGCAGAAAAATGTAAGTTAATGTGTATGAGTATGAGTATGAAAAACAAACCTGTAATGTTTAGATACAGCATTACTAGTGTACTGCTTGACAGAGTCATGTTGTTTAAATATCTGGGAGTAATGTTGCAAAGCATTATGAAATGGAACGAGCACATGAGTACTGTGGTAGGAAAGATGAATGGTCGACTTCAGTTTATTGGGAGAATTTTGGGAAAGTGTAGCTCATCTGTAAAGGAGAACACATACCAGACGATTGGGCGACCTATTCTTGAATACTGCTCAAGTGTTTGGGATGCGTACCAGGTTAGATTGGAGGAGGACAACAAAGCAATTCAGAGGTGGGCTGCTATATTTGTAAACAGTGGGTTCTAACAACACTTCATTGTTATGGAGATGCTTTGGGAACTCAATTGAGGACCCCTAGGGGGAAGGCGACATCCCTTTTGAAGGACACTATGGAGGAAATTAAGAGAACCAGCATTTGAAGGTGACTGCCAAATTATTCTAATGCCATCAACATACACTGTTTGTAAGGACCACAAAGATAAGATATGAGAAATTAGGGCTCATATGGAGGCCTCGCCCTATTTGCGAATGGAACAGGAAAGGAAATGACTAGTAGTGGTACAGGGTACCCTCTGCCAAGCACAATATGGTGGCTTGCAGAAAAGCTACGTGGATGTAGATGCCAACTGTGGGCACTGAATGGTCTCTTACGAGATATATGCTATGTAATGCAACATAGTAATCAGTCATGGAATACAGTATCTTAGAACAAAAAAATGCGTACACAATATTCGAAAGTTGGCATAATGTGGACACTTCTACAATGTCAGGCCCTTTGCTGACTGTTAAGCATACTCTGCCAGTCTCGACAAGCAACTGCACGGTAACCGTGCCCAAATGTCTCTGTTGTGCATTGCTTGATGTTTTCTTTTATCATTTTGAAATGAATGAAGATACTAATCCTGGTCCATCACAGATTTTGATTAGGACCCTCACAACAGCAGAAAGGATCAGTGAGCTGTGAGAATGTTTCAGTTCTGCTTTTGGATTGCACAGGTGCAGGCTTTTGCACTTGGAGATGGAGGCAGGGCTCATTTGTCCACACTGTTCCTCTCCCCTCTGGCGGCCAAAACTCCAGTCTGTTTACACTCACCGCTATCTGCAAGTACATAATATCTGCACACTGCACAACAGCAATCAGCAAACGAAACCTGTCTCGTATTTAGACTGCCTCAAAATTCTTCCCCTAATGTTGGAATAGTTATTTATGATTCTCCTTCTGCACCACGTACCTAGTCGGTTCTGTCTGTAACATTGTGAAGTACGGTCGCCCGCCTACGAATGCCCAGAAAAGATCGAAATTAATATTTTGTAGATTCTGTAATTCACCTATAGCAGAAGACATTACTGGAAGCTATCAATGCAGGTTCAGGCTAGGCAAACCAACTTTAAACCAGATATTTACTTTCTGAGAAATAATAGAAAAGACTAATGAATTCAATGTTGGTGTGCATCATCTTTTCATTGACTTTAAATCTGCATATGACACAATAAACTGGGCCAAACTTTATGAGGCAATGCGGGAATTTAAGTGCCTGGATTGGAGCATTTAATAGAGGTCACCCTAAAATACCCCCAGTGTACAGTCCGAGTGCAGTCCAGGCTATCACCTCAGTTTCCCACTCGAACTGTGCTAAGGAAAGGATATGAGCTTTCCTGACTATTTTTCAACCTGACATTTGAAAAACTGTTGCATGAATCAGGTACTCAGACAAGAGATACTATCTGCCGTAAGTTTGAAAAATTGCTGGGATATGCAGGTGACCTGGATTTAATGAGCAGAACACTTAGAGACCTACAAAGTGCATTTTGAAGTCTAAAATTGAGTGCAGAGAAGATGGGCCTGAGAATTAATTAAGGAAAGACAAAGTATATGTATACTGGCACTAACCAACACTTACAGCCCACAACAACCCTTGATGGAATGACATTACAGTGAGTGGAATGTTTCACCTATCTGGGCTCAAAGATAGAAGCAAACAGCACCACCTTTACTGATATGACTCACATAAGTGCTTCTAACCGATGCTGCTTTGGAATGTTGCAACATATTAAATCCAAGCTTATATCACGACAGACTAAGTGCCGACTTTACAAAATGCTGATACGCTCAGTACTTACTTATGGCTCACAAACATGGACAATTACAAATCAGGATAAAAACAAACTGAGATCACATGAAAGAAGTATATTGAGGAGGATTTTTTGACCTGTATATGAAAATGGTACCTAGAGAATGCGAAGAAATGACAAAGTAAGGAGAAGGATGTGATCAAGTTCATAAAGCTGTGTAGACTGAGATGGGCTGGACACTAAATGCAACTCAATGAGAGAGATCCCATAAGGAACGCCTGCTGCAGTGAACCTGGAGGAAGAAAAGCAAGGGGACGACCTAGGCTGAGATGGAGCGACGAGGTCAAGTCGGTTGCCGTAACTGGGGGTCCACAGTGAAGTCTAGAAAGGAATGGCAGAAAATTATTAAGGAGGCTAAGTCCCACCTTGGGGTGTAGAGCCAATTGAAGAAGAAGAAGAAGAAGAAGAAGAAGGTTCTGTCATCATCAAATTGGGCAGGCAAAGAAATATAATAGTGAGAAATGCCTTAAATGAGATACGCATTTAGTTCACTGGCGGCAAATGCGGCTGCTTCTCAACAGTAGCATCATTTGTTGAAAAACTGAATATAGCCAAAGGGAAAAAAAAGGCCATTTCAAGGAGATGGGGGTGAGGAGACATTGACTTTTTCGTAAAAGGAAATATTCCAGACAAAATGTTCACCAACCACCACTTTAACAGTCAGTTTCAAAGCACTATGGCTTTTTTCTTCACTCAAGTAGCATAGCAACCTTTTACATTGTGTGTCTACCCTTATTTACCAAAATAAATATGAGTATCAACAAAAATAGACACCACATTTTTCAGTCCCTAGCAATTAGCAGAAGTATAATGCATGTGGAGCTTATTCCACATGCACTCTACAGCACTGAGTTTCATTATTTGCATTCACAGCACTGCAGTTTTTTAGAAATGACAACACATTTCCCTCTAACCGTATTGACCCCTACACTGAGCTGTTCCTTGTGCCGCTATCTGTTCCCGCCCGTGTAATTAATCCTCTGCCTCGCAGTGCTTCTTGTAGTGTGCCATAATCTGACACATTTCAGTGCACTTTTCTCAAATTGAGTGATTGTTGTGACTATAGGTTGTCAACAACTGAAGGGCTGAAAGACAAATTGTGCCAAATCATTTTCATGTTTTTAGAGCTGGGGTCAAATACAGGAAAGGATAGTTACAATTTGTACAAAAACCAGATGGCAGTTATAAGAATCCAGGGGCATGAAAGGGAAGCAGCGGTTGGGAAGGGAGTGAGACAGGGTTGTAGCCTATCCCCGCTGTTATTCAATATGTATATTGAGCAAGCAATAAAGGAAACAAAAGAAAAATTTGGAGTAGGAATTAAAATCCATGGAGAAGAAATAAAAACTTTGAGGTTTGCCAATGACATTTTAATTCTGTCAGAGACAGCAAAGGACCTGGATGAGCCGTTGAACGGAATGGACAGTGTCTTGAATGGCGGATATAAGACAAAAATCAACAAAAGCAAAAGGAGGATATGGAATGTATTCTAATTAAATAATGCGATGCTGAGGGAATTAGATTAGGAAATGAGACACTTAAGAGTAGTAGATGAGTTCTGGTATTTGGGGAGCAAAATAACTGATGCTTGTCAAAGTAGAGGGGATATAAAATGTAGACTCGCCATGACAAGAAAAGCATTTCTGAAGAAGAGAAATTTGTTAACATCGAGTACAGCTTGCACAGGATAGAGTAGCATGGAGAGCTGCATCAAACCAGTCTCTGTATTACTGTCAGATCAATTAGAAGAAGTGTCTGTAACGTGTTTTAGTGAACATTGGCTAACTGATGAGATGTTAGCAATCACAAGTACACTGGGTTATGTTATGACATCTATCTTCTGTAGGAAAATATCTACACATGGAGGAACATGTATATTTATGAAAGACAGTATCAGCTATTTCTGCCTAAAATCTCTCAAAAAGTTGGGAAAAGAAGGTGATTTTGAAATTTCTGCTGCAGAACTAACCTCAATAAAAACACAAAAATATTCTTTACCCAACTTGAAGGTAATCTTTGACAGTATCAGGGAACTAAACAAAACAATTATACTATGTGGAGATTTTAACACCGACTTTAAAAAAAGTTTCAAAAGATAGAGATGATCTTATGGCTATTTATGCAACATACAACCTGCTCCCAACTATAAATCCCCCTACCAGAGTTACAAGTGTATCCAGCACCACTATAGATATGATACTGATAAACAAGGAAAGCCATGAATATGCAGCTAGAAACTTCAACACAGGTTTCAGTAACCACTATGCACAGCTTCTTGACATATCTTCAATGCTGAACTTAATTAAACAAACAGAAACAATAAAAATAGGAAGAAACTTCAGCCATCAAAACATTGGATACTTTAGGAATTTACTGAAGAAGGAAACCTGCACTGAAATGTACAGATACGAAAACATGAATGAGAAGTTCGACATATTTACACTTATTTTAACATGTCATTTCCATCTAAAAATCAGACAATCAAGAGTAGTAGGCTTAACAGAAAAAATTGCTGGTTGACAACAGGTATAAAAAAAGTCATGTGCTGAAAAATGAAGCTTACATGAGGTCTCCAAGTCTTCCATTGTATTCAATGAATTCCTTGAATATTTCACGAATTACAAAATGATACTAAAAAGTTATCAAAGAAGATAAAGTAATAGCAAATGACTGCTATATACATAACTCCAATAACAAAATGAAAGCTGCATGGTGTATAGTGAAACAGCAAACTAACAATGTTTCTCCTCAAAATTCCAATATTAAATTGAATTGTAACAGTACAGACATTAATTATCATAAAGAAATAGTAAATGTGTTCAATACTTATTTTAGCAATATAAGTAAGCAATTAATCACTGAAATCAAACCTTGCAATACAAACGGCACAGTATCATCTGTAAATAGCAACACAAATCCTACCTGACTGTTTCCAACAACCCAGAATGAAGTCCTGTCAGTTATCAGAACTTTAAAAGTGAATCATTTCACTGGAATAGATGGCATCTCAGACAGACTTATTAAAAAATGTGGAGATCTCGTTATTGAACCAATGTTGTTGTTCCTCCTCCTATGTGGCCTGGCCCAGTGGTCTTTTAGTTTCTCCACATGGCACCTTTCAACTCTTTTTAACTTAGGTCACGTTCTTCCTTTACACTGTATGTTTGAAAGGCCTCTGACCAGGAAATTATCACTTCCACCTTCAACACCCCATGCTGTCTTAACGTCTACAACCCATCTCTTGGTTCTTAGATCAATGGCAACATGGTCTATTTCATTTATAGTTCTCCCATCTGGTGACACCCAGGTTCCCCTATGTATGGTTTTCTGCAGGAAGTTTGTGCTGGCGATGAACAACCCTGATGATGTAGTGAAGCTGATGAACCTCGCCCCCATTATCATTGCTTAGGTCATATAGACTGTGCTTTCCTGTTGTGTCTTGAAATATTTGTTCTTTCCCAACCTTGGCATATATCAGCAAGGAGGATCCACAGGTGTCCATTTGGTATAGCGTCCATCACTGCCTTTAGCTGTGCACAGAACTCGTCTTTCACTTCACTTTTTCTCTCCTCCATGGGAGCATGACAGTTCACAAAAGCTGCCTTAATATGCTTTACATCCACTGTTAGAGCAGATATTCTTGGGTTGACTGACACAAACTCTGAAACATTAGTGGCCAATGTCTTACTGACGCAGAAACCAGTGCCTAACAGATGACCTCGTTCACAGGCTCTGTACAAAATAGTGCAGTTTTTAACATCCATCCTTTCAAACCAGAATTTTCCTACCATGCCTAAAAACAGCTAAGCTCAAACCACTATTCGAAATAGGTAAAACGAATTAAGTGGCTAACTACAAGCCCATCGCTCCACTTATCTGTATTCTCAAAAACCATAGAAAAAATTTTTTCAAAGAAGAGTAACAGATTTTCTGAATGAGCATGAAGTACTATCCACAGTGCAACAAGGGTTCCAAAAAGGTCAATCGACTGATACAGCAACTTTTGAACTATTAAGGAAAGTATTTTAGAAACTAGATAATGGCGAAAATGTCACTGGCATACGTCTAGATCTCTCTAAGGCTTCTGATGTCATAGATCACACAAAACGATTGCCTATGCTTGACAACATGGGGATTAGAGGAATATCTAACAACTGGATAAAGTCATACCTAAGCGGTTGAAAACAAATGGTTGAAGTGCAACATCAAAATGTCATCAAACTCACTCAACACTATTCAAACAATGAAAGCATTAAATATGGAGTGCCACAAGGTTCAGTTCTGTGACCTATTCTATTCCTTTTATATGTGAATGAACAAATTCTGCGAGATCATCATCAAGTTTGCTGACAATACAAGTGTGCTAGTGAGTAGGAAAGACATGGAAATGCTCCAGAAGTCTACAACAGAGACACTGAACAATATTGAAAACTGGTTTAGTCACAACAAATTGTTAATAAATATAAGTAAGACGGTGACACTAAAACACTACATGCTACTTAATGAGAATATTAGAGGGATGCTGCAACAAAGATTCTCTGAAAACTGTGTATTTTGCCTATATATACTCAAAACTGAAATACGGAATTATTTGCTGTGGTAACTCTTCTCTTAGCCAAAAGCTCTTTAGGCTACAAAAAAGAATTATACTGTAAGAATAATGGTAGGTTGTAAAATTGAACACAACCTGTAGACCTTTTAAAAGACTAGATATCCTCCCAATTCCCTGTACATATGTGTATGAGATAACTGTGTTTGTGAAAAAATATTCAATGAAAAAGCCCACTGTCTTCCAGAAAAATGAAAATATCCACTCCTGAAACACCAGGCAAAAAGGAAACTTTCATTTAGAACCCACCAACACCACCCTGAATACAAAAGGAACTCTGGATTATGGGAAAGTTATTTATAATAACCTTACCCCACAAATTAAAACAATAAATGACCTGGCAATTTTGAAGTCAACGGCTAAGGCATATTTGACTCATCACTGCTTCTATAGCCTCCACAAGTTCCTTCAGGAAGTTCACTACCAATTTGTGTCTTTGCCTTAGTGATGTGTCATATAAATGTTACTACAGATTTAATTATCTACCATGTAAATGTTGCTGTAATACAAACATTACTTGCATTAAAATATCTAGTCAATTTTTTGTACAATATTTGCTCTGTATATTGTAACTCAGTGACCATTTAATGTAGAAATAATGAAATTAATGCAAATTTAATATAATATTTTGTTATGCATTGACTCGTCAAATGTCTGAATGTACTCTTTGTGTATATGTGATTGCTAGGACCAATAAAACTCAACTCAACTCTAGAGTATGTTAATTCAAGTGGGAAACATGCCTCTGCAGAAACATACCCAGACAAAGACTGTAAATGTGGCTTGCACTGTTTTGAACATTTGGGCGATATGAAACACGGGGCACATATGCATGATATGTTCTGGTCCACTGATGATTTTGGCCAGCAAAATGGACAAATTTCAGGGGTGGTTCATGAAATGAAAATCAAGAAATAATGTGGAAATACTAATTCAGAAGACAGGCATAAACAACATTTACATTTTTACTAGACCAACTTGAAGGTATGTACTGAAACGTAACAGCTTTCTTCTTCTTTGAAGTTTCTTACCACCAGATTGTCACTCATATTAATTAACTGAAAAGCTAATAACATGTTAACATAAAGGCTAAGCATATCAAAATATGGTCAACATAAATAATGCTGCACTTTTGGAACTGTTATGGTGAAATAAACCTGTAAAAAGTATTCCTTATGCCTCAAGTCGACACTGTAATTGGTAGGAATGTTTGAAAACATGCTATTTACTTAAAATCAGTAAAATACGGTTATGATCATAGTCTATGACACATATCTGAAATATGATGTTATTTGTGTGTGTGTGTGTGTGTGTGTGTGTGTGTGTGTGTGTGTGTGTGTGTGTGTGTGTGTGTGTGTGCGCGCGCGTTGCGTGAGCCTGTCTTGCCCACCACAGTTATTTTAAGATAATAGATCAAAACTTTCTAGAATCAGGTCATTCTTTTCTCCCAAATGAAAGAGACTTTAGTAGTACTGAGTCTGTTAAACACATAGCCAAACCTCTATTTTCAGTAGACAATTATGTGGATCTCATAAAACACTGCAGGAGATAGAAACATTTTACAGTAAAAAAAATGAATCAATACAATGTGTTAATTTTCAATGTGCAAGGAAACTGTAGATAGTGAAAAGGCACAATGACTGAAAATTAAATGCATGAAATTTGACGCACATCAACCATTTCGCTACTGACTAAATGAAATACAAAGTTGGAAAATTACTGACATTTCACCAGTGAAAAGAGGCAGAAACACTATGAAGGTTAAATCTGCTGTTCCTTCCAACTGGTTTCTGGCACTAGCTTATCAAGAAGCGGTTAAAATAACTATTACTAAATATGAGCACCTAATGTCTTTGTTATCTTATATTCCATGAATTTCACATAAATTTTTCCAGAATTTGGAGGTGGAAACTTTGCAGCAAGAGGGGGTTTGGATACGGGACCACATATGATTTTTCTAGTTTGACCATAAAAATTTAGAGCCATAATGGGCCATCTACAAGTGCATGAAATATGTACTACTGTGTACCATTATTTTTAGGACAAGATATTTGTTTTTTAATTTCATGTTGCAAGTATACTTTCACCAATGTCTACTTTACATAATAATGTTAACAGTACAAGTAATATGCATTCAACGAAGTATGTGAGGCACTAAACTTTATGTCCATTTTTCTGTTTCAAGGAAGTGGCATTTAGCCCACTCAGGCTATCAGCTCCACAATTTGAAGCTTTCAGCAGCAGAGATGTGTACTATGAAAATAAGCATGTTACAATAGATTTATTTTGGCAGTCTTATGAAGGTTTTTGCTGCAGAAGCAAATGCACACAGAATACTTTTGGAAAATAGATGTTACAAGAATTTCATCCTTCGAGTAATACATTTCAAAACCATGTTTCTAAACTATACCTTATAGGAATAACATTGTGAACAAAGAACAGAAATCTCAGTTGTTGGTTAGTAACCATCTGTGAAAATGCAATCGTCATTTCATTGTACCCACATTTGAACTTACAAACTGTTCAGCATTTGTTTGCCTCATGAATTATTATGGTAAACAACCTATTGCCAAAAACAAATATTAAAATACCAAGTGGACCCTTTCAGCTCGTGTAAAACTCAAACTTTGTAAAGCCTCCTGAATGTTGCCAACTGCGGGACCAAGCACTGTTTGTTGAGCATGTAGTGCAGCGCTGCCGTTGCCAGGCAGGCCGAAATCAATTAATCGAGCATGGTCGAGGGGTTAAATTTATTTACGAACGCAATTGTGGCTGTTATGACATTCTAAAGCTGAGTGTGTAATGGTCTTTTCATTTTGCCTGTCTGCAACTCGATGTGCTATCTTTACACTCAGCAGCAAAATAATTCCTACCTAACGCATGTAAACACTGCACTCTATTAATCACTGTGCAGGCATTTGTGTTATTTCTCATAATATTAAGTTCACAGATCCAAATATCTAACCAATGGATTTCCTGCCACCAGAGGGGTCAAAGTTCCTAGTAACCATTATGCCCAAGGATAGTAACCCCAGCGGACTCTAAAAATTATACCCTGGCAGCTCCCAGAAGGCGAACTGCCTGTGTCAATAACCAGTAGACTGCCAGTTACCGGGAAATGCTGCGAGTTATGGAAAACATGGAAGCTACAGTGGTATGACCAAGTGCTCAAGTCTGCAAGCGAGGCATAATACATCGTGGAAGCGAGAGATACTGTCATACTAGTGACAAAGTTTGGTTGGTTGATTTGGGGGGAAGGGGAGAAAACAGCATGGTCATCGGTTAAATCAAATTATGGAAGGATGAGGAAGTTGGCTACGCCCTTTCCAAGAAACCATCCCAGCATTTACCTGAAGCGATTTAGGGAAATCATCGAAAACCCAAATCTGGATGGCCGGACGCTGTTTGAACTGTCGTCCTCCCAATTGTAAGTCCAGTGTGCTAATCACTGTGCCACCTCACTCGATATATGAGGGTGGTTTGAAAATGTCTCGGAACAGAATAGAAAGAAAGTACTTACATCACTGAAACTTTTTTTTTTATTTTTCAATGTAGTCACCTTGTAGATTAATGCACTTAACCCAATGATATTCCAGTGCCTTAATCCCATCTCAAACATGAGTTTCCTCCAGGCCTGTAATTCTCCGTTTGAAGTGAATCTTCATCCACCAAGAAAAATTTTCAGTTTTGGGAAGAGATGGAAGTCTGACAGAGTCATATCAAGTGAATAAGGTGGTGTGGCAACAATTCGTACCCTAGTTCGTGTTATTTTGCCATGGCGATGGCATGTGTGTGGGCGTGCAATGTCTTGATGGAAGATGACTTTCTTCATTGCTAAACCTGGCCTTTTTTCGAATATCTTTTGTTACAATTTGTCCAGGAGGTTACCATAGTACTCTCCACTAATTGTTTTTCCAGTGGGGACAGTATAATGAAGGGCATTCGATATGGATTTCTTGAACAAATGCTTTACAGATGATATGCCACACTGAACTGAACTACAAGGGACATTTGTTAACATTATAGCAATGGTTTTTTAATCATCAACTCCAGAAGTATGAGGGATCAGGTAGAATGACAAAGGTGAAGACGTGATGAACAATGAAGTTCAAGATTTACATAAAGTGCAGAACCATGTGGATGGATAAGAATACACGTGACTCTCACTTATAAGATGAGCAAAAGAATCGATGCACAGAAAAACAGACCAATATCACTTACATCCAACAGCTGGAAAACCCCAGAAATAAAGCTCTAAAAAGAGCATGACCTACTGAAAAGAGCCTTCTTTTGGAGAACTGGAATGGATGCAAGAAACCGTACTTGTCTGGAGGTAATCAAATACTTCAACATAATAGACACAGATTCCATCTTCTTTGTTTATAAAATAGTGTTCTAACACTACAAAACTGTCAACACATAACCAAAATAAGACCGGAGACAGTCATGAATGTTTTACATGTAAAACATAAAACTGTGTACAGGATGGCATATATTAGTGACAGTAACACCATGTGTGTAATATCAATTACGACCAACAGCATTCTACGTTTATTCACAGATGATGTCTACAAAAAAAGTATTACCCCTGGGCGATAGTAAGGCAATGCAGAACACTAGACAGTATTTCACCATGTTCACTGAGTGGCAGCTCTGTTTAAATGTGGATAAATTAAAGACTGCCACAAAAAACATGAAATAATGCAATCTTAGATTAGTGGTAGAAGTCTGGCACCTGTCGTCTTTCACAAACAACTACATGTAATGCTATACAGTAACATGAAACTGAACCAGTATTTGAAACCAGGAGCAGAGAAGCAAAATGCGAGTACTGAGGGAATCTTTGGTGCATCTGATAAGGAAACAGTGTGATGCAATGGAGTGAAATCCTGATTAGATGCTGTGTCAATTTGATGAGGAGTGCGACAGCTAGTGGCCACAATGTGGTTTGCTTATTTAGAAGGAGTAAATCAGCATGCATCGAGCAGCAAGCAGCTTGCTGTCAGGCACATGTTCTTCAGGAAGAGGTGCTCTACATCACCCCAGAAGATGAACTGTCAGCAGATGGGAGAGGGAAAAACCTTGTTATTGTGAACCGTGTGAACTGTGAAAGTGCTAAAAAATAGTGACTCCCAGAGAGACTGGAAAATAGTGTGGGGCTATTTTGTGTTGTTCACATTAGTCATGATATTTCACAAATGAATAAAGATATTACTCAGCAAAAAATGGCAAATTAACGATAAAGTTGAGATGGAATTACTGACCTCTGAGCTATCTAACGTGGTCAGCAGTTAAAGAGTGACAACTAATCGAGAAACATTTCACTACCACATCTTGAAATTATTGAACTACATTTAATAAAACTGATATAACACACAGTCAAGTGTCAACAGACAGAACTCTGTGACAGCTATCTACATATAGACTAAACTGAATTATTTACATGTTTGCTTAACTAGCAAGAGACCATCACTAACTACTTTTGAGAAGCTATGCAATTAACAGAATGTCACACACAGCAGCATGCATTTGCATTGAGACCTAGATATTAGAAGAAATATAAATGTCTTCATTTTTATGCAAATTAAGATAAAAACTTAGATGATGTTAAACATGTATCATTAATATCATCAATTATGTGTGAACTTGAATGTGATGACCAAATAAGACACACTAACTATTGAAGGGCCTTAATGCTGGGGTGAAGCTAGGCTCCAGATACTAAAAGTTGTTGGTACAGAGGATACTCAATCAGTGCTTTGATGGGAATTGGTATAACATAACTGTAGTGAACCAGTTAAGCTCAGCTGGTCCAATGATCAACAACTCTCTGCACACATGTCTAAGGATAATAAACAATTAATTGAAATTTAATGCTCACATGTGTTGACAACCAAAATTTGAAGCCAGCCCTACATAACAATTATTTAGGAACATTTACAGACTTTTTGATGAACAATGCTTTCATGAGCAGAATGCGATGGTGCAAAAAATCCCTTTGACACAGAGGAACACAAAAACATTAAATAGTTATCCATTACATCAAGTTCCACTGTCAGGCTAAATGGGTCAACATTAAGAAAAGCAATCTTTATTTTAAAACCCAAGGTATGAGCAGAATTGTCACAACCACACACAAATGTTCTATCCTACAATATTGTTTCAGCATCTGATGTCCTTATGAACTGATTCTGGAAGTATACATAAGAAATCAAGAAATATGCTGCTAAGATCAGAACATGCTTGTAAGGCCGATATGACAGACAGGTACAGTTTATTACTGATACTTTATGCAGATGTACAACAATTCTACTACCTACACCATATTTCTCACCCACAGATTAAGAAAATAATCAAGGTAAAGGTTCATACAGACACGACTTATGCATTTTCCCTGCTCACGTGGGAGTTACATAGGCAGGACAACAACACAATTTTGGTATGAAGTGACTTCTGCCATGCACTGTAGGGTAGATGGTGGGGTACGCATGTAGATATAGGTATTTTCCTGATATCTTAATATCTGTATGAATCTTATGCAAGTGCTTTCATTGCATTTGTAGCCAACATTGACAATTACCACACTTTTCATTTTGAAGCAGAACAACTTACCCACTGTGCTCTTCTGTGGATGCACTCCTTTCACATTCAGTATCAGCAGGGGCACTTTGAGCAGAAGCTTCATTTCCACCACCGGAAGTCTGTTCCCTTTCCTCGCGTCCGGTCTGGTTTGGATTGGGAAGTACGTGGGGGCCATCACCTCCTCCAGGATGAGGGTCACCGCTTCCTGCAATTAGCACTGGCACACGAGGAGTTTCTCCAGCACTGGTTCTTGAGGCAGCTGTAGCTGGTAACGTGGATGATGATTCACTCTGAGCAGTGCTGGACAGAGGCTGACTCGATGAAGCTGACGACTTATTAGTTGTAGGTACAGTTGAGACAGTGGGAGATCTCATAGCAGTGGTAGTTGCAGCACTTGTGGGAGTTGCAGATGCTGATGTAGTAGTAGCTGGTGTGCTTGTGCCAGCTGTGGTAGTTGTGGTTGAAGGCAGTGATGTAGCAGTCTGAGAACTAGAAGTGGCTGTAGAGTTTTCTGTAGATGTTGTTGCCACGGTACTTTTTTCACCATTTTCGACAACTGGCAGCTTTGGTTTGCTTACCATAACAACAATGAATTTTTTCTCATCTATATTGTATTTGGACACGGGATCATCGTCATTTAGTAGTTTCCCTGGAAAAAAACAATAACAGACTCAATATTTGCATGAATTTCATTATTAATCACATGGACTCAAATGTATACACTATTCCACAAAAACTTGAACTTTGTGTAAAAACGTTACTTCAGCAAAAAACTGCGTGTTTTTTTTAAAATAATCAACAAGCTAATCAATGGCTGAAAAAAAGTATTCGAACATTTGCAACCTCATCAATATCTTCATGAATATGTTTCGATCACAGTGTTTTTTTTTACAAAAAAAGTGTAATTTTGTCTATCAATGAACAGGGAATTAACAATCAGCTAGAATTACAATTATATTAGATGCACAAGATGAAAGGAATGTGCTCTGCAATTAATTAAATATCTACCAAATTAAATTTCATCCCTATGTAGCACATAATTTTAAGCTATCTGATACTTTCAAGAACACTGATCTGGATTTCATTGTCATGTTCTGTTCACATATGTACGACACACCAAATGATGGTAAGGTGTAAGAAAAACTACAACAGTTATGTCTTTAAAACTCATTCAATGTGTGGCAGAGGCCAGTTCTTCTCATTGGCAACTGGTAGAGGAAGCTAAAAATACCAGCACATCTCATGGTGTGTGTATGCTCACAAAATGAATTGTTCTTGGAACTGACCACTGAAGCTCTCATTTCTTTAAACCAGGTCTCTGAGCCTTGTGTAACTACTGGGCTCACATTAGTTCTTAGTCTTGCTCTGTGAAGGCAAATGCTGCAGTATTCCCCCATATAACTCACAAGTTTGTGAAGTACACGATGTGCTGTCAGTGTAGCTTGGTGTGTAGAACACAAAAAAGTAACAGAGGTTAAAGCATTTCTGGAATGTAACGGGTCTCACATAATACTTGGTACTGAAAGTTGGCTCAATGAGTGAAACAGGGATCGTCGGGACAAACCCAATGCCCACTTCTGTTTATTAGCCCCACGAGGTGAGTAGATTACCCATATTCATTGTGGAGAATTTAAGTCTACACACAAAAGATTAACACGTCATTGACAAAGAAGTCATCAGTGACTAGCACAGGCTCAGATTGAGTAAGTACGGAGCAGAAAACCGATTGAGTTCTTTTAAAAGGAAAAATTCCAGCATTCACGTTATTAATGGAAAACCTGAATCTGGACAGCTGGAGAGTGATTTCAGATCCACTCCTCCCAAGCTCAGTTCCACAGTACCACAACCACTGTGCCATCTAGCTTGTTGTACATCAGCCAGACAAAATGTAAACATGACGAACATTCAAGGGAAGATCCCAGAATTACTCTCACTTGTTAACACCATTAATGTTCACCCAGTGCTTGGAATGGAGAACTAGCAGTAACCAACAATAAAATATTGGGAAAGATAGATTAATACTTAATGTGCAGAAGACACATTAAGTTGCAGACAGGCACAATTGAAAGACACTTACACAAAGCTTTCAGCCAGTCTTCGTCAGCTAAGGAAAAGAGAGAAATGTACACCATTCATGCACACCAAGCAACAACACCTCACACACACACACACACACACACACACACACACACACACACAACTACTAAGCCCGGCAACTCGGGCCAGAATGCCAGGCTCAGCTGCATGGTCGTGTGTGCGCGAGATGTGCTTGCTTGATCGAAAATGACCAGAAATAGAAGATGATCCAAAGAAATCCAATACATTAAATTCCAGTGTTGTGTCACTGAAGACTGCAATGATTCTTTTCATCATCTGATAGACACAAAAAGGATGGAAGTAAGTGATTATGTGGTGTTAAAACAAATGAAATTGGTCAGAATGACAATTTCATGGCCAGTTGGCACAACAATACTCCCTGCAAAATAATTCTCAAACATTTCTCAGAAAACGTATTAGAACATAATTTGGAAACAAATCCATGACAGAAGTAAATTAAATTTGTTGGCAATAAACAGTCATAACAAATTTGAGGATTACCAGAGGCTGAGATAAGCATTTATGAAGCAGTTCAGCAGTAACAGTAACGGTAAAAATAACAACAAAACAGAAGAGTTAGCCCAGTTATTAAACAAGTTTAGAAAGAAGGCACCCTTTTTTCAAAATGGGGCAAGAATTTTTTAATTCAAGAAACTGTTTCAAGTCAAAGCTGTTGTGAGAAGGGGAGGTTGCTGGAGTCAATCAGTGGAGTATAGCAAATGGGTGTAGGGCCACACATGGTCTACTGCAGTTGTTATGTGTGTGAGGACTAGGCATTTTTCGGGTAAACCATGACAAGAGGTTCTCTTCCTTTAAAAGATTTAAAAAAAAAAAAAAAAAAAACTTTCGTCGTACCACTCTGTTGCCACGTATTGTGCAGCTTACCACTGTGTTAGCTAAAGCAATAATGAACAGGAACGGGCTCGCAGTTATAATGAATACTTGCCATGAAGGACAAGAAACTCAGTTCTATGACTTAAATATTCTTCAAGCCACTCACATACGTGGGTAAATATTGTGTGCGCTCATACTTTTGTTAACAGTCTGCAGTGGCGCATGGTGTCAAATGCCTTCCATAAATCTAGGAATATGGACTCTACCTGTTATCATCCACGGTTTGAGGGATATAGTGTGGGAAAAGGGCAGGCCGAATTACACACAAGCACTGCTTTCTAATTCCACGCAGATATGTATCTAGAAGCTTTCAGGTCTCATGTAAATTTATTATATTCTGAATTTGCTCAAGAACAGGGTGTTTTCCTTTGTTAAAAATATGGATTGGATTGTTGTTATTCTGATTGATTATAACATTTTAATAGCATTTACGGTCAATTTTCTCACAAAATATCTGTTATTTTTATGTAATTAAATCTTAAAAATCATTAAATATCAAGATCTGGTTTCGTGATCAAAGATGCTCTGTTACTGGTTGATGCTCTGGTGAGTAAGACAAAGCTATACACGTATTACTGGAGCATTAGCTGAAGTTACGAAGTTTTTATGCACTTTCTCCATAAACAATTGCTATTTAGTGATGGAAAACATAATTAAAATTTTCAAGTAACAATAGAAAGGAATTTTGTGTGTGCTGGTAGTGGAAGCCCTCTGAAAGTTGATGTATTTATGCTCCATCCATTTAGAGCAGCAATATTTGTAACAACAGATACTCTTTTCCCTGCTCCCTGCAACATCATTTAACTCACTCAAAGTCAAGAACTGTAGAACTTTTGAGACTGGATCCATATATTATAACTAGATGTTGACTATCAGTCATGAGCTACAACCCAAAGTGCAATAAAATTATTCTTGGCAAAACTTTGTGTGGATTTGTGCTGTAGAGGATACTCAGCAGAGATGCTGCATCCAGTAGATGTTCGGTGGCGCAGCGGATACTGTGTGTGACTCCAGATAAATAACACATGTTCGAGTCCTTGAGAGGTTATATATTTTAAAATTTTACACAAAATACAAAAATTGCATTAGCAAGGACTGATTGTATCAGTTGTTTCAATTGTGGGATGTGTTATGTACGGCTTCACATTAGTCTTAGTCTGAGAATTGGAAAACAGAGGATAAATGCATTTACTTTGTGGACAAATAATTCACTTTTTTGGGGTGCATTGCTTGCAGTGAAGATATCACCATATGCCTACAGAACACTGAAGTGGAGGATGTTGAGGTTATACGGAGAGATACAAAGTGTGCACAACATGCAGGTGACACAAACGTAAGGGCTATGAAGTTTACGAATTTAAACTAAGGTTAACTTCTGAAGCAGACTCACTTCATTTTTACCTAAGACGATGAAACTGGAAAATTTTAAACAATACGGATCCTAGCTGGACAGTACAAATAAAAAAACATTGTTTCTAATAAAGTAAAAAGTGTATTGTCACATTAACTTGGAAGTATCATTTTGAACATGACATGCATGAGCAGAGACTGCAATTGTAAGTGCACGTAGGCAGCAAGGAAAACACAATAATATTCTGTTTGTGATTGGTGTGTTGCAATTTTGTTTTCATATGAGAGGACTGTCATGTTTTAAAAATACGTTAAAGTGTTCTTACAGGTTAGAATCGAATGGGTTAGAATCGAACCAGTGATCTATGGGGGTCATCATATAAAATTCGATGGTCTACCGCTCAACAACTGAGGTACCAAATAACTGAGATGTAGCTGGGTAAAACAACAGTTTTCACTAGGAGTTAAATTTAATTGAATGACACTATCCTTTCATGTAACAGTGGAAGAACATCTCTCTGACGCAAGTTAATGTTAAATTCACAGTGCAACACATTTTTAATTAAGTTAGTGAACTTGTGCATCAATGTGGTGGCAATTTGCCGGTACAGTGCAACCATATTTTATGCATCTTCCCATTCTGTGGAATACTCAAAAACAACTTTTCAGGAGTTTTTATATATGTACATGTACAGTGCGGTGCCACACATCATTCGTAACCCATTTTCGGCAACTTAAATTCTAAAAGAAGACACCACTGTGAATTAACACTCTGACAGCAGAAGCAGCGAGCTAGCCAGTGAAATCGCAGGCATCACATTACTCAAATGGAACATATTAGTGGGCATTCAAGTTATTTGAATTCCATTTCCGTTTTTATAAAAGAATACTGAAATTCAAAAGGAAAAAAAAAGCATGGTAGGAGCATAAAACGACATACTCAATCATTTAAGTCAATGTCCAGAAAACTGTCAAATACCCTATTCTGCAGCAAATCAATATTCAGGAAACTGGTCTTATTTTGCAGATCAAGTCTTTCACCCTTCTTATATATAAAAGCCATCTGAGCTTTATTTCAAGTAACATGGGACTTTACAGTCAGTGAGAGATTTGCAATAAATGCACTATCTGTAAAATCGAACTGGGATTCCGCCTGGACCTGACATCTTATTTGTTTTCAACCCTTTCAGTTGCTTCTCTACACCAGCAGTGTTTATTACTATATCCTGTGTGACGTCAAACAACAGTATGTGTGTACAATCCTCTTGCACAAATAATTCCTTGAACGCAAAATGTAGAATTTCATCTTCCCTTTTGCTGTATTCTATTGCCACAACATATAGGCAACAAGCGATCAGATTGATCCACTTACTAATTTTACACAGGACCAGAATCTTCTTCGGTTCTCAGAAAGGTCTCTCACTAAGGTACAATAGCTGAAGTTTGTACGCTTCACACATTGATTTGATTATAAAAATACTAATTTCTACGAACTTTTGTCTGTCATCATTTCTATGTTATTTTGTGAACAGAGTGTGCTACAATAATAGCAACCTCGGCATTTTCAATATTATGTTTTTAAACCACAGTGGGTCTTCTCCGTGCTCCACGATCTGCTTTCACTTTCCGTCCACTAACAGTAGAAGTGCGAAGAAACAGATGCATGGAACTACTGAAGAAACTCTGTTGGATATACACTATTTGCTCAATATGTTGTTGTCTTTAATCTGGAGATTGGTTTGATGCAGTGCTCCATGCTACTCTATTCTATGCAAGCCTCTTCATCTCTGCATAACTATCACAACCTACACCCATTTGACCCTGCTTACTGTATTCCACCCTTTGTCTTCCTCTACAATTTTTATCCCCACATTTCCCCCTATAACAATGCTGACAATTCCTTGCTGCCTCAGGGTGTGTCCCATCAATTATATTCCAGTGATATCTCCCATAGTGACATGAAGCCCACAAAAAACTTTCAACACAAACAGAAAAAACTTCTTAATTTGCCTACTCATTTGCCAAATAGACACGTAGCATATGACAGTTTGCAAACTTTCCTCCACAAAAACAAAATAACTCCCCATCATTAAATATGAGGATACACTTGATGTGTCTCTAAGTTCTCACTACCAATCATAATTTGTCAAGTTACTCTCTCTTTCTGTACTTCGCAAATAAAAATTGTAATTAAGATTGAAAAGTAGGATTTTATATCGTCAGCCATCTGTAAAGTGGGTGAAATGATTTCCGGCAAAACCAAAACGAACACTGAATGTGGTAGATCACTGTGTTTATGGCTGCACTGACCTCCATTTGCAACAAGTATAGAGCTCCGAATGCTTTTTTACAATATGGAGGCAGTCAGACAAGAGCACACAACAGCCAACAAATCAAAGTAAGAAAAAGACTCAGTGACAGGGTATAACACTGGTAATTTCAAGCATGCCTACCACCATCCTACTGAGCAAAAAAGAACTGTAATTATCATGCAAAAAGAACTATTGATCTTTGTGAGAGAGAACCCATTCACTTTTCATTTAATCTGTGCAAATCTTGAACTTTTACAAGATCAATATTACAAAAGGCTGAAGTTTTGTATAAAAACCATCCACAAAACAATCACTGACTTGTCTTTATGATGTTTGCAAAGCTATAAATAATTAGTTACAGACAATAATGTTGAAATACCTTTGAATTGTTTGTTATTACCTAAATGTTCCTGTACCACTATATTGCCTTGCGAGGGTGTTTGTAACATACAGTTTTAAGAATAAAAAGAAATACACAAAGATGGTTCAAATGGGTCTGAGCACTATGGGACTCAACTGCTGTGGTCATTAGTCCCCTAGAACTTAGAACTACGTAAACCTAACTAACCTAAGGACATCACACACATCCATGCCCGAGGCAGGATTCGAACCTGCGACCATAGCAGTCGCACGGTTCAGGACCACAAAGATGGAACACTACTGAAATAGCTTTTGGTGTACATACAATACTGGTAAGAAAGACTGGATATTGTACAGAGACTAGCTTAGTTAGCAGCAAAACACTAAATATGAGTCTGAACTGCCCTGAAACAGACAGCAAAGGCAAATGTAAGAGAAAATAGGCTTCAGGCTATGTTACGGACCATTGCCACCAGGACCCACATTCCAAATACTAATACAGACAATAAAGAAATACTGTCAACTTCTCGGTTTCTTTCTGTCTGCGTACGTGTGATGTCATCATGCCACATCGTAATTGTGTTATGGGGTAAAAGCAACCTCTAGAATCAGTATGGTCCTCTGACTCTAATTTTTACTTACAAATTCAAGTCAACTCTTGGCCTGAAAGGTTACACTTTATACCTTTTCGAACACTTTTTCCTACACTATAATATCATTTACATGAGTAACAAAGAATTCTCTTAGATTGAGGTAGAGTTTGATGTATAATAAATAAAAATGACTAAGCATCTTCTGCAGCAATGAAACAACAATGAATTAAGAAAAAGCTAAAAACCAAAACAGACACATAATACAGGCAAATGAAAACCTTAACAACAAATGGCAACAACACAACAGGTACTGCATTTCATTTCCAACTACGTGGTGATTCACAATATGGTGTCTTTGAAGTGTATAATTATGTAAAAATATGGACAAAACCGAAGATGATGTACCACCCATCAGTTTTGATCTATGACATCATCAAAATGGTGGACACCCCTATTTCAGCCTTATACAATGTGGCGACTGTGATGTCACACACACACACACACACACACACACACACACACACACACAAAGTCACAAATAATATGAAAAAAGTTGACATCGGAGATATACTGCTAGAATAACGCATTTTTGAGAAAGGGCAAGCTAAACATATGACAATCCTAATAATGAAGACATAGCAAAACAAATGCTACCACACAAATCAAGCAAACGATTCTCAGTAGTAACAAACTCACAATAAAAATTGGTATAGGAAATCTCAAACAAAGGCCAAGTACCGCAAAACCAAAATTCATCCATATAACTCAAACTCCACAATAGTTACCAATCACTCTGCAACATAATTACCAACAGCTAACAACACAACACAAAAAACTCATTAAAATTGTGTTAACACAATTTCAATGTACAAGAAAAGCACACTTATGCACATAAACACACACAATATACATGCCACAATAAAAAATAAAACTAAAAAAAATATACTTATCAACCAAAGTCAGCCAATACATAAATGAAGCCATAGCAAAAATAACAACTTAACACAATCTCTCAAATGGCCAGTCTAGAGTTCTCAAACCAGGAACCCTTCCAGACAGAACACACAAACTACACTCATGCTCATAAATTAAGGATAATGCTGATACATGGTGAAACAACACTCTGTTGGGAAGTTTGCGTGTTTAAATCACCTCTGAGTATGACCATGCAGTGCATTTGACCTGCGGTCATCACACAGTGGTGCTTGCAGCAGTCCAGTTGGTGCCTGTCAGAGTATGGTGCATGTCAGGATATGGTGCAGCGAGTAAGTGTACAGACATTTTCAGACATGCTAATGGTGACTGTGTGTTGAAAATGGCTCAAAGAACACATATTGATGACATTATGAGGGCTAGAACTCTAGGGCGACTGGAGGCTGGTCAAATACAGCAGGTCGTAGCACAGGCCTTCCGTGTGCCACAAAGTGTGATCTCAAGATTACAGCAACATTTCCAGCAGACTGGAAATGTGTCCAGGCACTACAGTGCAGGACGTCCACAGTGTACAACACAACAAGAAGACCGATATCTCACCATCAGTGCCCGCAGACAACCACGGAGTACTGCAGGTAGCCTTGCTTGGGAACTTACCACAGCCACTAGAACAGTTGTCTCCAGATGACTGAACACACATGATCTATTCGACCGTAGACCTGCAAGGTGCATTCCATTGACCCCTAGTCACAGGAGAGCCCGTAAAGCCTGGTGTCAAAAACACTGTACATTGTCATTGGAACATTGGTCCCAGGTTATGTTCACGGACGAGTCCAGGTATAGTCTGAACAGTGATTCTCGCTGGATTTTCATTTGGCGTGAACCAGGAACCAACCCCTTAATGTTCTTGAACAGGATCTGTATGGAGGTCGTGGTTTGATGGTGTGGGGTGAGATTATGATTGGTGCACGTACACCCCTGCATGTCTTTGACAGAGGAACTGTAACAGATCAGGTGCATAGGGACATCATTTTGCACCATTATGTCCACCTTTTCAGGGGTACAGTGGGTCCCACCTTCCTCCTAATGGATGATAACGCATGGCCCCACCGAGTTGCCATCGTGGAGGAGTACCTTGAAACAGAAGATATCAGGCAAATGGAGTGACCTGCCTTTTCTCCAGACCTAAACCCTATTGAGCACATCTTGGATGGTCTCGGTCGACGTATTGCTGCACGTCTTCAAACCCCTAGAACACTTCAGGAGCTCCGACAGGCACTGGTGCAAGAATGGGGAGGCTACACCGCAGCAGCTGCTCAATCACCTGATCCAGAGTATGTCAACCCATTGTGCGGCCTGTTTACATCTGCATGGTGATCATATCCCATGCTGATGTCAGGGTACATGCGCAAAAAACAGTGGCGTTTTGTAGCACATGTGTTTTGGGACTGTTTTCACAACATATCACCAATACTGTGGGCTTGCAGATCTGTGTCGTGTGTGTTCCCTATGTGTCTATGCTATTAGTAACAGTTTTCTGTAGTGCCGCATTGTGTGCCACTACATTCAGCAACTATCCTTCATTTATGAGCATGAGTGTAGTCCCTGGTCTGAGGTGCAGCAACTTTGGTCAATCTCATACCTCCTCCATAAACATAACATTGCAAATATTGTGCAATCATATTGAATAATTGTAGGAATTACATCATCCCCATTGCAGCTTGCGGGACCTACTCATGAACTAGATCTCCAACCATAAACAAGACACCCCACCCACAAACGAATCCATGCCCACAACTGCCACCCTCAAAACAACTCACCAAAGAAACCATAATGAACTCTTCCAATACTATTCTCACAAACAGCACTCAGGAAGTGCAAATTAATCACTAACGACACTCGCAAACTATTTGTAAACAAATATCCCACAATAGATCATTCCACTGCCTATTCCGACAAGACCTCTGTAAACACAATCCATTTCATATACACTGTGGCACCATAACATCACACAACAAAACACGGTAATACTCAGTCTGTCCGTAAACTAGTAAGCAAACAGACAAGTTCCCACTCTGCTACCCAGCATGTCAAAAGGTTATGTTGTGACTTTGAAAGGTATTAGTTCAAATGGCTCTGAGCACTATGGGACTCAACTGCTGTGGTCATTAGTCCCCTAGAACTCAGAACTACTTAAACCTAACTAACCTAAGGACATCACACACATCCATGCCCGAGGCAGGATTCGAACCTGCGACCGTAGCAGTCGCACAGTTCCGGACTGCGCGCCTAGAACCGCGAGACCACCGCGGCCGGCAAAGGTATTAGTCAAGTTAATCCAAATGGGCACACAAACATTTCATTTTGCTGTCGACAAGTTAGGCGGTGTAGTGGTGGCCATATTTTATTTTATGTTTGACTATGATTTGATTACCTAATGTGCAGAATCATACTAATTTTTAATGTGCTGTTACAACCAAAAATAATTTCACAGTGCTTGCCTCTTATACAAATGTAAGTTATTGTTAAGTATAAGGTATTTACTGGTACACCTAGTTTTTGTTCTATCCCTATCTTATATGAGCCTGGGCTGAGAATGACTGCACCGACAACAGAAGCTAGTCTAACCATATTTTAATTTTTTATATATGTATGTGATCTATGCAGTTACATTTTTTTGTTTTTTTACACATTTTAACATAGTACGTAAGCTGGCTTTCTCCTTCCCTTAAAAATTCAGCATTACTAATTATGTATATATTATGATAGGATTTTCAACACAATACAGTGCAATTATTCTGCAATTAAAGGCTTACTCGCTCATTGTGTTTCCGCTAAGAGGTCTTCTTTGACAGGCAGAACCAAAATCAATTCTTACTATAGGAGGGGTGTTCAATAAGTAATGGGGAAATGGTTATTTCGCTTCTCGAATTAGCCCGATTCGCACAACTTTTTTGTCACTGTTAGTAAATATATCCAAAAATTATCTTCAAAGTGTTTGGCATATTGGCTATTTAGTCTATTGTCAACTGTCAAAACACTTATATGTGCTTTGGCAGTATCAGCAATTATTTATTTTGTATAAAAATGGAACAGGAAATGTGTGTTAAATTTTACAATAAGAAGGGAATAAAATGTAAAAGTTTTAGAAATGTTAAATATTGTTTTTGGTGAGTGTGCTGCAAGTAAAATAACAGTTTATAAGTGATACATGTGTTCTCAAGGTTGTCATGAATACACTGAAGATAACGACTGCCTTGGCCAACTCAGTACAACTGATAAAAAAATGAAAAAATTAGTATGAATGATCACCAAACTACAATCAGATGTGTAGCTGTTGATGTTAGCATATCAACTGGCTAATGTCATGAAGCTGTTTTGGGTAAAATCGTTCCAACATTATCGAATTTCAAACAAAAACAGAGTGGTAAATGTGAGTCACTCAGGTGTTGCTAGATGCGGTCAACAACAATGCAGAACTACTGAAATGGGCCATAACAGGTGATGAAACATGTGATGACATATGATGTTTAAACTGGTGTGGAAGCATTTTGTATTGCCAAGATTGGAAGGATAAGTCCATGGAAATTCAATGCAGCACCCAATCAGACCCAGTCAGATTTCTTTCAAATTTAGTACATTTGATGATGCAGGTAAGAGGTGGAAAACAACAAATTTGCAAAGAGGTATATGACAATTGTGAAGACAGTTTCAGATCTGCAAGGTTTTGAAACATTTGACCTCGAATATCTCAAAACACAACACCTTCAACTCTTTTTGGATAAAATATATTGTATTGCCCAAACAGCCTACCACAGACATGATAAATATGAAGATACAAGGCATCATGACCAAAAATTTATTTCATCTACATCACTACACTAGCAAAATGCAGTGAGCAGCTTACACAGGTTTTTCCAGAACAGTAGACAATAGCAGTCATTACTATACTGACAAATCGATGAAAATTTCTTGCTGTGAACAGCCAATCAGAAAGACTTTTACTTTAATCAATCATCAATAACTTGTTACATGGGTGTGGCATACTTACTGTATCTGCAGTGTTTACTTACTGTACCTGCAGTGTTCATGTGCTGCGAGAAGTATTTAGTAGTAGTTTGTGAAATATGGATTTCAAGTCAAAATCATACTATTGCAATCCATTTAAAGATGCAGATCATGCAAGAGCACAGAAGAATTTGAGGAATGTTCAGGAGTGGATGGTAAACAAGTATCCTAAGGTATCACTAGGTGGAAAATTTTGCACCAAATGTAAAACGCAAATATCACAAAACACATCAACCACAGCATGTGTTTTATCAGGTGTGCTAGGTACTCCCAGAGATGATGATAAGTCAAGCTGAAATTGCTTTGTATCTGACACTGGATTCTTTAAAAACTAGCCTTCAGCATGAGACAAAGTGCCCAAACAAAAATTTAAAAAGGTTACCTCAGTGAGGGAGCATAACTATGTGACAACTGGAACAAGAAGAGTGTGGAAAAAAGGAAGAAAGAGAAATCATAAACCTAGCTGAAAAGTTAGTTTCACAATACAGAACATGAGTGTGACAAAATAAAATTTTGACAGTACTTCCAAAGAGCTGGAGTATAAAGAAAACTACAGAATTATTTTCCGCTTCAGATTATAATGGTACCAAGAGCAAAACAGTCAACAACGAACACAGTAAATTAATGTCTCCAAATCCAAAGCCAGGTACGACATGTTGTGAGAAAGCTATTCAACATGTACATAATTTTTACTGTGAAAATAACGTGAGCTGTGTGGGACTGTCTCTGTAAAAGAAAATGGAATTAGAGTACTTAAGCAGAAGCCAATAGGGTTACACAATATTAAGGAATTGTATGCATATTTCAAAGATACATACAGATATGTAAATACTGGATTCTCAAAATTTAGTGAGTTGCAGCCAAAGCACAGTGCTCTTGCCTCTGCCAGTGGGACCCATGCTGTTTGTGTGTCTCATTCAGAATTTTAAGTTAATGGTTGAAGGGTGTAAATTGAAAGAACTAATGAAGTATTAAGAACACACATTACCATCATAAAAGCACTGGTAGCATTTGTTACCTGCAGTCCTGCACTTCCAGCATGTTTCTTAGGTGCATGTCCCTATTGCCCACATTTGACAAAACTGATTGATAATCTGTTTGTAATGTTTGGTGAAAATTGCATTGATGAAATTACCTACAAATGTTGACTAACCAAAGGCAGGGTAGTTCTAGAGCCTGTAATAAAATCAACAGGCAATTTCATTGAGGTGTTTGCATCGAGTTCATGACAGTTCCTATCACACTCATGTATTACCCAGCAGCAGTCATAGATCTTTGAAATCATTAAAGTAGAAATGATAGTACATGAATATCTTGCTGTCAATGATTTTGTACAGAATTACTCCTTCACTATTCAGGATGAAGTACAAGGAATTCACCCATTTGTAGCTTACTACCAGGCACAAATACTTATGAAACACAACATGTGTGTACTCTTCCTAGCACAATCTCATCAATTAAGCAGTCACTTTCCAACTCCAAAACACATTTACTACTGTTTGGAAGGATGTGCTGTCCAGTACAAAAACAGCAAGAATTTCATGAATCTGTCTCAGGAAGATTAGCTGCACTTACCAGCCACAAGTGACCTCATGAAAACTGTATTTTGACATAACAATTGAATCTATGGTGCAAAGAAAATATTCCTTTGTGTGTTTTCAATTATGCATCAATTTCCCATCACGATTAAGATCTTGGCAAGTTGAAGCAATGTTTCAAGAATATGATTCCAGGTACCCATACGCTTCATTGTACAATACCTACTGACAAAGGCATAGTAGAAACAAAGACATATTCCGCTTCTTTAGTGAGCAGAGAAGAATCCGTGATGGCTATATGGAAAGAAATGATGTTTTTAATGTGTATGAATTTGTTGCCTGTCTGTATGACAATCATTGGTGGGCTGTATATGTCTTACAAACTTATGAAGAAACAGGTGAGGTACACGCCAGCTTCTTGTGTCCACATGAACAGTCTCCACCATTTATGTTTTCTACCAAACCTGACACTTGTTTCATCCAGAAGATGTGACATTGTCACAATAATGGATCCAGTAACACCAACTGGAAGGACATACACTCTCCCTGTACCCAATCTGATGAACATTAACAATTTTATCTGGAGATTTATGAAATGAGAGGTAAATACTTTTTATTACCTTTTTATTGAAGCTACATTGTAAATCATTCATAATACCACTACAATAATATAAACCATATTTTTGGACATTACCTATGAATTGTAAACTTTCAACAAACTGTCTTTCATATTTGTGTGTTATGTTCTGCATTTTGGTAGTGTACTCATGCTGGCAAAATAAATTTTTGGATATGATGCCTTTGGTGGGGCATTTAGATATTTACCATGTTTATAGCAGAAATCCACAATGTTGCATATGATTAGATTAGATTCAGTTTTCATTCCATAGACCCAAAAAATGAGATGATTCTCATGGATGTGGAACATGTCAGAAAGTATGGCGTAAGAACATAAAACATTTTAATATAATACATACTACCCTGATCATTTGTCAGGAGATAGTCGAAAATAATTTAATACAATGCAGTAAACTGGGACAGCTAATATTTACAGAATTAACACATTGTCAGAGTGAAACACTGTTATGCACTATTAATAAATTTATCATACGCAAAATACCTAATCTTGGCTGTTGTGACCAAGTGTTGTCAAAACTGTAGTTGCTGGCAATTTATTAAAAATGTGTGTTCCTGAATATTGGACCCCTTTTTGGACCAAAGTAAGTGATTTTAGGCCTTTATGTAGATTGTTCTTATTCCTAGTATTGATACTGTGTACTGAGCTATTGGTTGGAAATAGAGATGTATTACTTGCAACAAATTTCATTAAGGAATAAATATAATGATAAGCTGTGGTTAGAATACAAAGTTCCTTGAACAGGTTTCTACAAGATGTTCTCGAATTTACACCACAAATGATTCTTATCGCACGCTTTTGCACCCTAAAACCTTTTGCTCGGTTTGACGAGTTGCCCCAGAATATGATCCCATACGACATAATAGAATGAAAGTAAGCAAAGTATGCAATTTTTCTTATATTTATATCTCCTACATCTGAAATCATTCTCACGGCAAATACTGACTTGTTTAAGTGCTTAAGCAATTCTATGGTATGCCCTTCCCTATTGAATTTATTATCGTGTTGTAATCCCAGAAATTTAACACGGTCAACCTCTTCGATCTGCGTGTCTTCATACCTTATATTCATGCTGGAAGGAAATCGCTTACAGGTACTGAACTGCATACACAAGGTCTTCTCAAAGTTTAATGACGAGGAATTAGTTTTAAACCACTTATTAAACTCAGTGAAAATTTGACTAGCAGCTATTTCTAAATCTGTACTTCACTTGCTACTTATTGCAATGTTTGTATCATCAGCAAACAAAACAAACTTAGCATCTGGCAATGTAACAGATGAGGGGTCATTAATATACACAAGGAAAAGCAATGTACCCAAAATGGAACCTTGAGGAACACCACATGTAATTAATTCCCCGTCAGATGAAGACGGACTGCTTACTGCACAGGTATTTCACAATGACACCCTTTGTTTCCTGTTAGATAGATAAGACTCTCACCATTACACAGCATTGCCAGTGACACCACAACACACTAATTTACTTAGGAGAATGCTGTGGTACACACAATCAAAGGCTTTTGACAGGTCACAGAAAATGCCAGTAGCCTGTAATTTATTATCTGATGAATTAAGTACATTCTCACTGTAAGTGTAAATAGCTTTCTCCATATCAGAACCCTTCAGAAATCCAAACTGTGACTTGGACAATATATTATTTGCAGTGACATGCTTAAGGAGACACTTCAACACAATCTTTTCAAATACTTTTGAGAAAGCTGTCAAAAGTGAAATTGGTCGATAGTTTGATGGTATCTCTTTATCCCCCTTCTTGTAAAGAGGCTTAACTTCAGCATACTTTAGACAATCTGGAAATGTTCCACTGATAAAGAAATTGATTACACAAATAACTTCAGATAGAACTTAACTCGCATGATCACTCTTTGATTAACTTTGTTGATATGTTATCATACCCAATGGAATACTTAGATTTTAAGGGTTTTATGATGGATGCTAATTCTTTGGGAAATGTGAGTGTCATTTCCGTTTCACTGAAGTTATTTTTAAAGACTTGTCTCAGATACTCCATTGAACTGTTCACTGAACCTGATAACCTCGAGCTGTCAGTAACAGAAATGAAATAGTTGTTTAAGAGGTTTGCAACACTAACTGTACTTGTTACCAAAGTTTCATTTATTTTTAGAGCTATCTGTTCCTCTTCCTTTTTGGCCACACCTGTCTGTCTTCACAATATCCCATACAGTTTTTATTTTATTACCTGGTGTAATTATCTTTTTCTCATAATTAAACTGCTTCGATTTCTGGATTACTTGCTTTAATATTTTGCAGTATTCTTTATAATGCATTACAATTCTAACCTGAGAGCTATACCTAGATAGTAGATAGAGTCTCCTTTTTGTCCCACATGATATCTTTATTCCTTGTGTAATCCACAGTTTATTTTTTGGCTTGTGTGTGAGTTGAGTTACCTTTAGAGGAAAACAATTCTCAAAAGTGGAGGCAACTTTATTACTGAATGCTTTGTATTTTCCCATTTGTGTCAGATGTATTGTAAACAACTATGCAGTCCATGTCTTTGAGCAATTTCCTGGATTTCTCAATTTTTGAATTTTTTATTACCCTCCTGTACTCAGATTTAATGGGTTTTTAATCCTGACAAGTTTCAACATTTAACACAAGATGCTGCACATCATGATCAGATGGTTTTGTGATATGACTTTTTTCCCTAGATTTGTCTACAAAGACATTATCAATAGCAGTCTCAGAGCATTTTTACATATCCTAGTAGCAAAGTTCACAGCACGAAATAAATTGAATGATAATGTTACTGACTGCAATAATTGTTCACTGACAGAGCTTTTCAATAAATTCACATTAAAATCCCCAGAAACCACATTTCCTTGTTTTTTGCCATAAGATGGGACAGCAGAGATTCCAGGTTTTTTTATGAAAAGGTTAAAATTCCCTGAAGGAGATCTGTATATACTTACTATTATAAAGGACTTATTATGAAATACTGCTTCTGTTGGCCAAGCTTCTAAGTGCTGCTCTGAGCAAAATGTATTAATATCAATATTCTTGAAATCAAAACAGTTTCTGGCAAATATGGGAACTACTCCTTTCTCCATATTTCCTCTACAGAAGTAAGAAGCTAACTCGAATCCTGTAACATTTAACATATATATACCAGTGGTCACATGATGTTCAGAGAGGCAAATTATATCAACTGGTTTGCTCAACTCTAATTCTTAAACACAAATAAGCAACCCCTTAGTCCTTGGATATTCTGATGCAATAGTGATAGCTGATTTTGTGCACTGACTGAATTACAACTGGATGAACCTAATTTTCCTGCCAATTCCAATTTTTGAGTATCTTTAGTTTCAATCAGAGGCTGTCTGCATGAACTGTGTACATTAAAATTTGCTTTCTGGTTGCCTGTTTTATGAATGTGAATGTCATTTTCTGCCAGTCTCTGTACATGTTTTGTTTCTGCCATCCCTATCCTACAAAACTGCTGATCTTTCACTTGTAGCCACTGGTACTTTACCACTTGTGACAGTGCCCCCCCCCCCCCCTCCCAAGTTATTTGCTATAAACCCAAACAGTTTTCCCTTCCCTTTCCCATTGAGATGAAGGCCATGCCTAATATAGACCCAAATGCTGATAGAGTCAACAGGAACCACACCGCTATGAGACCCCATACCGGATCCAGGCAGCTATTCCACCTCTAAATTAACTCTCATAACAGAAGATTTTAAATGAGGGCGGTCATGGCGACTCAGAACAGACACAAGCCCAACACCAGTATATCTCACTGCTGAAGCTATCTTTACCAGGTCACTCTCAATTGAATAATTTCAGTTCCTATCTATGCTCTTGCCTGCCCCACCCACTGTTACCAAAGTGTCTTCCTTTGTGAAGTCTTTACAAAGTGATCCTACATCCTCTATCACCTGACCCAGACTTGCACTAGGTTTAAAAAAGCTTGTGACCTGGTAACCTGACCCCAGTTCATCCTGTAACAGTTGGCCAACACCTCTACATGTTAACTACCTAACAAAACCATCTTCACAGCTTTTTTTGACTTCTTACTTTTCAAACACTTTTTGATAGTTTGTTGTGTCCTGTGTCCTCCTACATCTACTTTCCGGCTCATCAGTTTCCAACTGTGACAACAGGTCAAACCTATTTTCCACATTTACAACCATACTGTTTGAAAACGTCCTATTTCTTCTACAACCTGTTGTCACTTTGTACCTCTCTTTTCCCTTCTCCCCCCTTAACCTTTCCAGATCTAGTTTCGCTTTGAAACTTCCTGGCAGATTAAAACTGTGTGCCCGACCGAGACTCGAACTCGGGACCTTTGCCTTTCGCGGGCAAGTGCTCTACCATCTGACCTACCGAAGCACGACTCACGCCCGGTACCCACAGCTTTACTTCTGCCAGTATCTCGTCTCCTACCTTCCAAACTTTACAGAAGCTCTCCTGCGAACCTTGCAGAACTAGCACTCCTGAAAGAAAGGATATAGTGGAGACATGGCTTAGCCACAGCCTGGGGGATGTTTCCAGAATGAGATTTTCACTCTGCAGCGGAGTGTGCGCTGATATGAAACTTCCTGGCAGATTCCTGTGGGTACCGGGCGTGAGTCATGCTTCGGTAGCTCATATGGTAGAGCACTTGCCCGCGAAAGGCAAAGGTCCCGAGTTCGAGTCTCGGTCGGGCACACAGTTTTAATCTGCCAGGAAGTTTCATATCAGCGCACAATCCGCTGCAGAGGGAAAATCTCATTCTAGTTTCGCTTTATCTAGTTCCGCCTGAAGGGCAGCAATCTTCACCTCTTGTCCCAGTATCTTCTTATCTCTACAGCAAATCCTGCACAACAAACGAGCCTTGTTTATTTCCCCAATTCCCACACGACTACAGTCATCAACGTAAAAGAAACTGCAACAACCCTCACACCACTCACCGGAACTAACACTCCTACAGCAAGTCATACACTTCTCACTCACGACAAACAAATAGTAGCTTTAGTCCGAGTTAAAACAAGAATAACTTCGCAAATTACTCAATTAATATATTAAATTTCTTAGAAAGTTTAGGCCTAACGCTTGGATACTAATTCAAAAGTTCTGAAGAAACAAAAATGATATAACCTGTATTGTTTACGTGACGAAACAAAAAGTAAACAATGAACTGAGCCTACACTGTATAAAGTTTCCACTTATTTCGGTACTTTTCACTTCGATTACCAACTAGAGAAACAAATGGATAGCGTATAAGAATACACTAACAGCACAACTTTACTTTATTGAAATAATCACAGACCTTACAGTATATCACAACGTAAACAAATCCTAATCCAAAACTCGCACCTATAAAATGTTTTATTTTTTCCGAAAATACCCAAAAAATGTGAACCATTCACTCGATAGCTTACAATAGGTATTAATTTACTAATTATGAGGTAATATTGGCTTAATTAATTGTTATTACACAATTAAACACTTCTCTTTACGAGAGCTGTGAATGTGCACCACCCGCCAACCAAAGATCTTTTCTATATTGTATTTTCTTGAATGTATACCTCTACTTATTAGATTTTCAATTATGTATATTTAATTGCTGCATATGGATTATGTTGAGACAGATGTGTAAATTTCACACAATATCCCAAGTTTGCAGACCTGTAACTTTCTTCACAACTGTTACATACCTCTGCAAAATTGGTAGTTTTCCATCTCTTATCTGGATCATTGAATATAGTAAATTTGAAAGAAATATGAGGTGGTCAGACTGAAAAAGTTACTTTTCTGCACAGAACTGACATGGAATTACATGCCCAAAGAGCTAGAAAAGTTTGGTCAAATGTGAAGGTTAAGCTCACTGTGTTCTTTAGAACATAACAGAGGCCAATGAAATTTAAAAACTTTTTTACTTTCATAGCAGATCAGATTTTATGAGCTGAATCCAAATCTAGCCTTAGTTTTTTTATATCACCCATAGCTTTTGAGAACATGCTTTTTATTATATAGTATAAAAATTCTAAGCTACACGATAAACAGAGAAATTAATGAAACGCTTTGTTACAACATAAGCGTGGGTTGTATTTACAGTAAGCTACTTAAAACAATGATGTGTGTTAATAGTGGTTTCACTTGTCAGCTGGAATTGGTTTGAATTTTCTTTCTCTTTTTTCTTTGAAGCTTCTTATGTATCTTTTTCTACGATGAGTCGCTTGCTGAACTTCTTGGTGAAGTGACCAACAGTAGTCCCTCATCATTTTGGTTTTCCAGCAGCCTTAGTAGTGTTTTTTCCATCACTTTAATGTGCTGGTGAAAACTATATCCTTGCTCCTCACTAACATCTCTCATATTGTCAGGGAAGTAATGAAGGTGACTGTTCAAAAAGTTAACTTTGAGGCTCAATGAACATCCTAAAGTTTTAAACTTCTTTAACATTGTAGCTATAATAAAAACATATTCTGGTTCTTTTTCATGTCCTAAGAACTTTGTAACGACTGGCTTGAATGATACCCATGCTTCTTTCTCATTTACATCTACATCTACATCCATACTCCGCAAGCCACCTGACGGTGTGTGGCGGAGGGTACCCTGAGTACCTCTATCGGTTCTCCCTTCTATTCCGATCTCGTATTGTACGTGGAAAGAAGGATTGTCGGTATGCTTCTGTGTGGGCTCTAATCTCCTGATTTTATCCTCATGGTCTCTTCGCGAGATATACGTAGGAGGGAGCAATATACTGCTTGACTCTTCGGTGAAGGTATGTTCTCGAAACTTTAACAAAAGCCCGTACCGAGCTACTGAGCATCTCTCCTGCAGAGTCTTCCACTGGAGTTTATCTATCATCTCCGTAACGCTTTCGCAATTACTAAATGATCCTGTAACGAAGCGCGCTGCTCTCCGTTGGATCTTCTCTATCTCTTCTATCAACCCTACCTGGTGCGGATCCCACACTGCTGAGCAGTATTCAAGCATTGGGCGAACAAGCGTACTGTAACCTACTTCCTTTGTTGTCGGATTGCATTTCCTTAGGATTCTTCCAATGAATCTCAGTCTGGCATCTGCTTTACCAACGATCAACTTTATATGATCATTCCATTTTAAATCACTCCTAATGAGTACTCCCAGATAATTTATGGAATTAACTGCTTCCAGTTGCTGACCTGCTATTTTGTAGCTAAATGATAAGGGACCTATCTTTCTATGTATCCACATCACATTACACTTGTCTACATTGAGATTCAATTGCCATTCCGTGCACCATGCGTCAATTCGCTGCAGATCCTCTTGCATTTCAGTACAATTTTCCATTGTTGCAACCTCTCGATACACCACAGCATCATCTGCAAAAAGCCTCAGTGAACTTCCGATGTCATCCACCAGGTCATTTATATATATTGTGAATAACAACGGTCCTTTGACACTCCCCTGCGGCACACCTGAAATCACTCTTACTTCGGAAGACTTCTCTCCATTGAGAATGACATGCTGCGTTCTGTTATCTAGGAACTCCTCAATCCAATCACACAATTGATCTGATAGTCCGTATGCTCTTACTTTGTTCATTAAACGACTGTGGGGAACTGTGTCAAACGCCTTGCGGAAGTCAAGAAACACGGCATCTACCTGTAAACCCGTGTCTAAAGCCCTTTGAGTCTCGTGGACGAATAGCGCGAGCTGGGTTTCACACGACCGTCTTTTTCGAAACCCATGCTGATTCCTACAGAGTAGATTTCTAGTCTCCAGAAAAGACATTATACTCGAACATAATACGTGTTCCAAAATTCTACAACTGATCGACGTTAGAGATATAGGTCTATAGTTCTGCACATCTGTTCGACGTCCCTTCTTGAAAACGGGGATGACCTGTGCCCTTTTCCAATCCTTTGGAACACTTCGCTCTTCTAGAGACCTACGGTACACCGCTGCAAGAAGGGGGGCAAGTTCCTTCGCGTACTCTGTGTAAAATCGAACTGGTATTCCCTCAGGACCAGCGGCCTTTCCTCTTTTGAGCGATTTTAATTGTTTCTCTATCCCTCTGTCGTCTACTTCGATATCTAACATTTTGTCAACTGTGCGACAATCTAGAGAAGGAAGCACAGTGCAGTCTTCCTCTGTGAAACAGCTTTGGAAGAAGACATTTAGTAATTCGGCCTTTAGTCTGTCATCCTCTGTTTCAGTACCATTTTGGTCACAGAGTGTCTGGACATTTTGTTTTGATCCACCTACCGCTTTGACATAGGACCAAAATTTCTTAGGATTTTCTGCCAAGTCAGTACATAGAACTTTACTTTCGAATTCATTGAAAGCCTCTCGCATAGCCCTCCTCACATTACATTTCGCTTCGCGTAATTTTTGTTTGTCTGCAAGGCTTTGGCTATGTTTATGTTTGCTGTGAAGTTCCCTTTGCTTCCGCAGCAGTTTTCTAACTCGGTTGTTGTACCACGGTGGCTCTTTCCCATCTCTTACGATCTTGCTTGGCACATACTCATCTAACGCGTATTGTACCATGGTTTTGAACTTTGTCCACTGATCCTCAACACTATCTGCACTTGAGACAAAACTTTTGTGTTGAGCCGTCAGGTACTCTGTAATCTGCTTTTTGTCACTTTAGCTAAACAGAAAAATCTTCCTACCTTTTTTAATATTTCTATTTACGGCAGAAATCATCGATGCAGTAACCGCTTTATGATCGCTGATTCCCTGTTCTGCATTAACTGATTCAAATATTTCGGGTCTGTTTGTCACCAGAAGGTCTAATATGTTATCGCCACGAGTCGGTTTTCTGTTTAACTGCTCAAGGTAGTTTTCAGATAAAGCACTTAAAAATATTTCACTGGATTCTTTGTCCCTGCCACCCGTTTAAGGTCATTGAGGATCCAAAGTTAACATCAAACATAAATTTTCTAATGTCAGGTCCGACAAAGACACCTGTCTTTAGTTTAGCTTCTGAAACGTGTGGAAACTTTTGGCAGAGATACTTAAAACATGGTCCATCTTTACGCAAAGCCTTTACAAACTGTTTCAATACGTTTAACTTTGTATGTACAGGTGGTAGCACTATGCTTTTTGGATCTACAAGGTTTTTGCACAGAATGTTCTTTTCACCAGGTTTTAAAGATTCCCTCACAGGCCAGTTCTCTCTGCACCAGTGTTGATCCCTAGCCCTATTGTCCCATTCACACAAGAAACATGGAAATTTGGTAACGCCACCTTGCTGACCAAGGAGCATGCATCTTCCTTGTAGATCGTCACATATCATCCAACCATGAGCAGAATAGCCTATTTTACTCAGTACTATTTCTAGGTTTTCACAGCTTTCTTTAATATGTACAGAATGTTCGATAGGTATAGATGCACTGTGTAATAAAACCGCCTTTAAAGTTATGGATGAATCAATAAACAGCCTCCAGTCTTCCTTTTTGTATTCAATACCAAACTCATTCATCAGATCAGGAATGTCTGAGCAGAACACTAAATCACCTTCTTGTTGAAAAAAACTTGGAAAATTTCTGCTCTTTCTTTCTGTACATGTATGTGCTGGTTCCAACTGCCAATAAATTCTTTTCTTTTAATGTACAGCCAAGCAATCCAGCTTTTTCTTTCGTTACTCCCAGATCCCTAACCAAATCATTAAGCTTAGTCTGAGTACACAATTTGGGCTCTAGACTTTCTGTATTACAATGGAATTCATCATCTGGTTCATCTAAATCACACTGTACATCACAATATACTTCTGTTGAATCATCTAGTGATTAACAAACGGACAAATCTACACCATGCCCTACTGGTCGGATGGCAGGCGGAAGGTTAGGGTAACTTCTTATCTTCTTGTTTTTCAAATTATGACCAATAATATCACTGCAAAAGCAGCAATCATCGAAGTGATTTCTTGGCTCCCTCAATATCATAGGAACAGCAAATCTAAAGGCTTTTTTTCTCCATTTTGGACCATTTTATCAGATCTTCAACACACCCATAACATACCTTATGTGGCACCCAAGATTTACCTTGATCAAGTTTAGATCCAAAGTATGACAGATACACATTTTCACAAAGTCTGTAATGTTTCTTTCATGTTTTTTAATCACAAATTCACCACAAATATAACAAAAACTGTCAACAGAATTTTTACAACAACGATTACACACTGTACTGAGTACATGTACAGGAAACGGGAAAGTTAGGTTAGGTTGACAGTGAACAAAACACCATCTATTAACACAAAAACAGAATCAACCTTTTTTGCCTGCAAATGTTTTTCAGCAGTGCTACCAATTTCATCTACATTCATTACACCTCTTTTTAAAATTATTTTAGCTTATAAAAGCTATTAAAGTCTTTAAAAAATTGCTTAATTTAATAAATTTAATTACAAAATGTGAAGAAATGGTGGGTGATACAGTTTTTTTTAAGTATCATATTTGGATTCCCCACCCTACAAAACATAAGAATACGGTATTATCAGCAAAAAAAGTTTTTGGCCTATGTAATTTGTGTAATGACACCATTATTTCTTGAATTACATAACGTCCTCCAGTGTTTGTTGAATCGTTGATCTTGTAAAGGTGTGTGTAACCAGGGGTTTCCTCCCAAAATTCTTGGAGAGCCCAGTTAACTGTGTTGTTTATTTTAGGATTCCTTTCTAATGTGTAATACTGTGGCAAGGCTGACTTCTGTATAAACTGCAGTCCTTAGAGTGGGCTGGCAATAATCTTCAACAGTTCTTTTTGTGTTGACTTTTCAATACTAACTGTAATTACATTTGAGATGACCAAACACTATTTACTCTGCAAATACTACTTCATATTGTGCACGTTTTCTTGTGATGTAGTACATTTATCGATCAATTCTGAATAGGTATATCTCTAAATATACGAACCGAACCGACTGAGGGCAGTAGTTAAAGTCACACGAAAAGAATTGGTACAAATCATAGCACAGTGCACTACACTGCTAGAGAGGAAACTGATGTCTGATTTTTGGTGTGCCTGTACAGCAGTTCCACAGTTCTTCTGTGGAATTCCAATTCCCCCACCAAAAGCTCTGCTCCCTCACAAGTTTACCAGAAGACTATAGGTCACAGATCAAAGTTGACGGGTGCTGCAACAAACTTTGTTTGTCCAAAATACATGGGTAATCTCTCTCTTAGGGTTTCTCTGTACCCTGGTTACAAAAGCATTCCATTCAATAGCCTTTTAATTATGCTATTAGAGCTGCTACCAACTTTGTACAAACAAGATGCAGATTTCTCTCCGCTTGATCTGATGAGGTAACAGTAATACTGAAGAGACCTCAGTCAACAGTCAACCGTAAGCCCCAGTGACTAGCTGGGTACATTAGTTCAAAACTGTTAGGAAATAAGGGCATACCACACCAGAAGACCTCTAGACCATGGCCTATAGGGTACTGCATTTCTAACAACTTTGTGCAGCAATGATGTCCGCATTTACCGCAAGGTACAATGGAAAAAAGGGGGAGGAAGGTAGTGTCCGCTGCCGGTTCTACGAAACCAATGAGAAAGCAAGAGACGAGGAAACATTGTTGCAATTTCACATCACTAGACCACAAACTCATAAATCTTAACACATTTAGACGAAACAGTCCAATGCTCATGACAATCCATATAACAAATTTTGTTGCTGCTCGTTTCAGTCACAGCAATTTAAACTCTGCTGTTAGGTCCTAACTTAACTACAATCTCTTAATGTGAGGCATATTTGGAAAAAAAAAAAAGAGTCAAATTTTTGGGAGAACAGAGAAGTGACTATCACTGTATTGGGTATGTGAAACAGACATATTGTCAACCTACAAGAACACAGAAACACTGACATGAGGGGCACAGGCCCTGATCTAGACATTAGCCTACCACATCAAAAAAGACAATGCCTGAAAGTGCTGTGGTGCTCAAAACAAGGTTTGGCTCGCTGACCGATTTATTCAACTTACTTAAATGCAGTAGCAATAATAAGGGCCACCCTTGTGGGTAGTAACGTGAGCCGGGCAAATGCCCAGTGGGCAGGACATTTATAAATGGGCATTTACTCAAAGCAGTTCTAATGTCCACAAATCAGGACATTTATATAAAAAAATACTTTTTAAAGTTTTTACTGCTAGAATGTATAACTTACCACTTAAAATAACAGATGGGACAATACTCTCGATATCAGAAGTTAGTAAATGCTTACATTTTAACATACATATGTCATTCATTGCCTTTAAAGGGCATGTCTTACTGAGAGCTGCATCTGTGAGTGCGCGCAAGGCCCCCCTCCCCCCCCCCCCCCACACACACACACGCACACACAAAACATTGAACAGCTGTGTAGTGATAAGCCAGTATAAAAAGTTGACCTTACATCATCGCTTTGTAAGGTAACACACTTTACAATTTGTGTCAAATCTACTGAACGATGATTATTGACAACAAACCTCTTACTGGAAGTAATAAACAGTTAATGTTAAACTTTTTTGGGGGGGAAGGGGGGGGGGGGGGGCAACAATGCTTTATTGTCAGATGTAGTGACGTTTGAGACAGACTATAGTTTTGTATTCTGCTCCTTTCTTTATTTACTTTCATATGGCTGTATTGCTGTGAAGACAAAATGAGAACATTACTATAAAACAGATTTTATAACAAAGAATCAATGTCTAAGGGTCCAGAATAGTTCGATTCTGATACTAGTCGATTCCTACAGACTCAGCAATTCTCAGACTTGTGGAATCAGCACATGATTCATCCCCAATTAAAATCATTATGGATAAACTTTTTTTTACTCTAATTTTGTTTGGAGTAGTATACGTAAAAATACTACCTATAGGGTACCTAGTTAATATAAACTGTACTTTATTTCACGAATTGCTTTTAAACTTGAGCTTTGTTTTCTTTTTTATTGTGTATTACCTAAGAACTGACCTCATTAAAAAATATAGTTATGTTTACAGTCCAATTTATCTCCCCTAATAACTTTTCCCTAACTCTCAAGCAGCTTTTTAAACTCTGTTACCCAACCACTGCAGAAGCAGTGTTGCAAAACACCTTTTACAATACAAAATATCAGTTTAAATTTTTTTGTAAGTGCCACTTATCAGCCAGTCTTTAAAACACATAAATGAACAGGTATTTATGCATTTTGGGCATTTGCCCCAACCTATAAATCCCCAAGCATTTTACATCACTACCTGTGAGTATTTCCAGCACAGGTCAGCCTTGTTGTAACAAAACTAAGCAATCTTAAAACCAGTTAAATCTTTATGGCTCACAGCTGCACGTCTATCATTTAATTTTTCCACCTGATCTTAAAAACTGGTGCTCTATACATTAAAGGAACTATCTGTAGAAGTGTGTGTGTGTACATTCTGTAGTAGTAGTAGAGGGGTTTTGGGCGCACGACAGCAAGGTCTTCAGCGCCCGTTCAGTAACTTTGTGTACATTCTGCCTTATAACTTATGATGTTTAGACAACATTGCAAAAATACTGCCTCTAAGTTTACTCATTATACCATGAGAGACATTATATTTCTGAAGGCATTACATTCTCTAAACCTGATGCCTACTAGCAATTCTTGCACACTGTAGTTTCTGAGAAAGATATTCATCTCACCAATCGTGCTCCCTATGCTGAGCCTTAAACGATTTTAAATACCATAATGTAATCAAAGTAGACAACAAGTAAAGCCAAAGTTGCTGCTAACCTGTTGATGTATATTTCCATTGTAAAATGACCACCACATGGCAAACAGACACAGGTTGTACTCTTTGCTATTTCCATTCAAATACTGGTTTCATTTCTCATAAAACAAACCGTCTAATGAAATGTGTAACTGTATAGCAGGGATAAAACTGAAACCTGTAGCATTATGATGTTTTCAACTGATTTATTACCTCATGTACTAGGTAGTGCATAAGTTTGCATAGCATTTTTGTTTTGCATGTTGTTTTTCTGGCTGCTATGGATTTATTTATCAACTATAAATTTTTATTTTTAATTCACTATTAGTGTTTGCGTTAACATATTGTAATTTTGAGATGGTGAGTGGAGCTGCGGACACTGAAATATGGACTGCAAAGTGGAAAAATCTGAACACATCCAACTTCTTCTGTTGGAGTTCTACAGGTGGGTGATACTGACTGTGGCAGCCAGAAACATTTGCACCTTGTATGAGGATAATACCAATGGCCAGAGCATGGTATAAAAATGGTTCTCTCATTTTAGGAAATCTCTCAAAAAATTGGCTGAGGAAATTGAAAATAATGTCTTTCATAGAATTAAGTACACTTCAGCAAATGAACTCTTATTAAATTTTAATAAAAAACACCACAGTAAATGGTGTGACACCACTGATAAATAAAGAGCTCCTCAGAGGCACAGGATTTAAAATTTTTGGGTCGGTACAGCGATGAGACAACTGAACTGGAAGAAACACATTGATGATCTACCGAAACATTTGAGTTCAGCTACTTATGCTATTAGGGTCATTGCAAATTTAGGTGGTGGACATATCATAAAATTAGTCTACTGTGTGAATTTCCATTCACTGATTTCGTATGGCATCATATTTTAGGCCAGTTCATCATTAAGGAAAAAATATTCCCTGCATGAAAGCGTTTAATCAGAACTCAGAATACCAGTGGGGCCCACCCGAGATCATCTCGCAGACATTTATTTAAGGATCTACGGATATCGACAGTAGATTATACATACATACATATCCACAATCAAATTTGTTAATAAGAACCCATCCAAATTCAAAAGCAATGGCAATGTGCATAGCTACAACACTAGGAGAACGGTTGGACTTCTACAGTCTGAATTATGCTGCCACAAAAGTCTTTTGTCAATTACCAAATAGTATCAAAAGCCTAACGGATAGCCAACCAGCATTTAAAAATAAATTAAAGAATTTCTGATTGACAAACCCTTCTACTCAATAGAATTTTTAGATATAAATGAGTAATCATGCAATCATTATTTTAAAAATTGAATTATGGGAAATAAAAAAAAAATTGTTAAACTGACACATTACACATCATCATTTCACGATATATGGGACAAGTATTAATCTAATCTAGGAGGATCATTTTAACATCAGTGAGTCTTCATGTTCAGGAAGACCTTCAGTGGTTGATGATCATTTAAATGCATTAATCCACAATGACCCACTTCAGCGTACTCGAGAACTTGTATATGTGATGAACTGTGATCATTCAACCGTTGGTGACATTTGAATGCAATGGCGAAGGTTCAGAAATCTCGTGTATAGATACTGCTTGCTTTAAGCAAAAATCACAAAAATCAATGGATGGCCATACATGCCTCTCCGATTTCTCGTCTCCTGAACAACACCGACTATTTGTATCCTGTATCGTTACTGGTAACGAGAAATAGTGTTGTTGTGGTACCACACGGGACAGAAAGGAATGGTTGAGCCCAAATGAAGCACCAATTCCCCACACAAACAATAATGCTATGAATGTCATGGAACAGCGACAATGTGGTGTACTACTAATTGCTTCCCTGAGGTGTAACCATCAAAGCTGACATTTACTGTCAACAACTGAAACATCTTGCAGTTGCAATCCGAGAACAATGACCACAAAGGCTATGCGAGGTGACGCTACCCCACGACAACAACCACTCGCATTATGCTGAACTGACCAAAAACACTAGATGAGTTTGGTTGGGAAGTCATTCTGTTTCCACCTTATTCACCCGATCTTGCAGCCCCAGGTATTAATATTTTCTGCTGTCTATCAAACAACCTCCAGAGAATTTGTTTTCCAGGTGAAAATGTGCTCCAAACATGGTTCCACAAGTTCCTCACGTCAACACCAAGTGACTACTAGTCATGGAATCTAAAGGTTTGGCAGTGTTGGCAGATTGCAGTAAATAGTGAAAGACAATATACTTCTGATGACTGAAGTCTCTATTATGCATATTTGTTGTGTTTATTAAACTTCTGGATAAATGCTATGAACCTAAGTGCCAACCTAACAGATTAAATTCATTCAAAACATACCATACTGGATACACTTTCAGCAAACATGCTATTTTTACACAGTTACATTGTTCAATACCTGGAACTGACAAACTTATCAGTGTGTTGCATCTAGGAATGTACAATTACAAAACGAGCACACCAGTTCTGGCCTCTGCAGTCAATTTGGGTGTGGGCCTAAGGTAGTTTTCCACACAAATATTTCCAAATGCTTTTTTGTTCTGTTGTAGCCAAATTACAGACAGTGTGCGAATTATATCGAATGAAATGCAAGACATCAATACCTCATGCACACAGGTAAATAGAAAAAGTATTTACTTCATTACTAGCTCATGTAGCCTGCATACATAGACAGGACAGAGGTCGCAATTCCTTTTCGTCGTTTACTACCATGTTTTAACGCGCACTCCGACGTCTAAAAATGAAAAATGTGTATCTTACTTAAACACAACGTCTTAAGATCAGACTCAAGTGTCATAAAATGCTAAATGACACATCTGATCTCTACATGACGATGTATATTGTTTACATTTTAGGCTGACTACACAGCGAGAGAGACATACAACAGCAACAATTCAGGTAACACATAGAATGATCCAATACAAAATTGATAAACCCGTCCAATCACTGCAATCCATATTTTACAGAACCAACAACGTACTCCAACGATGCTGAAGTAACATTATACAGAACACTGACAGCACCATAACATATAAAGAAAATACTTACCAGCATAGATAAGCTTCTGGTTTTCAACTGGGTAATCTGCCCCCTTCTCGGCTCGTATCTTTTCTTTCAGCTCCTTCACCTAATGACGATAATGATACACATTGTAATATCCACAAAATACTGCTATAAACGACAATGGGTACAAGAAAACGGAGAACGCAAAATATTTAGAGAGCACTGGAGATCCGAAAGTGTTAAATGGTAAATGACTTCCAAGTCATCTCCTGGATACAAAAGTTCAAGTAAAACATTACATTTTAAAAGAAATATATCATTCGTAGACACTTTTATTTTTAAAAAAAATTCAATGCCATGTAGCATTAACAATATCAAAAATGGTGAAACTGGAGCAAATCACGTACAATCATATAAGTCACTACAAAACGCAAAACGAAAATTTACTTACTGTAAGATTCGTGTCAAAATCTATGACGAATGTTTTCTTTTGTAATGTTTTGAATGTGATAAGCATCTTGACGCTAGTTTATGTAATTACAAACAGTAGTAGCAAAGAAACAAGTTAATCCTTGATAACTCTTCCCCTACGCTCGCTCCGTCACTCGGCATATGCGCCACAGACAATCACGTGATCCAAAGATGTTCGACTAAGCAACAACAAACGTGAGATTACACTTTATGTGGTTTGCAAAAGGTAAACATTTTATCATGAACAAACGAAAGAAGACAACTAGTTCCTTTGTACGTCTCACTCGTTAAAAATCAGAAAACGAATCGAAGAAGAAATAATATAGCAGGGAAAAAATGTAGAAAACGCAAAAATAATCAACTATTTTAATCCAAAGTTATTCATGAGCACAAACAGACTAGTGGCCCAATCCATAGAGGAGAGAGCTCCACATGTACGTAAAGTGGCGCCACTTCAATGGCGTCTTTGAAACTGCATGTGAGAACATCCATGTCAGGTGGCCTGCAGAGTGGAAAGCATTTTGCAGTACCCCAAACGATAAACCCATTGTGCGACGCCACAAGCCTTTCTATTAAGTGTTAAACCGTAAATGACTTTCAAGGTACTTACTGAATATAAAAGCTCAAGTAACACAACCTATTTTAACAGAAATATATCTTTCTCTGGCATTCCAAAGCTTGTAATATTAGAGTATCAGTACTGCATTGGTATCAATAGTATTCAAACTGGTGCAAATTGGGGAAATCATGTAGTAGCGTAAAAGTGACACATAAAACGAAAATAAAATTTTACTTACGGTAAGAGTAGCGTCAATACATACAACGAACGTTTTCTTTCATAACGTTTGGATTGTGATAAGCATCTTCGAGAGTAGTTTATGTAATTACAGTGAAAGCATGAACACATTCCATCTTCTCCGCTCACTCTAACGCCGGGTTGAATTCAAACAAGTAAGTGAAAAAGAAATAGGCAGGATAATAAATAACTTAAAGAATAAGTTCTCATCTGTATGGGATGGTTTGAGTAGTAATGTGATTAAAAAAGGTAACAAGGAATTAGTTAAAATAGTCACCCACCTGGTAAACTGCAGTATCAGAGAACATACATTTCCAAATGTATTGAAATAGAGCACAGTTAAACCAGTGCATAAAAAGGATCCAAGGAAGAGGTTTCAAATTTCAGGCCCATATCATTAATACCTGTCTTCAGCAAAGTATTTGTAGTTGTGCTGCTGACACAACTTAGTGACTAGTTCTTGAAAAATAAGTTCCTAACTGAGACACAACATGGATTCCAAAAAGATCATAGTACTATCACAGCAATTGTGGAATTTCTTTACAAAACGTATGGTGCCCTTGAGCAAGGAATGCAAACAGCTGGCGTATTTCGAGACCTTACTAAAGCTTTTGACTCGGTAAACTTTTAAGTAAACTTGAGTCATACAATGTAAATGCTGCATCCATGCAATTGCTGGTTACATATTTATTTAATCGCAAGCAGTGTACAAAGCTAACTTACAAAATCAATAATCGGATCATTAATTTCCAGTTCAAATATGACAGTCACACAAGGTGTACCCCAGGGCTCAATTTTGGGCCCTTTCCTTTTCCTAGTGTACATAAACGATATAAGGCAACCTTTCAACTCCCAACTGGTAACCTATGCAGACGATACCTCACTGTTATTTCTTGGTAAACAAAATGGTGAGTTAACATTGGTAGCAACTGAGGGACTACATCAAATAACTACTTATTTCCAAGATCAGGGTTTGAAAGTTAATATCAGTAAATCTCAGTTATTGCCATTTAAACATACAAACTCACACCAAACCTCTATCAGTAACATAGGTGGAATTGAAGTAGTGGACACAGAAGGCTGCAGATTTCTAGGTATCCACCTAGATGAAAGTCTAAGATGGGTAATTGATACCAAATTTTTATGCAATAAAATCAGCAGTTCATTACATCTAATCAGCCAGTTTTCAAAAGTAATCCCACATGAGACATTAAAAACAATTTATTATGGGAGCATTTTTGCAGAGATTAATTACAGGATAGAGATATGGTGTTGTGCTGCTGACATATTTATTAACAGACCATTAACCCTACAGGAAAGAGCAATCAGAATTATCCATGGATTAGGGTATAGAGATTCATGCAGCGAAATCTTTGTTCATCATTAATACCTCACAGTCAACTAACTGTATCTTTACAAATTAATTATATTTTTTGTGACACATCGAAACAAAGCAACAAAGTGCTCTGATATGCATCCCTATAATACAAGAAATAAAGACTGCTACTACAGACAAAGAACAAAATTAAAAACATCAGGCCAAAATCCATGCATTATTGGTCAAATATGGTACAACAGATTACCGAGCTCTATAAGGTGCCACAAAGGGAACTTATTCAAAGTGAAACTGAAATGTTTCTTGATTGACAAGTGTTTATATTCTTTATGTGAATATTAACATTAAACAAAAATAATATATATATATATATATATATATATATATATATATATATATATATATATAGAGAGAGAGAGAGAGAGAGAGAGAGAGAGAGAGAGACACACTAGCGGACCAGGCAGACCTTGTCCTACATTATATTTCAAGCGATTAGGATATTAAACAAAGTATGAAATGAAAGACAAATAATATAATAATTTTATTATTCTTTATTTTGAAATTTTTCTAACACGTGCCGATCTATTGCATTTTGATCTGGCCATAACGCAATTTCAATTTCATCAAATTTTGGATTACACGCGCACAGAAGTCATGGCGTCTTGAATATTTTCTTGCATATGACGTGGTCTAACTATATACGATGATCGAAGAATTTATGAAGTACCGATTTTGTTCAAAAACGCCACCTACCGTGGTGATTTAAGAATGTAAGTTTTCCAGGCCCCCACTTGATTGCATTCACAAAAATTCATTCAAATTGATCCAGCCGTTTAGTTGCAGTATAGATAAATAACCTAGATAACGACTGCAGCGCCATCTTCCAGGCTGATTTTTGAATCTAAACCATCAAGTGCGCCACCCAAATGCATACAAAAAAATTCATTCAAATCGGTCCAGTCATTTAGGAGGAGTTCAGTGACATACACACGTACAGTAGAAATATATATATAGTTGTGTAAAATCTTATTATTTGTAATAGGTACGATGTAACACCCAATATTGTCCTTATTAGGTACTATGGTACATTTGTATAATATATATGTAATCACATATTATATATGACTGTAATAAACTTGTAAAAAAAATGCTATGATGTGTGCAAAAGACACCAGTTGATGTCTCTATGCAAAAAAATATACAATACAATATACAATATACAACAAAAAGTGTCGCCACAGCTATTGGCATGTGTGAACCACAAATTTCTAGTGGCGCAACTCCAGAGACACAACTTTGTCATGCCACAAAACGTTGAATGTTGTTGTAGTTGGTTGCGCCACTTTTCTCTCATCACTGCTCCCTGATGGCAGTATTTCACAACACGAGCATCCTGTTGCAGTAATTGTGTAGCAATTGCTGCTGTACTCCATTCGATTTCAGAGTTTTTTCATTTTATTAGTACCGAAAAAAGTGAAAACATTAGTCTGGAGGTACACTTTAGTAGGTTCTGGAACTACAAGAACAGCAACCTATGTTTGATTTTTTGCAGTGTGTATGTGTGTGTTTATGTTTGTAAACCAGTGATCCATCCCACAATCTTAAAATATTTTTGGATGAATAAATAAATAAACGTAATATATGTAATCAAAACAGAGAGTCTTATAACCTTTGCGATTGTGAGTTCAGTCATTGTTGATTATATCAGGAAATAGCTCTTGTGTGATGTGGCAGTTATTAAACTAAAAATTATTTATTCGAAATGCCTACATCAACGAATACAATAAGATTCTAAAATCTTGGAAGAGTGGCATGTCTGCAGATGATATTTACACATCACCTGTTGGTTAGTTTCCCATTGCAGACAGTATTTTTTTCTCTTCGAGTGTTATTTATTTTACAAATTTGTTTGTGGCCCCCGATTTATCCCTGTGCAAAATCTATTTGCGGATTCAACCTTTTCGTTTCGTCTTCCTTATATTTAATTCTTGTGACAACTCTAATGCCATAACCTTCACTATAACGTTCATTCGCACCCATTTGATTTCAATTGACTCCATACTGATAGCTGTGCAACCACATAGAAAATGTAGTGTCCTGTGTGAATGGCAGTTTGTGATGCCATTACAAAAAGTCACAATCTGTGGCGCCATATTAGGCACGTGTGTGAACCCAGCTTAATGCCCTCCTCCAAGTATATGCGCTATAAACTAACACACGATACAAAGTTATTGGATGAAGCAAGAAAATCGAAATTACGCTGAACTGTATTTTGTAGGAAAACTATACAATATGAATTATATATCCTTAATGTAACAGTCAACCTGCATGTTATTCTGAAATAGAAATATTTCAGTGTAATAAACTCTGATCACACATTTCAAAAGCAACAAAGTGTTCAGAATCTGTAAAATACTCCTTTAATGAGTGTACTGTTTTTACATTTGCTTCTCAAAAAGCGCTTAGGTCATAACAAAACCAATGACTTACTATATGAGACTACAATGCAGATTAAACACAAAGTGAAAACAGTCTTCTTTTAGATAGCGAATTTTAATCGCTCTTGAAGTTTGTAACAATACAAGTATCATTACCACCTTGTATAAGCTGTTTCATTTCAATAATATAATTTTCTTTGGTAACTTGTTATTACGAGTATTAGCCGTGCTTAGATCGATAACAATATATAGAAGACATTGAGGTATTAGAGCAAGCAAGGTATGCTTATCCCATCTAGCAGTAACAGTGACAATATGAGCCCCCCTATCACTGTACGGTGCTGCCACCAGACAGATAAAGGAGGAACTTAAAGCGTTGAAATGTCGTTTGGAACTTTACCTTTTAAATAACATATGAATTGTTACATGTATTTTGTAAAACTATGTTCATCATCATAATTGTCATGGACTTACGTAAATACAAATGTACGGGGTAATGACTCTCGTTTTAAGACATAATCATTAGGAACTTCCCGCAGAAGGGTTTTGGTGGCAGTATTACCGCCTTTTTACTCACTAGAACATTTTCTAAGTGAAAATGTTATATGTGAGATGATGAATGCATATATAAAGCTGAGGTGGTAAAACTGAAAGTAATTGTTATGTAAGCCTCGGATGGATGACATAAAGTTGCTGCTTTTACTTCTGCAGTGTTTTAAGCAACTATTTTCCAAGGAAGAAGTGGTGGCTGTATATTTTGTGGGCCGGATTGAAGTTGTGTGCTGGCTTACGTCATGCATTACGATGCAGCAAGATCTACTGTGCTGTCCCAGAATGATGATGGAAAGTGCTGCAATGTCTAAGCCAGAAGTAAAATCTGCAAATTCATCATACTGTAGCAATTCTCGTAAAAGGCTATGAAAAATGCTCACCACTTGTGAAAATACTTATGGTATATTTTTTATTGGTGCTGTTCAGTGTATTGTAAAAGTCGTGACCTCATCTCTCTGTTTGTAAAGATATGTCAGCTGGTGCCAAATATACGAAGCTCTAAATTCTATTACTCACATCATTGAGTAAATCAACATAGTGTTTCCAAAGAATTTTGCAAGTTATGTTGTTACAAAGATTAGATACTGCAAATGGGAAGCAGTGTTGCAGAAGAGGACACCAAATGGGATCGTGTAATTTTTCTTACCTGCAACAGAAAATTCATTTCAGTCTACACTATTTCATAAATTTGATTGCGTGTGATGACAATAAATTCCAGTTTGTTAAAGTGCAGGATACAGTGTTTCTTTGTTTAATGAAAATGTAATCACATAATTTTAGACTTGTTTCGACATAATGTGTAATGTTTTAATAATAATATAAAGCACATTTCCATACAAAATGATCAGATTTTGTAACATAATAAGAAAGTAATGATTATTACACTGAAGCGCCAAAGAAACTGCTACAGGCATGCATATTCAAACAGAGATAGATGTAAATAGGTAGAATACAGCTCTGCGGTTGGCAACGCCTATATAAGACAACAAGTGCCTGGTGGAGTTGTAAGATCAGTTACTGCTGCTACAATGGCAGGTTATCAACATTTAACTGATTTTGAACGTGATATTATAGTCGGCATATGAGCGATGAGACACAGCATCTTCAAGGGAGCGATGTGGGGATTTTCCCATACGACAATTTCATAAGTGTACTGTGAATATCATGAATCCAGTACAACATCAAATCTCCGACATCGCTGTGGCTGGAAAAAGATCCTGCAAGAACGGGACCAACTGTGACTGTTGAGAATCGTCCAATGTGACAGAAGTGCAACCCTTTCGCAAATTGCTGCAGATTTCAGTTCTGGACCATCAACAAGTGTCAGCATGCGAACCATTCAACGAAACATCATTGATATGGGCTTTCAGATCCGAAGGCTCACTCATGTAGCCTCAATGATTGCGTGACACAAAGCTTTACACCTCGCTGGTGCCCATCAACACCGACATTGGACTGTTGATGACTGGCAACATGTTGCCTGGTTGGAGTATTCCTGTTTCAAAATGTATCGAGTGGATAGACATGTCTAGGTATGGAGACAACCTCATGAATCCATGTCAGCAGGGGACTGTTCAAGCTCGTGATGGTGAAGATGATGTTTGGTTTGTGGGGCGCTCAACTGCGCAGTCATCAGTGGCTGTACAAACTCCCTATTTTTTCATTGGTTCAATTTTTTCACAATCCAATCTAGCCACAGTCACAAATGGTGATGATGATGAAATGATGAGGACGACAAAAATACCCAGTCCCTGAGCAGAGAAAATCTCCAACCCAGCCAGGAATCGAACCAGGTACCCATGATCCAGAGGCAGCAATGCTAGCCACTAGACTACGACCTCCAGACGTTTAAGCTGGTGGAAGCTCTGTAATGATGTGAGGTGTGTGCAGTCGGAGTGATATGGGATCCCTGATATGTCTAGATATAACTCTGACAGGTGACATGTATTTGATCATCCTGTCTGATCACCTGCACCCATTCATGTGCACTGTGCATTCTGATGGACTTGGGCAATTCTAGCAGGACAATGTGACACTCCACACGTCCAGAATTGCTACAGGGTGTTTCCAGGAACACTTTTCTGAGTTTAAACACTTCTGCTGGTCAACAAACTCCCCTGATATGAACATTCTTGAGCATATCTGTGATGCCTTGCAATGTACTGTTCATGTGCTGTTCAGAAGATGTATCCAGCCCCTCATACAGATTTATGGTAAGCCCTACAGGATTCATGGTGTCAGTTACCCCCAGCATTACTTCAGACCTTAGTTGAGTCCAAGCCACGCCATGACAGGGCACTTCTCTATGCTGGTGCGGTCCTATACGATATTAGGCAGGTATACCAGTTTCTTTGGCTCTTCAGTGTAGATACACTACTAAGAAAAGCACCACCAGAGTAGGTAAGCATCCTCAATGCGTAGCAGGTTATGTTTCCTGATTATTTCACATTGGACTTATTTATAGAGTTGTTTTGTGCAGGTAGTGATTATTTTCCCACTAATTATCTCAGTACTAATATGGTGTCGAGGTTGATCATTTGCGGTGTAATATTGTCATCTCAAAGTTTTTCCCATTAATATTTGTACTCTCCTCTTCAGTGCTGTTAAATAACGTTAGTTTGTCGGTTCCCTTACTTAAAATTTTATTTGTTTGGCAAGATAAAAGTTTTGCATTCTAGAGAGCGATCAGTAAACTGAATGCTACCTACCTACAACATTTATGAATCCGATCGCCACTCACGGTCAATTATAGGCGAATACGTATCCATATTAGGATAAATCTGGGTAGGGCTTCGCACACTGATTCCTGTTGACAGTACTTTCTTGCACGAAAATTGCATTTAGTTAACGTGTAAGTGAGTCTTGCAAAAATGGTTTAATTATGCAGATGAAATTAGGGACAATTTTCTAATGTAAAAAAGAGATTACAGGTGAAAATAATTAATAGAAGCTTTTCACACATTAAACTGAGTGTGACGAACGTGTGGAAAAACATTACAAAAATTAATTGCTTATTTTGGTTAATTAACATTAGAAATTTTTTTGTGATCTCTGACAAGCAGGCACAAGGAGAATAATTGCCTAATATAGACAATGTGCATACAATTTGTGGGAATGTAAACCTTAACACCATAAAAATGTCCACTAAGAACAGATGGCACAGAATTTGTAACAGTGAAACAAGAATCAGTTGACGTCGACCAGGGAGGTTGAGAGGAATCAGTTATGTACCCACATGTGAATGGAAAGCAGGAAAGAGTACATTCTGATTAAAGAGGTATGGAAGGGGTAGTCAGGTATCCAACAAAATACACAATTTCGTCAACGAAGTCAGTTGCAAAACTATGCTAACTGTGCTAACAGTAAATACGAAATTCAGTGAACAAAATCATTTGCAAAATCAAACCATGGAAACAATAAAAGCTTTGGACAATAAACAGAGTAAAAAAAATACAATCATTATCAACACAATTAAATCAGGCTGTGCAGACAATGAAATCAGAACAAAGTCAGTTGAAACACTCCCTGACAACACAAATAAATAAATTAGTCAATACAGGCATTTGAAACATAACACTTTGAAGCAATGCAAACACTATCTGTACAGGTCACATAACTTGACAGGAAGCTAGATGATAAGGCAGGTTTAATGTGTATGTCATTAAAAGAGGGTCTATAGGAAGAGGTAGACCAGAAAGTAAAGGATGAAGTAAGGAAACAGGCGAAGGCTATAAATGAAAGAGTACATAACTCTGGGGAATATATAGGTAATGAAGAAACTATTGTCGATGAAGTACAGTCACAAAGAAAGGCCCAAGGGATCTGGAGAAATGAAACCGCTGCAAAGATCAACAATGGGGTAGATAACAAACATAAAATGCTAGTGGAAAACATTAATGTGTTAGAAAGCAGAAGAGTATTAGTTACATTTGGAGGGGCATGCCATAATCAGTTGAGGATCTAAATAGAAAGATTTGACCCAAAAGGTAAGATACAGCCTGTGATATTTATAAAGTCATATAGAAAGTTGATCCCTAAAGAATTACTGGAAAGACAGAGAATTATAGTATTATTATTATAGGGAAATATGCATACATATTAGGATAAATATTGGTGGGGCAGCGCAAGTTCCAATGTGTAATACTGAATAATGAATAGGAACTAATATTTCTGTACACACAGATTTCAGCCAGGCATATATGAAAAAAAGAAATTGCATTAATTTATATCAATCTTCACACTATATCATGCACTCAATACTGCTGTTAAGAAAAGGAAGTTCACCATCACTGATACTCGATACACTTAATAGTAGATATGCTTTGCAGTCCTTCAAATAAACCAGCGCTGTCATACCCACTGGTTTTGATGCTTCTTGTCCACAGTACTGGGTGCCACACCTCCTTCTCCAATGCTGAAAATCTTCCAGTGCATATTGCACTTCAGCCCTCAGCCAGATGCTTCAAGTTCTACAACATGTAAGCAGAATAATTTCTGATTTCTAGAATGAGAACAAGTAACTGATCACCAAAATATATAATTTTTGTTAGTAGAAGTAGTATGTAGTGCACGAGAGGCCTATTTCGTTTATTTCCAAAAAAGAAGAAAGCATTGAACAATGAGGGCAATAGTATCAATGATGGTCCAGCAACAAGGCCATGCTACTTAAAGTGGGTACTCTGCTTTTATGATACACCACCATCCTGAGTCAACAAGTTCAAACCAATTCCAAATAGTTCCAACTGCCAAAGAATGCGATTAGTGAGGAAGTTGTGACATTAGTCAGCAACTCCTATATTGTCGAGATTAGCATCATCTTTTGTTTGCAGATTCCAAGGAAAATGATCTTGAAGGCATGTATGCTTGGATATGAACAATCAAGGAAAATGTAATGCAATCTCAAATGCCCATGTTGTAACCCCATCTCTATTCTGTCATCATACTTTGCTTCCACATTTCAGGCAAGAGGAAACAGATGTGCACATTCAAGGAACTCAGATGGAGGTGTTGTCTCTCTGGAGGTCTAGGCTGCACAGTTACATTGGCTGGCAGTAACCACAATTTTTCAGTAAAGAAATTAATTACCACTCATACATGGCAATCAGATAGATGCATGCAGATAAGCATCAGCCTGCTGGACAGGTTAGCTCATTATAATGGTACTATAATTCTGCCTGCTTTTTCAACCTCCTCCGAAATCGAATGTGACCCCTCCCCATCTGTTTCCAGGATTCAATGCATACACTTTGATTGGAGAAATGTACATTCAAAAATTATGTGAAGTGTTTCCAAATCTACAAAATGCACTTTTTGTGGGTGTCTTTCAATCGATGGTATGTTCTCATACGCGACTCTCCATTCTGCAACTGAATATTTCACTTTGTTACCATATGCATTACCGCATGCCGCTTTCGACTGGCTCATATTACAGAAAAACTGTAACAAACTGTCCTCCATGCTACAACAACATTGTAATATCGGACTTTAATATAGCGTGTGTCCACCCTATGTTCTTATGATGGCTTCAGCTCTGTACAGAATACTTTCAGTGGGGTGTCTGAATGGGTGTAGAAGAATGACAGCCCATTGTTCCTCAAGAGCTGAAACTAGAAAATATAGTGATGTCAGTTGCTAGGCTCTGGAGCGAAGTCAACTTTCTAACACTTAGTGAAGGTGTCCCATTTGTTTCAGATCCTGATTCTGGGTGGATCAGACCATTCACTAACGTTATCATCCACAGACAAATATCTCATAGATGCTGCTTATTGACAGGCTGCACAATGCTGTAATGTGTTATTATATCCTTCCATATTAAGTGTTTTTGTAAGTGCAATAATGGCTAAAAATGGTTCAAATTTCTCTGGGCATTATAAGACTTAACATCTGTGGTCATCAGTCCCCTAGAACTTAGAACTACTTAAACCTAACCAACCTAAGGACATCACATAAATCCATGCCCGAGGCAGGATTCGAACCTGCGACCGTATCGGTCACGCGGCTCCAGACTGAAGCGTCTAGAACTGCACGGCCAAACAGGTCAGCACAAGTGCAATAAGATGATCATGTCCTAACTGTAGAGTGGTACTTAAGATAGATAAATAAATTAGTGAAATCAATGTGAAGTGAAGTAGAAATTAGAAAATAAACGAAAAGCTTAGTTTAGTTTACAAGAGTTACACACTGGCAAACAGCGGACAGAGCAGCAGTGTCAACGGCCGGCGCTTGCAGGTCAGCACGTTCAGGAGAAGCCATCGCCCTCCCCACATAAGCGGAAGCTGTGGATTCAGCCGTCAGGGCATCGCCCGACGGGCTCACGTATTTCTCAATTGTCACAAGTGATCAAAGGCCCTTGCTACATTCCAAGATCCAATGACCGATGTTAAGAAGATTTCTCAAGAAGCTATTCAACGTGACAGAAGAGGCAATGACCGTGAAGTCGTTAACCTCCAGTGAACTGAAGTAAATAAATACGCGAGACGCAGTGGGCCCGACAGTTGTTTTCAGTTGAGTTTCAGTTCGAGTTCAGTTCCAGTACAGTCGGTGCTGAAGACCGCCATGCAGGAAGAGACTACACTGTACACAGAAGCACCAACTCCGCCGCTGTTATGGAATAGCAAGCAGCAGCCTTTCTGCCAGAAGACAGAAGTTTGGAGGTATTTGAAGACTGATTTTTACGTACCCAGATGACTCGTGAGGATGGGAAGGAGACGGTCTCACATCAGCAGTCTCCTGTGAGCTGGTGATGAAGATCTGACAGTCGAAGACTGGCAAGCTGGAGTCCGTTGTTCGAGTCCAGGACACGGCCTTCCCCCACCGCGCCGCTCTGCTGGCTGACACACGCGGCCGCATAGAGAAGAGAAACACTGGGACGCCACATCCAAGGTACCACCATCTGATTCACGACTTAGTTCTCAATAATTAAACGGGCCACCTCACGATGTGTGTCTCCAGTCAACTGGGTGACACAGCGACATGAGATACACAACACCAGACGTAATCAGACGCCGCCGCTCACGCAGCAGAAGGCTTCGCAAATGACACAGCGGCCGCTCTCCCAGCCAGAACAATCCAGTAAGGAAACCATTGTACAAATCTTTCAATAAAAGTTATCTTATGTAAAAATGCTGTTTCATTCTACCGCATACTCGAGCCAAGGAAGAACCCACCCTTCCCACAAGTTGTTAGGAGAGAAAAAGTAGTTTATTTAGTGCTTTTTCACCCTGACATAATGCTTTAGAATCAAATTTCCTTTGCAGTAATGCTCATCCTGGCAACTGACTAGTATCAAAAGAGGTTACCCAGTTACATAACCACGAAAAACACACCGTAACACCAACTCCCATATACTTCAATGTTGACATACACGTGATGACAGGCGCTGTTCTCCAGGTGTTTGTCAAACTTAAATCCTTCCACTGGTCTGTCATAGGGTAGTGCATGATTTACCATTACAAATCCATTTATCCACTGTCTAGTGGCACTGCACTTTACGCCACCTCAAGCATCACTCAGCATTGAATACAGAAATGTGTCCATAGACGTTGTGCTAGCTGGATTACTAGTAGCACTTTGGAACTCACAAGTGATTTGTGCTGTGTATGTGATTCTGTACAACCACCCTCTGCAATGCTTGGCAGTCACTATCCATCAGTACATGCCGTTTGCCTGGTCTTGGTTTAGATGGGGTCGTTCCAATTCACGATTCCGTCAACAACAGTGATCTTGGTTGAAAAGTCCCTGATGGAGTGTTACTCCAGAGATATCCAATGACTAGTCCACATTCAGAGTCATTTTGCTCTCCTGACTGACCCGGTCTGTTGTTGTTTCTCTACTGACAACATAATACTCTGCTCCCCTCTTTTTATACTGTTTGGTCAATCTATCATGACACAGAATTTTCTATCTCAAAAACTATTGAAAAACGGAAAGTGCAACTGTTTCACAATACGTGTGTTACCACAAACTGTCAACAAAGAAATGGATCAGAATCTCAAAATGTTTCCAAAACGCATTTCATTCACACGGACCATCAATAGAGTGTCAAAATTCTTCGAGAAGGTAGTTTTACATTGTTGTTAACATATTCTCTCCTCTCTCACTCATTCTGTGGTACAGGGTTTTATGTTTTCATGACACATTACACTTTGTCATGTCTTTATGCAACACACTTTCTCCAGCAGTTAAACGTTGATGTTTTAAAATCTTTTGTATCACCTTGTATTCTACTTTTTCTTCTAACTGGTTGATCTGGTTCGCTGCAGTTTCCTCTGTTATGACTTTTCTTCATACAAACCATTGTTTATGGTTTTGCAAAACATTTGCTTTTAAAAAGTTATACATTTTTGTATGCATTATTTTGAAAAACCCGGCCACCTCTGCAAGAGATGAAGAGAGTGGTGGGTGGCTGGCTAGTAGCCGAGGCAGGGAGCAGCTAACCTAAGGACATCACACACATCCTTGCCCGAGGCAGGATTCGAACCTGCGTCCGTAGCATTCGCGCGGTTCCGGACTGAAGGGCCCAGTTCCGGCCACAGCGGCCAGCCTTGGAGTGCGGAATCAATATATGATATATATCTTGACAAGTCAGGTCTTATCACAAATTGCTTACTATTCGCTTTTTGCCTATTGCATTATGTCAGAACAAGTATGGAAATGGAGAAACTTGTTAACTAAACATTTCACATGAGATGAGAAATTCCTTGAACTTGCATGTGCAGACTCTCTTCCCACTACTTACTGCCTCAGCAGCAAGGTGGGTTATAAAAGCAGGGGGTTGGCACTGAAAGCAAGGTAGTGATGTTGTACATAGCAACCATCCTTGTCAATCAACACATTATTTCAAGGATATGCATACAACTCTACAAAACATGTACATCTGACATACAGGGTGTTCTGAAATTACTTGTTCAGATTAATGTAGGAAGTAGAGAACGTCAGAAAAAATATATCTGCTTATTGTAAATATTGTCCCTGATGGTAGTTTCTGATGTTAAGGAGGATTTACACAGAAGGTGGTTTAGCATGCTAATTACAGCAGTGGCATTCACAGGAAATGCTTGAATGTGTGACCATTGGCCTGTATGTACACAGTACATCATTGGACCAGTGACTGATGTGTCTGTTCGAAGATTCCTGGCGTGTCTGCAATGATAGCAGTAGTGAAGGCAATTCTAGAAACAAGGTCTTCTTTGGTTTCCACAACCATTTCATACACCAGCTGCTTCATATACACCCAGAAGAAGAAATCTAGACACATGAGGTCGGGTGATGTTGGTGGCCAGACCACAGGGCCACCTCAGCTGATACCTCAATTCCTGAAGATGGCTTTGAGATGATTCCTCATAGCAATGCTGAAATTGGTGGGCACCCCATCGTGCTGGAAGTACATCCTTTGTCTAGCATTCAGAGGTACATCCTCCAGCAGTTCTAGCAACACATGTTTCACAAAGATGTGACATCTCCTTCCATCAAGGTGGAATGGAAGAATGTGTGGTCTAATCAACCTATAATCAAGGATGCCAGTCCAAACATTAACACTGAACTGTTGTTGATGAACATGAGTTCGAGTACCTTGTGGATTCATACAGGCCCAAACTTGCGAATTGTGGATATTGAAACAGTCTCCACGAGTAAACAAAGCCTTGCTGGTGAATAGGACGTCAGCTAGAAGTAAGGCATGCAGGGCAATCTTTTGTAAACTCTAACGTGCGAACTACAGTCGTTGTGCAAAATTTTGAGGTGCAAAATTTCATACAAGGATGTGTGCAACACATAGTATACTGTAGATTGAGTATCTTCAACACGTCACAGAATCTCGTCCTTCCAGTTCGGGAGATCGTACTGTTTGGTTTGGACCTGTGACATGCACATCGCACAGAAAGTGCGTGTTTCACGTGGCAGGTGATGGAAACTTCCGAATTTTGGTGTTGTAGAACTTGACGGTTGGGAAAGAGCTGTTAATTTTCTTTCACTACAGCTGTGAAAGAAAATCAGACCCATATGCCAGATGCATGTAAGGAATTTCAGCATCATAAACCACTCCATGTTGACTGTTGTAGTCACATGTTGGTTATGATTGAGACTGAATTGGCGTATTTAAAAGGAAATCACCAATATTGTTGCAAGGCGGTGATGCTTGCAAATGAATCAGTGTGTTTCCAAGCAAACTTCAGAGCCAACCATCTGTACACAAAGCAGTTTTGAATACCAGTACGCCGGCCGTTGTGGCCGAGCGGTTCTAGGAGCTTCAGTCCAGAACCGCTCTACTGCTACGGTGAGAGGTTCGAATCCTGCCTCAGGCATGGATGTGAGTGATGCCCTTAGGTTAGTTAGGTTTAAGTAGTTCTAAGTCTAGGGGACTGATGACCTCAGATGTTAAGTACCATAGTTCTTAGAGCCATTTGAACGATATGAACAGTACCAGTACACATACCCAGTCAGCGAGACCGACACAACAGATTACATTAGCACCACTGACAAAATGCTCCCTAAGTTACCTTCAGAGACCAAATATTCCTTATAGAAATACAAGGGGCTTTCGGTAAATACTGCAACATTTTTTCTGAAAATAGGTTCTCTTTATTGAGGATTCCAATACACCATGGTTACAAAAGCCTTTTTTTCAAAATAATCTCTGTTCGATGCAATGGCCTTATGTCATCCAATTGGGAGGGCCTGTATGCCCACATGGTACTGCTCTACTAGTCGACACCGGAGCTAACGTCTTGCTTCGTCAATAATCTCCCCATCATCCTGTTGAGTGCATTATTTATTGGGCCAATCAGATGAAAGTCAGAATGCATGTGTCTGGCCTGTAGGGTGGATGAGGGAGAACAGACCAATGGAGTCTTGTGAGCTTCTTTCAGGTGTGCAGACTTTTGTGAAGCATTGCATTGTCATGCAGAAGGAGAAGTTCGTTTACATTTTTATGGCGAAGAACACGATGAAGTCGTTTCTGCAATATCCCAGTGTAGAAAAACACACTTCAGAGTTGATCGTTGCACCATGAGGGAAGACATCATACACAAACCCTCTTGAGAGTCCCAGAAGACTGTTGCCATGACTTTACCGGCTGAGGGGGTGGCAAGACGCCACTACATCGATTGCAGTTTTGTTTTAGGTTTGGACTGATGAACCCACAGTTCATTACCTGTGACGATTTTCGACAAAAATCTGTCATGATTAGCCTCGTAACACGCAAGCAGTTCTGCACAGATGGTGATACGTTGCTCTTTATGGTCTTCTGTTAGGTGGCAAGGAACCCAGTGAGCACACACCTGTGAATAGTTGAACTCGTGGACCGTGTGGCAGCACTACCAACAGAGACACCTAATGGTGCAGTGAGTTGTTCGGTTTTGATCTGTCGATCATCTCCAAGGACAGTGTCTACACACTCCAACATTGCAGGAGTCACAGCTGTGTGCAGCTGGCCAGTTTGTGGCAGATCAGAGAGGTTTGTGCGACCTTTTTTCAGTGATGACAGATGCCTCGCCCAATCGCTCACCATGCGTTTGTTCACCGCCAGGTCTCTGCAGACATTCTGCAGGCGCCTGTGGTTTTGCCCCAAAAGAAACTCAATGATAGCTCTCTGCTTGGAACTCACTTACATTACAGACGCCATTTTAAAGACTATGTATCGTGCTGCCACCTATATGAACTTCATGAAACTGTAGAGGCTGAAGTGGGAATATTCCACAATATCCTGCATCAAATTCCGAATTTTTTAAACCGCAATTGGCAGAGAAAAAATATATGTGTATCATTTATTGAATGTCACTCATATGTTTGTTTTGATGTTCTCTACCTCTACCTCCCACATTAATTTGATTAAATAGTTTTGGAACACCACATACACCATGTACATTTTTCCGTGGCTTTACTAGTGTATGTATTCCACACATATAATGTTCACTTCTCTACCTCCCCCCTCTCTTGATCCATTCTCTGCTGCCCCTTTTTAGCCCATCACCTCCTTGCCACCCACTCTACCCATCTCATCACCCCACTCTCTGCCCATCTCCTCCTACCCGTTTCTCCCTGTCCATCTCCTCTTCCTCCCTTCACTCTGACCATCTCCTCCACCTCCCGCTCTCTCAGTCCATCTCCTCCATCCCTCTGTCTCTGTTCATCTTCTTCAGACTCACCTCTCTCTCTCTCTCTCTCTCTCTCTCTGCCTATTGCCTCCTCCCCCCCCCCCCCCCCCCCCTGTGCATTCGCTCCTGCACCCCTCTGCCCCATCCATTTCTTTCTGCTTCCTCTCCCTGTCCATCCTATTCTCGAGTTACCTCAGCCTTCCCCCATCCACACCCATCTACATGTGTAGCTTCTACAAAAGAGGTGTATACTACTCCCACAACATGCTTTTCATGTTGGGCAGCCTACACGTCATGCATTTGAAAACAGTTTTTTGACCCTACATCTAGGTTCCCCAGCAAGGCAGCTGATACTCCTCCAATACACAAGCCAGTCATGCAGGGCAACCTACACATCAGTGTTCGAAAAACGTTTCTTTCTCCTGATGTGTAGGGTGCCCTGAGAAACAGCTCAGTGAGGTAGCCAATACTATTCCCACAAAACATGCCTATCATGCAGATCTGCCTATATGGCAAGGCCAAAAAAGTGTTTCCAATGTTCTTGCTCCTATTGGAGGCGGGAGATCATAAACCACACAGTACTGATACTCATGAAGTTTGCTGTTTGTGTGCCAGATTTGATTACAGTCTGCTTTACATATATAGCAGCCTTTTACCTGTGGCTTTGCTTGCATATGCGTTTGACACATAAATGGAACACACCTCTTCCTCTCCCTCTCTGTGTCCATTTCTTCCTCCCTCTGTCTGCCCACCTTATCCTCCCACCTCTATCTGTCTAACTCCTCCTCCCACTCTCTTCATCTCCTCCTCCTGTCTCTTTGTCCATTTCGGCCACTCCTCTTTCTCTCTCTCTGACCACATTTTCCACCCTCACCCTGTGACCATATTCTCCTCCCCTTCTCTCTTTCAATCTCTGCGTCCCTGATTTCCCTTTCCTCCTGCCCACTACCCCTCTACACATTTCACCTGCCTCATGCATCTCCCCTCCACCCCTCTCCCTGCCCTTTTCCTCCTGCCTCCCACTCTGTCGATCCACTCCACTACCCATTTCAACCTGGCTCCAGGCTCATGTAGCATCTACAATAAAGTTCAATAAAGCAGGCCGATACTGTTGTTGTTGCGGTCTGCAGTTCAGAGACTGATTTGATGCAGCTCTCCATGCTACTCTATCCTGTGCAAGCTTCTTCATCTCCCAGTACACACTGCAACATACATCCTTCTGAATCTGTTTAGTGTATTCATCTCTTGATCTGTCCGCTCCCGGTAGCTGAGTGGTCAGCGCGACAGCCTGTTAATCCAAATGGCCCGGGTTCAATTCCCGGCTGGGTCGGAGATTTTCTCCGCACAGGGACTGGGTGTTGTGTTGTCTTAATCATCATCATTTCGTCCCCATAGACGAGAAAGTCGCCGAAGTGGCGTCAAATCGAAAGACTTGCACCTGACGAACGATCTACCCGATGGAAGGCCCTAGTCACACGACATAGATAGATCTTTTGATCTCCTTCTACGATTTTTACCCTCCACGCTGCCCTCCAATACTAAATTGCTGATCCCTTGGTGCCTCAGAATATGCCCTACCAACCGATCCATTCGTCTAGTCAAGTTGTACCACAAATTTCTCTTCTCTCCAATTCTGTTCAATACCTACTCATTAGTTATGTGATCTACCCATCTAATCTTCAGCATTCTTCTGTAGCACCACATTTCTAAAGCTTCTATTCTTTTCTTGTCTAAACTATTTATTGTCCACGTTTCACTTCCATACATGGCTACACTTCATACAAATACTTTCAGAAACGAATTCCTGACACATAAATTTATACTCGATGTCAACAAATTTCTCTTCTTCAAAAACGCTTTCCTTGTCATCTACTTCGACCATCATCAGTTATTTTGCACCAAAATAGCAAAACTTCTTTACTACTTTAAACATCTCATTTCCTAACCTAATTCCAGCAGCATCACCTGATTTAATTCAACTACGTTCCATTATTCTCGTTTTGCTTTTGTTGATGTTCGTCTTATATCCTCCTTTCAAGACACTGTCCATTCTGTTCAGCTGCTCTTCCGGGTCCTTTGCTGTCTCTGACAGAATTACAATGTCATCGGCGAACCTCAAAGTTTTTATTTAGGCCGATACTACTTCCACAAAATGCCTATCAGGTAGGGCAGGCTACATGTCAGGGCGCTGAAAACTGTTTCTTACCCTAATATGTATGGCCCAGTTAACTGTTTCTTGCCCTAACATGTAGAATGCCTTGAAAAGCACGTTGGTTTGGTAGGCTGATACTGTTTCCACACAACATGCCTCTCATGCAAGGCAAGCTCTATGCCAGGGGCTGGTAAAACACGTTTTTGACTTTATCTTTGGTCCTGTTGGAGGTAGGACGTTGTAAACATCATTGCTGAGACTCTTGATGCCTACTACTTCTGTGCCAAATTTGGCTTAAAACGACGTAATGGTTTCGGAGCAGATCTTGGACATACATTCCTGGAAATGGAAAAAAGAACACATTGACACCGGTGTGTCAGACCCACCATACTTGCTCCGGACACTGCGAGAGGGCTGTACAAGCAATGATCACACGCACGGCACAGCGGACACACCAGGAACTGCGGTGTTGGCCGTCGAATGGCGCTAGCTGCGCAGCATTTGTGCACCGCTGCCGTCAGTGTCAGCCAGTTTGCCGTGGCATACGGAGCTCCATCACAGTCTTTAACACTGGTAGCATGCCGCGACAGCGTGGACGTGAACCGTATGTGCAGTTGACGGACTTTGAGCGAGGACGTATAGTGGGCATGCGGGAGGCCGGGTTGACGTACCGCCGAATTGCTCAATACGTGGGGCGTGAGGTCTCCACAGTACATCTATGTTGTCGCCAGTGGTCGGCGGAAGGTGCACGTGCCCGTCGACCTGGGACTGGACCGCAGCGACGCACGGATGCACGCCAAGACCGTAGGATCCTACGCAGTGCCGTAGGGGACCGCACCGCCACTTCCCAGCAAATTAGGGACACTGTTGCTCCTGGGGTATCGGCGAGGACCATTCGCAACCATCTCCATGAAGCTGGGCTACGGTCCCGCACACCGTTAGGCCGTCTTCCGCTCACGCCCCAACATCGTGCAGCCCGCCTCCAGTGATCTGACAACGGGCGTGAATGGAGGGACGAATGGAGACGTGTCGTCTTCAGCGATGAGAGTCGCTTCTGCCTTGGTGCCAATGATGGTCGTATGCGTGTTTGGCGCCGTGCAGGTGAGCGCCACAATCAGGACTGCATACAACCGAGGCACACAGGGCCAACACCCGGCATCATGGTGTGGGGAGCGATCTCCTACACTGGCCGTACACCTCTGGTGATCGTCGAGGGGACACTGAATAGTGCACGGTACATTCAAACCGTCATCGAACCCATCGTTCTACCATTTCTAGACCGGCAAGGGAACTTGCTGTTCCAACAGGACAATGCCCGTCCGCATGTATCCCGTGCCACGCAATGTGCTCTAGAAGGTGTAAGACAACTACCCTGGCCAGCAAGATCTCCGGATCTGTCCCCCATTGAGCATGTTTGGGACTGGATGAAGCGTCGTCTCACGCGGTCTGCACGTCCAGCACGAACGCTGGTCCAATTGAGGCGCCAGGTGGAAATGGCATGGCAAGCCGTTCCACAGGACTACATCCAGCATCTCTACGATCGTCTCCATGGGAGAATAGCAGCCTGCACTAGTGCCGACATTGTGCATGCTCTGTTGCCTGTGTCTATGTGCCTGTGGTTCTGTCAGTGTGATCATGTGATGTATCTGACCCCAGGAATGTGTCAATAAAGTTTCCCCTTCCTGGGACAATGAATTCACGGTGTTCGTATTTCAATTTCCAGGAGTGTATATGCATACACTCTGTTTTATATACCCACTGAAGAGCCAAAGAAACTGGTACACCTGCCTAATATCGTGTGGAGCACCCTCGAGCAGGCAGGAGTGCCTCAACAAGACGTGGTGTGGACTCGATCAATGTCTGAAGTAGTGTTGGAGGGAAATGACGCCATGAATCCTGCAGGGCTCTCCTGAACAGCACACTGCAAGAAATCCCAGATATGCTCAATAATGTACCTGTCTGGGGAGTTTGGTGGCCAGCGGATGTGTTTAAACTCAGAAGAGTGTTGCAAGAGTCATTCTGTAGCTATTGTTGACGTGTGGGGTGTCGCATTGTCCTGCTGAAATTGCCCAAGTCCGTCGGAACACAAAATGGACATGAATGGATGCTGGCGATCAGCCCGGATGCTTACATATGTGCCATTGTCAGAGTCGTATCTAGACATATCCGGTGTCACTTATCACTCCACCTGCACATGCCCCCCACCATTACAGAGCCTCCACCAGCTTGAATAGTCCCCTGCTGACATGCAGGGTCCATGAACTTATGAGGTTGTCTCCATGCGTCCATCCACTTGATGCAATTTGAAACGAAACGTGTTTGACATGGCAACATGTTTCCATTCATCAACAGTCCAGTGTCGGTGTTGATGGGCCCAGGTGAGGCGTTAAGCTTTGTGTCATACAGTCATCGAGGCTACACGAGTGAGCTTTTGGCTCCGATGATGTTTCGTTGAATGGTTTGCACAGTGCCACTTGTTGACTGCCCAGCATTCAAATCTGCAGCAAGTTGCGAAAGGGTTGCGTTCTGTCACAATGGACGATTCTCTTCAGTCGTAGTTGGTCCCGTTCTTGCAGGATCGTTTTCCGGCCACAGCGACGTAGAAGATTTAATGTTGTAACGGATTCCTGATATTCACAGTACACTTGTGAAATAGGCGTGAGGGAAAATCCCCACTTCATCGCTCCCTCGGAGATACTGTGTCCCATCGCTCGTGCACCGACTATAACACCAAGTTGAAACTCAATTAAATCTTGGTAACCAGCCATTGTAGCAGCAGTAAGCGATCTAACATCTGCGCCAGGCACTTGTTGTCCTATATAGGCGTTGCCGACCGCAGCGCCGTATTCTCCGTCCATCTCCACAGGTGAGTGGTCATTGTAGATGGCAGCCATATGGAGGACCTCCGTTCGATTTCCGGTACTGCCAAGGATTTTTCCGTGGTGGGAGGACTGGTACGGTGTGCACTCAGCCTCATGATGCCAATTAAGGAGCTACTTGACGGAGAAATAGCGACTCCACGGTGTGAGAAGTCCACAAAACATCAGAGAGTGTAGTGTGCTGACCACATTGTATCCACAGGGCGCTGCAAAGCAGAGGATGACACAGCGGCTGGTAGACATCCCTTTGGCTTCATGGCCTGGATGAGAAGCTCACATGGCTACTCTGTACAAAGAGTCCCGGATCATTCACGTACTGCTTCTTCTTCTTCCTGAAAAGTTTACGCTTCTGCAATTGTTCAGAAAGCGTCTTACAGTTTTCACTTTTCTCAGAGTCTATCATTACGCATTTGATATACACTCCTGGAAATTGAAATAAGAACACCGTGAATTCATTGTCCCAGGAAGGGGAAACTTTATTGACACATTCCTGGGGTCAGATACATCACATGATCACACTGACAGAACCACAGGCACATAGACACAGGCAACAGAACATGCACAATGTCGGCACTAGTACAGTGTATATCCACCTTTCGCAGCAATGCAGGCTGCTATTCTCCCATGGAGACGATCGTAGAGATGCTGGATGTAGTCCTGTGGAACGGCTTGCCATGCCATTTCCGCCTGGCGCCTCAGTTGGACCAGCGTTCATGCTGGACGTGCAGACCGCGTGAGACGACGCTTCATCCAGTCCCAAACATGCTCAATGGGGGACAGATCCGGAGATCTTGCTGGCCAGGGTAGTTGACATACACCTTCTAGAGCACGTTGTGTGGGAAGGGGATACATGCGGGCGTGCATTGTCCTGTTGGAACAGCAAGTTCCCTTGCCGGTCTAGGAATGGTAGAACGATGGGTTCGATGACGGTTTGGATGTACCGTGCACTATTCAGTGTCCCCTCGACGATCACCAGAGGTGTACGGCTAGTGTAGGAGATCGCTCCCCACACCATGATGCCGGGTGTTGGCCCTGTGTGCCTCGGTCGTATGCAGTCCTGATTGTGGCGCTCACCTGCACGGCGCCAAACACGCATACGACCATCATTGGCACCAAGGCAGAAGCGACTCTCATCGCTGAAGACGACACGTCTCCATTCGTCCCTCCATTCACGCCCGTTGCGACACCACTGGAGGCGGGCTGCACGATGTTGGGGCGTGAGCGGAAGACGGCCTAACGGTGTGCGGGACTGTAGCCCAGCTTCATGGAGACGGTTGCGAATGGTCCTCGCCGATACCCCAGGAGCAACAGTGTCCCTAATTTGCTGGGAAGTGGCGGTGCGGTCCCCTACGGCACTGCGTAGGATCCTACAGTCTTGGCGTGCATCCGTGCGTCGCTGCGGTCCAGTCCCAGGTCGACGGGCACGTCCACCTTCCGCCGTCCACTGGCGACAACATCGACGTACTGTGGAGACCTCACGCCCCACGTGTTGAGCAATTCGGCGGTACGTCCACCCGGCCTCCCGCATGCCCACTATACGCCCTCGCTCAAAGTCCGTCAACTGCACATACGGTTCACGTCCACTTTGTCGCGGCATGCTACCAGTGTTAAAGACTGCGATGGAACTCCGTATGCCACGGCAAACTGGCTGACACTGACGGCAGCGGTGCATAAATGCTGCGCAGCTAGCGCCATTCGACGGCCAACACCGCGGTTCCTGGTGTGTCCGCTGTGCCGTGCGTGTGATCATTGCTTGTACAGCCCTCTCGCAGTGTCCGTAGCAAGTATGGTGGGTCTGACACACCGGTGTCAATGTGTTCTTTTTTCCATTTCCAGGAGTGTATATGTTTCTGATTCTGAGTTGCATCTGCTGTAACAGTTCCCAGTCTATTCAGACTTTCCCAGAACTATGAATGCTACTGCGATGTGTTTTCCAAATTCACCTACTTGCTGTAACAGAGAGATGTGTTTTATTCAGCGCTGCAGAATCTACACGAAGTGGGTGTCGTGTAATACTGGATCGGATCATGGCCGAAGGAATGCGGAGGTTATATTCTAGTACCAGATGGAAGAGGAAGAATGATGAAGACCATCTAGAGACAAGACTCTCGGTATGCCGAACATTGTCGACATCGTCGATTCTGAGACTAACCTAGTAATAGTATTGTATTTGTGTCAAGTTCATTATAATGCTGGGAGAACCGGTAGGACAGTCTATCCATCCAGTCACGTAGTAAAAACTAGGTTCGATGTGAGTCCCCGTCACCATGTAGGTGTCGATATTTTCCTCCTGAAATGAAATGTCGTGTGGCTAGGGCCTCCCGTCGGGTAGACCGTTCGCCTGGTGCAGGTCTTTCGAGTTGACGCCACTTCGGCGACCTGCGTGTCGATGGGGATGAAATGATGATGATTAGGACAACACAACACCCAGTCCCTGAGTGGAGAAAATCTCCGACCCAGCCGGGAATCGAACCCGGGACCTTAGAATTAACAGTCTCTCACGCTGACCACTCAGCTCCTGCACGAATTCTTACAATCAAGTGGATGGGAGTAAATGATTTTGGCATTACAAGTCGCTATAATGAGTTCTTCACTACATCTAATTACAGCCATAGCTAGTCTCGACTTGTTCTAACGTGTGTATCATATTGTAGCGGCACCGCCGGCCGCAGTGACCGAGTGGTTCTAGGCGCTTCTGTCTGGAACCGCGGGACCGCTACGGTCGCAGGTTCGAATCCTGCCTCAGGCGTGGATGTGTGTGACGTCCTTAGGTTAGTTAGGTTTAAGTAGTTCTAAGTTACAGGGGACTGATGACTGCAGATGTTAAGTCCCATAGTGCTCAGAGCCATTTGAACCATTTTGTAGCGGCACCACAGTTTAAGATAGGAAAGTTAGATTAGGTGCAACATTTCTGAGCGCTCAATTTACAGCCAGGCACAGGCCTGTTGACAGTAAGTTACGCTGACCAGCGGTTGCGACGTAGAATGGAGGCCACAGGGCCACCGAACCACTGAAAAGCGTAAACGTAGCAGTTTGCATGGCGCAAGTTACAGGCAGAGAGGGCCCACTGGAGCAAACTAGGTGTTGCGAGTACGACTCGGAGCGGTGCTTTAGCAAACCAGGGGCGCACAGCCGGATATAAGTAGGTGACGTTTTCTAACGAGAGTCATACCTGTGTGGCAGCTTCTCCTGGATGGCGGGGCGTGTCACACCACCAGCTACACACACCAGCGTTCCAGTCCACGTCGGGTCGTTGGTTTGACCCCCTGAGGCCGACGCGGCGTCCGCAGCCAGCCAGCCGGCAGCGAGCCACTATTCGGCTCACTGCCGTGGGCAGTCGTGTGGGCTTCCAACGCATGCCAGAGGCATCCCGAGGCGAGGGCCACAGATCCGGGCGCCGCATCGCGGGCACTTGTGGTCGCTGCAGTCTCAGCTACACCAGCGAGGAAGGACACAGCGGGCCGCGGCGCGGCGCTGAGTCAATGGGGAAGAAGACCGCTGAGGCGGCTGCGGCGCAGCCCTGATGACACGGCCCTACAAGGCCGACACACAGCAGCGCCTTGCACTCGGTCGTTGGGGCGATGGCCTCAGCATTGCTTGACCCTGTGAAGTAGACCAAGGTGAATGGGACACTGTAATGGAAACAAATAAATCATTTGTAAAGTCTTAATACGGTGCCTTCTAACTCTTCCTGATACTTTCGGTGGCACAAGCCGCCACTACATTTGGTGTCAGAATAGCGGGCGTCGTCTGTCCAGTACAACATTTGAGCCCACCACCTGCTTTATGGTTACAAGATGTGGTGAATTTTGACCAGTTTTTCTTTTGAGTGTTGGACGTTTTCTTTCTTGTTTGTGTTTTGAGTATGGCCTGCCAGGAGCCAAATTTTAAATTTTTTTCATGGGCATAGTATTTTTTGTTGTCAGAATAAGTGTTAGTGTATTTGGGGCTGTAAGATTTCTTTTTTTTCGTTGCATTTAATTACTTTTGTATTGGTTTATGATGATACTGAGAGTGATGATACTTAGTTGTAGGAAGTCAGGTTGTTCTTGTATTTAAACGTCTTGTTTCTGGACTAACTGGCAATGAAAGCATCACAATGGTAGAGTGAAGGATGCAAGGTGTGTCGGAACCAGAAGCGGTACGGATTTAGCTGGAAAAGATAGCACAATTGACAACAGACAATACGCAGTTGAGAAGTGAATTAACATCTAGAAGTGAGTGGGGAACTGCGGGAAGAACGACTGTCTGAAAGCCTCCGTGCGCGCTCGAATCTCTCTAATTTTACATTCGTGATCTCCACGGGAGGTATAAGTAGGGGGAAGCAGTATATTCGATACCTCATCCAGAAACGCACCCTCTCGAAACCTGGCGAGCAAGCTACACCACGATGCAGAGCGCCTCTCTTGCAGAGTCTGCCACTTGAGTTTGCTAAACATCTCCGTAACGCTATCACGGTTACCAAATAACCCTGTGAAGAAACGCGCCGCTCTTCTTTGGATCTTCTCTATCTCCTCCGTCAACCAGATCTGGAACGGATCCCACACTGATGAGCAATACTCAAGTATAGGTCGAACGAGTGTTTTGTAAGCCACCTCCTTTGCTAATGGACTACATTTTCTAAGGACTCTCCCAATGAATCTCAACCTGGTACCCGCCTTACCAACAAATAATTTTATATGATCATTCCATTTCAAATCGTTCCGCACGCATACTAGCAGATATTTTACAGAAGTAACTGCTACCAGTATTTGCTCCGCTATCATATAATCATACAATAAAGGATCCTTCTTTCTATGTATTCGCAATACATTACATTTGTCTATGTTAAGGGTCAGTTGCCACTCCCTACACCAAGTGCCTATCCGCTGCAGATCTTTCTGCATTTCGCTACAATTTTCTAATGCTGCAACTTCTCTGTGTACCACAGCATCATCCGCGAAAAGCCTCATGGAACTTCCGACACTATCTACTAGGTCATTTACATATATTGTGAAAAGCAATGTTCCCATAACACTCCCCTGTGGCACGCCAGAGGTTACTTTAACGTCTGTAGACGTCTCTCCATTGATAACAGCATGCTGTGTTCTGTTTGCTAAAAACTCTTCAATACAGCCACACAGCTGGTCTGATATTCCGTATGCTCTTACTTTGTTTATCAGGCGACAGTGCGGAACTGTATCGAACGCCTTCCGGAAGTCTAGGAAAATAGCATCTACCTGGGAGCCTGTATCTAATAATTTCTGGGTCTCATGAACAAATAAAGCGAGTTGGGTCTCACACGATCGCTGTTTCCGGAATCCATGTTGATTCCTACAGAGTAGATTCTGCGTTTCCAAAAACGACATGATACTCGAGCAAGAAACATGTTCTAAAATTCTACAACAGATCGACGTCAGAGATATAGGTCTATAGTTTTGCGCATCTGCTCGACGACCCTTCTTGAAGACTGGGACTACCTGTGCTCTTTTCCAATCATTTGGAACCTTCCGTTCCTCTAGAGACTTGCGGTACACGGCTGTTAGAAGGGGGCAAGTTCTTTCGCGTACTCTGTGTAGAATCGAATTAGTATTCAGTCAGGTCCAGTGGACTTTCCTCTGTTGAGTGATTTCAGTTGCTTTTCTATTCCTTGGACACATATTTCGATGTCAGCCATTTTTTTCATTTGTGCGAGGATTTAGAGAAGGAACTGGAATGTGGTCTTCCTCTGTGAAACAGCTTTGGAAAAAGTGTTTAGTATTTCAGCTTTACGCGTGTCATCCTCTGTTTCAATGCCATCATCATCCCGGAGTGTCTGGATATGCTGTTTCGAGCCACTTACTGATTTAACGTAAGACCAGAACTTCCTAGGATTTTCTGTCAAGTCGGTACATAGAATTTTACTTTCGAATTCACTGAACGCTGCACGCATAGCCCTCCTTACGCTAACTTTGACATCGTTTAGGTTCTGTTTGTCTGAGAGGTTTTGGCTGCGTTTAAACTTGGAGTGAAGCTCTCTTTGCTTCCGCAGTAGTTTCCTAACTTTTTTGTTGAACCACGGTGGGTTTTTTCCGTCCCTCACAGTTTTACTCGGCACGTACCTGTCTAAAACGCATTTTACAATTGCCTTAAACTTTTTCCATAAACACTCACCATTGTCAGTGTCGGAACAGAAATTTTCGTTTTGATCTGTTAGGTAGTCTGAAATCTGCCTTCTATTACTCTTGCTAAACAGATAAACCTTCCTCCCTTCTTTTATATTCCTATTAACTTCCATATTCAGGGATGCTGCAACGGCCTTATGATCACTGATTCCCTGTTCTGCACTTACAGAGTCAAAAAGTTCGGGTCTGTTTGTTATGAGTAGGTCCAAGATGTTATCTCCACGAATCGGTTCTCTGTTTAATTGCTCGAGGTAATTTTCGGATAGTACACTCGGTATAATGTTACTCGATGCTCTGTCCCTACCACCCGTCCTAAACATCTGAGTATCCCGGTCTATATCTGGTAAATTGAAATGTCCACCTAAGACTATTGCTCGAGGTAATTTTCGGATAGTACACTCGGTATAATGTTACTCGATGCTCTGTCCCTACCACCCGTCCTAAACATCTGAGTATCCCGGTCTATATCTGGTAAATTGAAATGTCCACCTAAGACTATAATATGCTGAGAAAATTTATGTGAAATGTATTCCAAATTTTCTCGCAGCTGTTCTGCCAGTAATGCTGCTGAGTCGGGAGGTCGGTAAAAGGAGCCAATTATTAACCTAGCTCGGTTGTTGAGTGTAACCTCCACCCATAATATTTCGCAGGAACTATCCACTTCTACTTCCCTACAGGATAATCTACTACTAACAGCGACAAACACGCCACCACCGGTTGCATGCAATCTATCCTTTCTAAACACCGTCTGTGCCTTTGTAAAAATTTCGGCAGAATTTATCTCTGGCTTCAGCCAGCTTTCTGTACCTATAACGATTTCAGCTTCGATGCTTTCTATCAGCGCTTGAACTTCCGGTACTTTACCAATGCACTGTAACGCGGGTGTACTAAGTAGGAAGGTGGCAAAACAATTTAATATGTACGACGGTCTTCCGTGCAGGGAAACGAAATTAGGGCCAAGGGTAGTAGTGCCAGCGAAGTTGAGGGATGAGGTTTTAAAGGAAGGACATGATCACGTGTTATCTGGCCATGGAGGTGGTAGCGCGACGAATAGGAGAGTGGTGGAGAGGTGTTGGTGGAGAGGTGGGAATATGGATGTGCATCAGTATGTCAAGAATTGTATACCATGTGCGCAGAGAACAGATTTGAGCCGGAAACAGATACGGCTACAACGATTGCCAGAAGCGACATGTTCATTTTCTTTGTTGGGGATTGCTGTGTTAGGACCTTTTAGGCGAACACCATCGGGGATCAGATTCGTTCTGACAATAATAGAACATTTTTCGAGGTATATGGAGATGGTGGCTATGCCGAATCAACAGGCAGCAGTGGTCCCGCAAGCATTAGTAAAAAACTGAATTTTGAAGTTTGGTGTACCAGAGACAATAATTACTGACCAAGGGATCAACTTCATGTCAGATATAATGAAGGAGCTGTGTAAATTGTTGAACGCAAAGAAGTTGAGGACGAGCGAGTTGCACCCACAGGCGAACAGGAGGACAGAATGGGTACACAGAACAATCGGGAAGATGCTGAGTTTTTATGTGGATTCTCATCACCATCAGTGGGACGAGTATCTGAAGCATACTGTATGCGCGTACAATGCAAAACTCCATGCAAATACCAGTTTGTCTCCATATGAGGTAGTCTAAGGGCGAAAACTGCCATCACTGTTTGATTTAGTGAAGCTACAGAAAAGAAGGGCCGGTGAATCTGTATGTCAATTCGCAAGGACAATTCAAGATGTTTGGAAACCGGTAAAAAGGCGAATACAAAGGCTTTGGAAAGGCAGGAAGACGCAGTAAAGTGGAAAGGAAGGTTACCGCATTAAAAATTGGGGCAATGGGTAATGCTGTCCAGCCCCTATATGCTGAAAGGGAAAACGAAGAAGTTCCTCATGCGGTATCAAGGGCCATACCAGGTAGTTGAAATCACATCCCCCGTTAATGCTTAACTTCAGCTGCCAACTAGAACAACGATAGTACACATTGGGCGGTTACAGCCATTTAAGAGTTGCCCGGATGTGATTCCAGGCGCAACACGGGAAGGAAAGACGAAGCAAGAGAGAGTGAAGAGAGGTGCTAAGCACAGAGAAAACCAGGAAGATAGAGTACAGCCTGAAGTGCCGTATGCTTTGCGATCCAGAAAGTAGTAGGAAGGGTGATCACTGTCGTCAGGTCACTGAAAAGGGAAGTGTAGCGTCTGACGTATGTGGAGTGTTGTTGGAGGAGAAATTGAACGCCGTTCTGAGGAAATAAATGCGTCGGGGTAAATTTTGTGGCAAAGCCGTAATAAATATGTGTTGAACGATGTCAGAGTCGTACGATTTCCTGTTTAATTTTTTTGTTATCGACAGTGCTGGGTCAGGAAAGTCGTGTTTATTGCACTTGTTCATATAATGTAATGAAAGTAGTCACACAGTCGGTGTTGAGATTGGACCAAAAATAGTGAATGGTGGAGGAAAATCTGTGAAGCTACAAATATGGGACACAGTGCAGTTATTTTTAGCCAGGGGGAAAGGAATAGACTGTCCAAGGGACACCGTGGAGCCAAAAGCCAGCTTGAAACAGGTCGGGAAACATTGGATCTCCTCCACCTACGAGAATTTGGTAGTAGTGGCAAGTTGTTTGGAGCGGTGAGTATTTGCAGAAGCGAAACGTCTAGAGCTCAAGGGGAGCGGAATTTTAATCATTGGAACTAAGTGTAACATAATAGGACCAACCTTCCACCTGCCACCATCAATTTCAGGAGTCACGCAATTGAATGTTACGCAGCCACAGCTGTAATGGCCAGAAACCACTTTAGAGTTTTTGCCAAGTCAGAATCTGACCTTGTTAAATCAAACTCTGGATTAAGTTCTGTTGAGATCTGTAAACTAGATCATTTTAGAGCAAAAGGGGCGCCTATCAGCTGAACAGCTTGTGCAAGTAACGATCATTTTAAGCACCTCTGTGCCAAGTGTCATCGATGCCTTAACTTTGTTACGTGTTTTTTCTTTCTGATCAGGTAGAGAGCTAATTCCAAGAGGGAACGAAGGGTAGTCCAAGCCCCTGTGGATTGGGTACTGAGGGCGCGAGACGAATAGATAAGGGGTTGGTCGAGCAGTGGCCGTCCAGAAAGGAATTTTTATGGTTTTTTTTTTCATGTCGTGGTTTTAAGGGGCACTAGACCTCATTTAAGTTTTCTAATGGTAAGGAAATATGCCATAGGTGTCGACCCAGACAAGTTAAGCGCTAGTTAAGGGTCGACCCAGGGAAAGGGTCTTTCCGAATAGGGGAATAATGTAGCGGCACCGCAGTTCAAGATAGGAAAGTTAGATTCGGTGCAACATTTCTGAGCACACAAGGTACAGCCAGTCGTGGGCCTGTTGACAGTAAGTTACGCTGACCAGCGGTTGCAACGTAGAATGGATGCCACAAGGCCGTCGAACCACTGAAAAGCGTAAATGCAGTGGTTTGCATGTCGCACATTACAGGCAGATGGGGCCCACTGGCGTAACCTATGTGTTGTGAGTACGTGACTTGGAGCAGCGCGTTAGCAAAACAGGGGTGCTGAGTATTAATAGGTGCCGTTTTCCAACGAGAGTCTTTCTATTGTGGCAGCTCTCTCCTGGACGGCGGGGCGTGTCACACCACCAGCCACATGCAGAAGCGTTCCAGACCACAGCGGGTCGTTGGTTCGACCCCCTGAGGCGGACACGGGGTCTGTAGCCAGGCAGCCAGCGGCGGGCCACTCTTTGACTCACTATTGCGGGCAGTCGTCTTGGCTGCCAATGCATGCCGGAGGCATCCCGAGGCGAGGGCCGCAGATTCGGATACTGGATCGCGGGCGGTTGTGGTCGCCGTGATCTCAGCTATGCCAGCGCGGAAGTATGCAGCGGGCCAATTGGCGGCTCCCAGCAGAGCAGCGCTGAGTCAATGGGGAAGAAGACCGCTGAGTCGGCTGCCGGCGCAGCCCTGGCATCGAGGACCTACAAGGCCGACACACAGCAGTGCGTTGCACTTGGCCACTGTGTCGGTGGCCTCAGCATTGTGGGATGCTGTGAAGTGGACTGAGGTGAACGGAACACTATAGTGGAAATAAATAAATCATTTGGAAAGCTCGGACGAGTCTAAATACGGTGCTTTCTACCTCTTCCCGCTACATTGGTCATCCTGATACATTCGGTGGCAGATGGCGCCACTGCAACATTGATTGCGAGTGATGTATTGACGGTGATGGCTACAATCTCTGGAAGACTCTTGACAACACCATTAACTTCTGCCAGAGTCTGTGTGATTAGTTCCAGGACTGCGGTCATCTCATAATGTTCTCTCGTTGTCTGTTATATGTCGTTTTCTGCAGTGGAAGATTACTGGCCTAAATTCTGGGGAGGACAGGAAGCATCTAGTAAATTCCCTTGCCTTCTCTTTTAATGTACACACACACCTAGAATTCCTAACGATCACTGCTGCTACTGCTACTACTAATACCACTGCCCTACTACTACTGCTACTACCCCTAGTAACAGTAATAATAATGAAACCCATTCTTTTTTACAAACGAACTGGTAGATTAGGCGTTTGAGCATTTATACACTCCTGGAAATTGAAATAAGAACACCGTGAATTCATTGTCCCAGGAAGGGGAAACTTTATTGACACATTCCTGGGGTCAGATACATCACATGATCACACTGACAGAACCACAGGCACATAGACACAGGCAACAGAGCATGCACAATGTCGGCAATGACGATCGTAAAGATGTTGGATGTAGTCCTGTGGAACGGCTTGCCATGCCATTTCCACCTGGCGCCTTAGTTGGACCAGCGTTCGTGCTGGACGTGCAGACCGCGTGAGACGACGCTTCATCCAGTCCCACACATGCTCAATGGGGGACAGATCCGGAGATCTTGCTGGCCAGGGTAGTTGACTTACACCTTCTAGAGCACGTTGTGTGGGAAGGGGATACATGCGGGCGTGCATTATCCTGTTGGAACCGCAAGTTCCCTTGCCGGTCTAGGAATGGTAGAACGATAGGTTCGATGACGGTTTGGATGTACCGTGCACTATTCAGTGTCCCCTCGACGATCACCAGAGGTGTACGGCCAGTGTAGGAGATCACTCCCCACACCATGATGCCGGGTGTTGGCCCTGTGTGCCTCGGTCGTATGCAGTCCTGATTGTGGCGCTCACCTGCACGGAGCCAAATACGCATACGACCATCATTGGCACCAAGGCAGAAGCGACTCCATTCACGCCTGTCGCGACACCGCTGGAGGCGGGCTGCACGATGTTGGGGCGTGAGCGGAAGACGGCCTAACGGTGTGCGAGACCGTAGCCCAGCTTCATGGAGACGGTTGCGAATGGTCCTCGCCGATACCCCAGGAGCAACAGTGTCCCTAATTTGCTGGGAAGTGGCGGTGCGGTCCCCTACAGCACTGCGTTGGATCCTACGGTCTTGGCGTGCATCCGTGCGTCGCTGCGGTCCGGTCTCAGGTCGACGGGCACGTGCACCTTCCGCCGACCACTGGCGACAACATCGATGTACTGTGGAGACCTCACGCCCCACGTATTGAGCAATTCGGCGGTACGTCCACCCAACGGCCTCCCGCATGCCCACTATAGGCCCTCGCTCAAAGTCCGTCAACTGCACATACGGTTCACGTCCACGCTGTCGCGGCATGCTACCAGTGTTAAAGACTGCGATGGAGCTCCGTATGCCACGGCAAACTGGCTGACACTGACGGCGGCGGTGCACAAATGCTGCGCAGCTAGCTCCATTCGACGGCCAACACCGCGGTTTCTGGTGTGTCCGCTGTGCCGTGCGTGTGATCATTGCTTATACAACCCTCTCGCAGTGTCCGGAGCAAGTATGGTGGGTCTGACACACCGGTGTCAATGTGTTCTTTTTTCCATTTCCAGGAGTGTAGTTGTAACACAAGTTAACAAGTACAATCTTTTGATTGTATCATCATACCACGTGTCTCAGCTTTCAAGTATTCGCAGTACTGGTTTTTCAGTTGAAGTATAAGCAAGAGCTGATAAGCGATTCTGGTCCATACTGTTCCTCAAAGACGTTTCTACGTGTTCTGGACGAGAAAAAAACTCCTTTCAGCTAAGGCTCGTGTTGCAGGAATGATAGTGATACCTCACAACCAGGGTTGGGATAATCTTAAGGAAAATTACATGGAAGGTGGACACACATATTTCATCATTTGTTGTTACACATAATACACTTTATTGATTAACAGTATTCTCTTTGGTTACAAATTAAATGCATTATCACAAACAATAACAACGCTCACAATAATATGAAGTACTCGAAGAGGATCAATTAATTAATAACAAACTTAAACCATTTATACCATTAAGAACACGGCTTGAAACCATGACCATATGGTCCCCAAATACAAAAAAGAAATCACACCAACTAGTTGTGGCTGCAAGTGGGTTCAACAAACTGAGTTTTACCATTAAAATGAACTACAAATGTACTAACAATTCCCCGACACGAATAACACCTTACACAAACAGACAACGCCCACCCAAAATTCAGAAAGGATAACAAGTCATGCCACTGACTGTGGCTGTTGGAAAGCCCTTAACAATCTATAAACCTTAATAAAATTCCTTAAGCAACAAAGTACACAATTCCCCAAAATACAAGGAAAGCTGGGAAGGCAACCAATGTAAAATGTGACCCCCAGCTGGAACACACCAGCAGAAACATTGAAAATTACCCTTAAATAAATATACAATCCCCTCTTACACAAGGAAAGCTGGGAAGGCAACTATTGAGATGTGACTGCCAGTTGGTACACACCTGCAGAAACATTGATAATGACCCATAAATAAATATACAATCCAACAAAATACAAGGTAAGCTGGGAAGAAATGCGATTCAAATGTGCCTCCCAACTGGTACACACCTGCAGAAACATTGACAATGAACCTTTAAAAATATGCAATCCCTCAAAATACAACATAAGTGGCAAATACAGCAAGTGGTTATCACAACCAACAAGGAATATGCAGGCAAGTTTCACAATTAGTGGAATTAGCTAATGACTGTGGACTAAAAAGGAAACACTCAATAGTTCATACTCCCAAGTTAAGGGCCTTGAAACTTAACACGCTCCAGAACTAGTAATAAAGGTGCAAGGTTTAAACAAGTAGTTGAAGAATAGGTATAGTGACGAAGAACGTCGGGCTTACAGATCGAGCTTCAAAGATTATGCTCTCGCTGAATTCACAATATTGATTAGATCCATAGTTTTGGATTAATTGGCGACACTCCGTCGTGGCAGGAGTCAAGAGATCAATTTACTTAACTTGCGCCAACACGAGGCGGCTGGTAGAGGCACAAAACTGTGGGCCAACCTAGACGCCATGCGACAACAGAAATGTCACCACAGCAGAAAGAAAACACGTCTGTGCTCCGGGGCCGGGAAACATGAACAAGTCATCCGCTGCCATGATTCCAAGCAGGGGTGTTATTGCCTCCAAACTGTAAAGGACGTCTTCGAGGTGCCATAAAATTTTAGCTTGCAGACTTGGCTGGGAATTTGCCGACCATGTTGCACGTCGCGTCCACTGCTCTTCCTGCAACACCACACTATCAAACCTTAATCCAGCTGGCAAGGCTTGCCTCCATCCGATTTAATCACTTATGGCTTCTCGAGGCCTGTACCAGACATCAGGAGTCCCCCAAACCAACAACTTGCCGGCCACATGCCCTCCAGCTAACTCAGTACCAGGGCTCGCCGAAAACCCACAATATACGCCTCTACCAAAGACCCTAGCTTCCAACATATGATCAGGATCAATATCGACAGCTCAAGTAGTTAGTAACGCCAGCAGAGCGCCGTGCCCGTCGAAATTAAAGGGTGCGAACCAATAGAAACGCTGAATCCGACCAGCCGGCCGCGGTGGTCTCGCGGTTCTAGGCGCGCAGTCCGGAACCGCGCGACTGCTACGGATGTGTGTGATGTCCTTAGGTTAGTTAGGTTTAAGTAGTTCTAAGTTCTAGGGGACTGATGACCACAGCAGTTGAGTCCCATAGTGCTCAGAGCCATTTGAACCATTTTTTGAATCCGACCACGTGATAGGCTTTGGCCAACAGGATCCCAGTATCTGGTGACGTCATTGGAGAAGATATATTGTGGGCTCAGCAGCTCCGCAGCCTCAGGCTCACTCAGTCAGCCAGCAGTAGCGAAGAAGAACCATATAGTGTCAGCAGCAGCAGTCGAGATCCAGCACATCCCTGCAGAATTGGAATAAGCAGAAAAGTAAGTTTGTACACACATTAAAAAAAGTTTTGCATCACCCCAGTTCTCAGAACTCCTGAAGATAGACGTTGACTGTGGATATTGTATCAGAGGCACATTCCCTTTGACTGTTCAGGGATGTCACTGAACCTGCACAAAGGTGTAAACAACCATGCATCAGCAACGCCTATCAGGCGGAGAGGATCCGAAGCCGATCAGTTCCAGTCATTCCACCAGGAACGAGGTACATGGATCTTGTTGTCTGCAGTTCAACCATGCCTAGACGGTCAATACTGCAGTTCGATCGGGTCCGCATTGTTACTTTGTGCCAGGAAGGGCTGTCAACAAGGGAAGTGTCCAGGCATCTCGGAGCGTACCAAAGCGATGTTCGGACATGAAAGAGATACACGGAGACGGGAACTGTCGATGACATGCATCGCTCTGGCCGCCCAAGGGATGCTACTGCAGTGGACGGCCGCTATCTACGGATTGAGGCTCGGAGGAACCCTGAGGGCAACGCCACCATGTTGAATAATGCTTTTTGTGCAGCCAGAGGGCGTCGTGTTACCACTAAAACTGTGCGCAATAGGCTGCATGATGCGCAACTTCACTCCCGACGTCCAGGAGAGGTCCATCTTTGCAACCACGACACCATGCAGCACGGTACAGATGGGCCCAAGAACATGTCGAATGGCCCGCTCAGGATTGGCATCACGTTCTGTTCATCAATGAGTGTCGCATATGTCTTCAACCAGACAAATGTCGGAGACGTGTTTGGAGGCAACCCGGTCAGGCTGAACGCCTTAGACACACTGTCCAGCGAGTGTAGCAAAGTGGAGGTTGCCTGCTGTTTTGGGGTGACATTATGTGAGGCGAATGTACACCGCTGGTAGTCATGGAAGGCGCCATAACGGCTGTACAATAGGTAAATGCCATCCTCTGACCAATAGTGCAACTATATCGGCAGCATATTGGCGAAGCATTCGTCTTCATGGACGACAATTCGCGCCCCCATCGTGCACATCTTGTGAATGACTTCCTTCAGGATAACGACATTGCTCGACTAGAGCGGCCAACATTTTCTCCAGACATGAACCCTATCGAACATGTCTGGGATAGATTGAAAAGGGCTGTTTATGGACGATGTAACCCACCAACCACGCTGAGGGATCTGCATTGAATGGTCATTGAGGAGTGGGACAACTTGGACCAACAGTGCCTTGATGAACTTGTGGATAGTATGCAACAAGGAATTCAGGCATGCATCAATGCAAGAGGGCGTGCTACTGGGTATTAGAGGTATTGGTGTGTACAGCAATCTGCACCACCACCTCTGAAGGTCTCGCTGTATGGTGGTACAACATACAATGTGCGGTTTTCATGAGCAATAAAAAGGGCGGAAATGATGTTTATGTTGATCTCTATTCTAATTTTCTGTACAGGTTTCGGAAGTCTCGTAATCAAGATGACGCAAAACTTTTTTTGATATGTGTATATTACATTTTTGTCTGTAGTTAGCATTATTATTTGTTGTTTCATGTCTTGGTCTGTATGTGACACTTCCTCCTCCTTGTTCAACAGCAGCCTTCGACATGTCGAGGCCTGCAAGAACAAGCATCAGTATGTCGACCTCTGCCACAGCCGGGACTACAGCAACCTCAGCCGCCATCTTGCCGAGATCTGCACTGATCTCTGGACCTGAGGCAGCAACAACCTCCAGGTGTCAACCTGCAGTGACCACGGAGATCCTGTGGTGCACATTTTCCACATGCTGGAGCAGGACTAGAAGCTGTTATTGTCTGTGCCACTCATCGATTTGTGTGATGAGGACACTCAGCCTGTTTCTGATGCCTCAGATGGTGATGATGGTTCCAAACAGCAGAAAGATGGAGGTCAGTACCGGTCATCAATGTATGACCCATCCCACCAGACCATCCCTATAGTACTGCAGGGGCTGAGTGTAGATGCTATGGACAAGAAGGTTCCACACATAGTCTACTTGCTGGAGCAGGACAAAGAGCTGCTATTATCTGTCCCACTCATCAATTTGTGTGGTGAGGAGGCGTAGTCCATTCCCAGCAATGCAGGATAGTACTGGTCACTAACATATGACCCATCTTAGCAGAACATCCCTGTGGTAGTGCAGGGCAAAGTGCAGATGCCGTGGGTAAGAAGGTATCAAGCGTGTGCATGCTTTTCAGTTCTACATACAATTTAACTCCTAATGGAACGAAACATGTAAATGTGGGTATAGAAGAACATCATGAGTGGGACTTGCATGTGAGGACAGAAATTGAAAATGCATCAAAGGGTGTTAAAGTGCCTATTTCTAAGTTCGACTGATACGAAATATGACGTGCAGAGTGCTACATCAATCAGCAGATGAACACAGAGTGTTATCCAACTAGTACCCCACCGGACATTCGCCTAACTTGTATGGCACTATCTATTACAACTGTGTACGATGACTCTGCTCCATGTGTGAAATCGGATGACAAGTGTGTTTATCTATGGCATGCCTCAGTTATGAACTTAGAGACTGAGTCGGTGGTTGCCAAGCATAGACTTCACATACAATCATGTTAAATTTTCTGTGTGTGCGTTGTGTGCATGTTGATGATTTGGAACAATACCTTTGTTTCTGCATGAACACAGAGTCAAACGAGAAACAGGTTAAATGTAAATGTGAAAAACTGGAGTATTGTGAGGTGCCAATTGGTTTGAAGGTGATCCGCGTGGAACTTATTGCAAACCAAAAAGCTTTATTTGGGTAATATTGTACACTTTCAAAGAAAATCAAGAAAGAATCTGATGATTTTTTGAAGTACTACATCTGATGTACATTATTTAAATAAATAGTGTGTATATATAATCTCAAACTGTGTTTGTGTTTTATTTCATCCCTCTCTTACTGTAGTCCAAGTATTACACTTATTAATGTCACTATTTTCAATGCTTTGTCTATAATTAAGCAGCAGCAGACAATTGCCTCAAACACCTCCTCACCAGTCATTATCAAATTAAATAATGGAGTTACTTTTCATGCAGACACACACACACACACACACACACACACACTGTTTGAGTAACCAATTTAGCTCAGTTGGTTAAGTGATGGAGCTGTAGTGTCTACACATACTATTACCATGTGTGTATGTGTGTCTTCCTATATATGCCCACTATTTGTCAGTACCTGATGTAGTCAGCATTATGGCAGAGTGGGTGAAACATCCTTGTCACAATGACTTTGTTGTAGGTGACTGCTCCTGTGAAGATTTAAAACAAGACCAGAAGAAGAAGAAGAGTGGAATACTGCTTCTTGAAAATATATGAGCAACTATTGTAAGTCTATCCAACTGTGGCAAGACTAATGTTTATGATGTTGCTAACGCATGTAGATGGAGCCCAATTTGATCATGATTGTGCATTTTCAAAACCACTCTTTCAGCCCACGTATCAGACTTCACAGGAAATATTGCGCGGTGTTAAGGGCATTACATGCCCGACATTAAGTGAAAGCGGTGATATCCCCCCACCTGGAAAAGTAAAGCCAGACACTGTGCTCGTATTTGACGATGTTCCTGCGGAAAACCAAGACGAAATTCGACAATATTTTCGTTTCGGTCGTCATTTTGGTGCTGATGAATTTTATCTAAATCAAACGTATTCCAAAATCCAAAAACTGTTGGTTAGGGACATTGCAAACCTTATTATAGCCTCCAAACAAGACAATCTGAATTTAAAACACATTTACCAACCACATGTAGGAACTGACATCTCGTTCAATGACTTTGTAAAGATATGAGCTGATTGCTGGAATCATTCACAGTATGGGTTTCTCGTTCTTGATAAAACACGGAAACTGAATGATAGTTGATACAGGAGAAACTTCCAATAGTTTCTCTGTATATAGCCTGCTAAGAGAGGTGAGTACATCAGTATACACATCACCATGGCCAAATTCGCGAGCATGCCTGGCTCTCAACCCGATAGAATGGGAGTACATAGACAAAACATTCGCTTGTACACGGATGCGAAAATTCATACTATCGTGTATAAAGTTGGAGGAGTGTTCAGGGAGCTAGAGACGTATTACCAAACTCTTCTGAGAATGATCAACGCATTAAAGTATCTAGTTAATAACATCGGTAAGAAAGTTACTGACTTAATTGAAAAGGCTGAGGCTATTGAGGGGAAAAACAGGTGTATAGGCCCTTGTTATTGATACGGGGGAGGAAGAAGAGCCGAGATATACAGCCTCACACTGCTGAGAAGTCTGATTAGTTATATATCGACGTTTGGATGACTTATGGCAGGCTGTTCTTGTGAATATGAGGGAATATTCATAAGAGAGTAATGGATTCAAATATATTTTAATGGTTATTGACACATACTTTAAATTTGCCTGGGCATTATCTGTTAAAACAAAAACGGGGAGAAATGTCGCGGATGTGTTTGAGTTTTCGCAGCAGACAGGGACGAATCGATGCCTAGACAACCTCCAAACTGATCACGGTGGAGAGTTTTACAACAGGTATTTCCAGACGGTGATGCAGCGGTACGGAATACATCACTACTCAACATCCACCCAATTGAAGGCGAGTATCGTGGACCGTCTGAACAGAATAATAAAACGTCAAATGTGGATGGTTTTTAATCTTCGCAACTCATACAAATGGACAGGTATCGCATTTGAGAAATCGTATCTGCCAAATCCTGTCAACAGAGATATTTAGAGTTTCAAAGGTGCAAAGAAGAAATCTTAGAACTTATATCTTGAAGGATAGCAAGGGTGAAGAAATTGCAGGTCAAGTCTACACCGAAAAGTTGCAGAAAATCTCAGAACCGAATGTGTTTCTCGTGGAGAGAGTCATAAGACGTCGAGGAAACAGAGCGCTAGTCAAATGGCTTGGTTTTCCTGAAGCACAAAACAGTTGGACTGATGCTAACGATTTGCTATATAATGAGGCGCGCAATCCACCACCACCACAGTAACATAACATGCGTGTTAGGAGACGCACTATAGGAGGTGGTGCTATTCTAGACAAACTGCTAGTGGAATTACACATACTGGGATATAACTAATGTCAACCTGGAGCAAAGCTTCAAAAATGCTTGGCACAAGTTTATAAGGGGATTAATCTGCTCGATGAAGTGTGTATGGAATACGACATTGAATATGCAGCAAATAAATGTCTCCCAAGTCGTTACATTGCAGACAGAATTTTAGCTGATAAGGTTAAGGCGATACGCAGAAGAAAGGATATTGGTATAGGTCAACGCACTGCAGCATTTGCAGTTGATAAAACCATGCGTGGAAAAATTAAGTTATGGATGCTGCACGTTGTTCACTAAAGAAGAAGAAGGAGAAGAATAAGAAGAGTAGGAAGCAAAGGTGTTCGAAAAACTGTATCATGAAAGCGATGTATGCAGCTAGAAAAGCTCTGAAGCAGAAAGGAGTGGGAAGAAGAAGAGGATCAGTTAAAGGATCTCAAGTTCTACCAATACCCAAGGCGTATGGTGGTTTTCTTTCATTCCTCATTCCAACCATCTCATCTCTCTCGGCGGTGTGGTCCCTCGCTGGTGGTGCTGCAGCCGGCCGGAGTGGCCGAGCGGTTCTAGGCGCTTCAGTCTGGAACCGAGTGACCGCTACGGTCGCAGCTTCGAATCCTGCCTCGGGCATGGATGTGTGTAATGTCCTTAGGTTACTTAGGTTTAAGTAGTTCTAAGTTGTAGCGGACTGATGACCACAGATGTTAAGTCCCATAGTGCTCAGAGACATTTGGTGGTGCTGCAACTATTGCTCGAACATTCGAGATCACGCATAACTCCCAAGCGCAGTTAGGAGAAGCAAGAAGACGTAACTGCATGGTGGAAGCTACAGCCATTGGAAAAGAACTATATCTGAAGCCGTACAGGAAAGGGCTTGGTATATTCATAAATAATTAAGAGTCCATTAGCAATTCTACCAGATCGGGCACAAATGGTGATCTACTTAAGTTCGCTAGAAAAAAAATCAACATTCCGAGATTCCGTGGTGTGTTTATGCAGGTTACATTACCGAAAACTATCTGGAAAACTGGTGAATGTGGTATTGTGACTTTAGATGTTGCTGAAGGTCCCGGCACCCTTGGGCGTCATATGTTATGAAAAATACAGATACCGTCTACTATTTAGACTTATTTGGTGACCTGCAACCGCCAAAAGAATTACAACGCTACTTTACTCGCAGAAGATGTGTGTTCTACAATTTTCGGCGCTATCAGGATTTAATACACACCTCTGCGTACGCCTATGCATCATGTTTCTGTCGACGTCTACAAAGAATTAGAAGAACACGTAAGGAAGGGCTTCAAACATCCCTTCATCAGTTGAGGTTAAGATGCAATGTCGTACACTTTGACTTTAAAAGAACGATCATCTGTATTATGTGCAGATTAGTTCCCGCCAATTGATTTGAGCATTGGTAAATGTAGGTTTGCGATGAATGGACTGGAGACGTAGAACAGCACCCCAAATATCAGCGAGGCTAACAACAACCTGCATCTGGATATTAAAAGTGCAAAAAACATCTTGGCAATACAAACTCATGCATACGATATCGACGATTTAAACGAAGTTTTAAAACAGCCTGGAAAAGGAGCCTGGAAAAGGAGCTACGTGTAAACATCAATACACTTAAATCTGAAATGAAGACTGTGAATGCAACGACTGACTTTAACCAGAGAGCTTCAATAGGGCGCCTACTGGGTTTCACAAAAGAACAGGTCTTGAAGAAGGATCCCAGTAAATTTTACAACTCAGATCAGACTGTGGACATACTGCCTGTCAGCACAATCCGAGTCGAGTGTAACATTGCAACGAACTCCTATCTCAACAACATTCTGATTCATGCTATTTACGGAGTCTTCTCCTCGCTTGCAACAGGGTATAAGATTTTTGAGACTCTCACCAATTCAGTATAACTTCCAGTAAAAGCTCAGACATTGGACTATATGGAGTTGCTTATTGTGGACCAGAATAATCAACTTGACGAATTTTCCGGTGAGGAAATCATTGTATAATTACATCTAAGACAGAATGGGCGTACAGTATAAAACCAATACAAGCAATCCACGGCACGTCATTTCGGTTCCAAACCACAAAGTGATAACACATGCGAACTACAAGTTTCTTAAATCATTTCTCTTGAAACCTCGCAATGACACTCTCACTCAACATAACCAGTCTAATAGAGTATGATGAGCGAATTATACGCGAGGAATACTTCTCGCATAAACCTTATGCTTCAACCACATTTAACAAGAACGATGAAATTAAGGTTGTCATCCAGCACCTAGAGCTGACCCTTCCATGCTAGAGTTTCATATATTTGGAGGAATGATTCAAGAAAACTGATGGCAGCGCCACAGTGGGATCCAAGTGCTTCAGCATTCCTGTTTTAAGAGATTCGCTATGAACTCAGTGGGCCTGAGATTGACCGTACACACAACGTCAGCATAATATCCGCCCTTAAAACATAAGTCTCTGCGTCACCTATTGATTTGAATGGTTTAGAAAATGCAGGATAGTTCGTAGACGATCCGGTGGATAGAACAGTTGCAGTTTACAAATGTTTAACTGCATGCATACCTCTAAAAATACTTATGGGCTACTTTGGGGACATGAAGCAGATTATTACGAATGCCAAAAAGAAACTCATTTTGGTATGGAGTATGACAGATACATCTACATCTACATTTATATTCCGCAAGCCACCCAACGGTGTGTGGCGGAGGGCACTTCACGTGCCACTGCCATTACCTCTCTCTCCTGTTTCAGTCTCGTATGGTTCGAGGGAAGAACGACTGTCTGAAAGCCTCCGTGTATGCTCTAATCTCTCTAATTTTACATTCGTGATCTCCTCGGGAGGTATAAGTAGGGGGAAGCAATATATTCGATACCTCATCCAGAAACGCACCCTCTCGAAACCTGGCGAGCAAGCTACACTGCGATGCAGAGCGCCTCTCTTGCAGAGTTTGACACTTGAGTTTGTTAAACATCTTGAAGCAAAGCAAGCGCTGTATCATGTATAAGATACAGAGGCGAGCGAGTGCACGGGACTTACCCTAGTTCACTGCTAGTAGCGTCACGTCATCGTAACGCGCCTGCATATAGTATTGCACCACATTTAACATAAAAGTAAAAATTAAGATTTGTGTGTAAAACTTTGTTAAAGTATAGTTCTATGTAATAATGTTTCAGGTAACAAATCTTAATGTTATAAAATTAGTAGTTTACGTAAAATTCACGTTTTGAAAGAAAAATAGGAGGCGCTAAATAATGACGCTAGGAAGCCAAAATTTGGTGAGAAGGTGCAGTAAGAAGTCATTAATGAGTGGTGCTGGTTTCCAAAACCATAAAACTAAAATTGACTCCAGAATCCGCGTTTTTCGGAAAAATCAGAGGCGCGAAATAATAGAGCTACAATATTGAAAATTGGTAGGATGCTTCAGTTCACCCTAATAATAATAATGGAAATACCACAATCAGTTACCTCTTCTAGTTTTTTAGTAATTTAGTAAAAACTACTTTTGTGAGTAAAATGTACATAAGCATTATAGATTAAGTACTTTAAATTTTAATGATAAAACAAATTCTTTAAGACCAATGATCAGATAGGACAATTAACAAAGCTACACCAAGTTTTAGTCTTGTAGCATAATTAACAGCTGATACAAGTCTTGATAAAGCTATGGTTCAGAGGTAACAATCTACCGTTAGTTCCATTGTAAAAATTCTAGAGAGTAAAGTTTTAATTTTAGCGGGCTGAGATTTTCTACGTGCTTCTGTACTGCTCAGATGTATGTATACAAAAATTGAGAAGTTTGTAAAGCTATTATTAAATGTGATATTTAAGATTATGTGCCTGAGATAGCGATCATTTGGAGGCGGCAGGCATCTGCATAGGAACGGAAAGAACAGATGCTCTCTTGGCGGTACGCGCCGGAGCTATATAAAAAGAGCGGCAGAGGCAGTAGTAAGCTCACTCCGCATTAGACCAACGCCTAGTCCACGCGAGCTTAACGTCCGATCGCGCCTCGCCTCGGGTGACGTCATAGCGGGCTGTGACATGCGCGTACTTAGCAATGTAAACGGACATTGAAAATCGCGAGGACTGTACACCGTCCTGGATCGTTTAGACTTCGGTAACAAACTGTTATTGTGCCGTCCGTGTGAAGTATAATTCCGCGTGGCAAGTGGTGACTAACTCCACTTTTAAGGCGAGCATTAATCTTTTATTTTTTTAAACATTATTGCGAACTATTAATAGAGCACCGTTAGTTAGAGTAATGAACTATTCGGGAGGAACTTGCTGTAGAAGTCGCCTCTGAACTATTAAACGATTGGCTGAATTAACAATATTTAATGTCTTTAGCATTTTCAGAAGTTTCGAGTAATTTGTGTGAGCCTTTAAGATAATAAAATCTTGTTTGGAACTTTAAATTTTATTGAAGCAGCCCTAATCCCGTGAAGAACTATGGATATTTTTCGTTTAGCTGGGCTGTACAGGAATGTGGCCGTGCAGACTGGGAACTAAGGTCAGTAAGTTTCCCTTCGCTTTCTGACTGGCCACCAAATTAGTTGCCAGGCTCGCGTGATTTAAGGTGGCAATGTTCAACTTTCATTCAACATTAAACAACGACTTCTTCGCCGTCCCACATATGTTGCATCGGCAATAGTCTGTTACGTGAAAAGAACATTCAAACAACTCATTCGACAACTTCTTCGCCGCCCCACAATCTCCGTAACGCTATCATGGTTACCAAATAACCCTGTGACGAAACGCGCCGCTCTTCTTTGGATCTTCTCTATCTCCTCCGTCAACCAGATCTGGTACGGATCCCACACTGATGAGCAATACTCAAGTATAGGTAGAACGAGTGTTTTGTAAGCCACCTCCTTTGATGATGGATTACATTTTCTAAGGACTCTCCCAATGAATCTCAACCTGGTACCCGCCTTACCAACAATTAATTTTATATGATCATTCCACTTCAAATCGTTCCGCACGCATACTAGCAGATATTTTACAGAAGTAACTGCTACCAGTGTTTGTTCCGCTATCATATAATCATACAATAAAGGATCCTCCTTTCTATGTATTCGCAGTACAATACATTTGTCTATGTTAAGGGTCAGTTGCCACTCCCTGCACCAAGTGCCTATCCGCTGCAGATCTTCCTGTATTTCGCTACAAGTTTCTAATGCTGCAACTTCTCTGTACACTACAGCATCATCCGCGAAAAGCCTCATGGAACTTCCGACACTATCTACCAGGTCATTTATATATATTGTGAAAAGCAATGGTCTCATAACACTCCCCTGTGGCACACCAGAGGTTACTTTAACGTCTGTAGACGTCTCTCCATTGATAACAGCATGCTGTATTCTGTTTGCTAAAAACTCTTCAATACAGCCACACAGCTGGTCTGATATTCCGTATGCTCTTACTTTGTTTATCAGGCGACAGTGCGGAACTGTATCGAACGCCTTCCGGAAGTCTAGGAAAATAGCATCTACCTGGGAGCCTGTATCTAATAATTTCTGGGTCTCATGAACAAATAAAGCGAGTTGGGTCTCACACGATCGCTGTTTCCGGAATCCATGTTGATTCCTACAGAGTAGATTCTGCGTTTCCAAAAACGACATGATACTCGAGCAAGAAACATGTTCTAAAATTCTACAACAGATCGACGTCAGAGATATAGGTTTATAGTTTTGCGCATCTGCTCGACGACCCTTCTTGAAGACTGGGACTACCTGTGCTCTTTTCCAATCATTTGGAACCTTCCGTTCCTCTAGAGACTTGCGGTACACGGCTGTTAGAAGGGGGCAAGTTCTTTCGAGTACTCTGTGTAGAATCGAATTGGTATCCCGTCAGGTCCAGTGGAGTTTCCTCTGTTGAGTGATTCCATTTGTTTTTCTATTCCTTGGACACTTATTTCGATGTCAGCCATTTTTTCGTTTGTGCGAGGATTTAGAGAAGGAACTGGAATGTGGTCTTCCTCTGTGAAACAGCTTTGGAAAAAGTGTTTAGTATTTCAGCTTCACGCGTGTCATCCTCTGTTTCAATGACATCATCATCCCGGAGTGTCTGGATATGCTGTTTCGAGCCACTTACTGATTTAACGTAAGACCAGAACTTCCTAGGATTTTCTGTCAAGTCGGTATATAGAATTTTACTTTCGAATTCACTGAAAGCTTCACGCATAGCCCTCCTTACGCTAACTTTGACATCGTTTAGGTTCTGTTTGTCTGAGAGGTTTTGGCTGCGTTTAAACTTGGAGTGAAGCTCTCTTTGCTTTCGCAGTAGTTTCCTAACTTTTTTGTTGAACCACGGTGGGTTTTTCCCGTCGCTCACATGTTTTACTCGGCACGTACCTGTCTAAAACGCATTTTACGATTGCCTTGAACTTTTTCCATAAAGACTCACCATTGTCAGTGTCGGAACAGAAATTTTCGTTTTGATCTGTTAGGTAGTCTGAAATCTGCCTTCTATTACTCTTGCTAAACAGATAAACCTTCCGCCCTTCTTTTATATTCCTTTTAACTTCCACATTCAGGGATGCTGCAACGGCCTTATGATCACTGATTCCCTGTTCTGCACATACAGAGTCGAAAAGTTCGGGTCTGTTTGTTATCAGTAGGTCCAAGTGAAACGTCCCCTTAGAAAAATTTATACAAGACTGTGCTTAAACTGACACACAATAGTTTTTAGCGCAACGCAATCTGACTTTTAAAAATCCCTACGAAAGAATGGCCCTGACTAACATTAACCTATACGTTTCACAAATCACTTACCTCACAAAAATCTTCGTTACTCAAGCTACTGCAATACAGCTAGCGCCACTACTGCCAGCTAAATAAAAGATTCAAACTACTGAAGGCACTAACTACTGATAGGCATAGTTAGCAAATGAAAGATTTTAATAGAGAACAAACAATGTATTTACCTCACTAGTCATAATATATATAGTAGTTCATGACACCATTTCTTACAAATTTCAAAACTCCGCCATCTCTCTCCCCACGTCCACCACTGCTGGCGGCTCACCTCCAACCGCGCAACGCTACGCGCTGTTAGCATCCAGCTGCCGCTGCTCAACACTACAATGGCAGACAACAATGCAAACTAAACACAGACTGCGCACAGCACAGCCAGTGATTTTTCATACCGAGCGCTAAGCGGCGTTACCAATAAGAAAACCTAAACAGCCTACTTACACAAGATGTTATCTCCACGAGTCAGTTCTCTGTTTAATTGCTCGAGGTAATTTTCGGATAGTGCACTCAAAATAATGTCACTCGATGCTCTGTCCCTACCACCCGTCCTAAACATCTGAGTGTCCCAGTCTATATCTGGTAAATTGAAATCTCCACCTAAGACTATAACATGCTAAGAAAATTTATGTGAAATGTATTCTAAATTTTCTCTCAGTTGTTCTGCCACTAATGCTGCTGAGTCGGGAGGTCGGTAAAAGGAGCCAATTATTAACCTAGTTCGGTTGTTGAGTGTAACCGCCACCCATAATAATTCACAGCAACTATCCACTTCTACTTCACTACAAGATAAATTACTACTAACAGCGACGAACACTCCACCACCGGTTGCATACAATCTATCCTTTCTAAACACCGTCTGTACCTTTCTAAAAATTTCGGCAGAATTTATCTCTGGCTTCAGCCAGCTTTCTGTACCTATAACGATTTCAGCTTCGGTGCTTTCTATCAGCGCTTGAAGTTCCGGTACTTTACCAACGCAGCTTCGACAGTTTACAATTACAATACCAATTGCTGCTTGATCCCCGCATGTCCTGACTTTTCCCCCCACCCGTTGAGGCTGTTGCCCTTTCTGTACTTGTCCGAGGCCATCTAACTTATAAAAACCGCCCAGCCCACGCTACACAACCCCTGCTACCCGTTTAGCCGCTTGTTGCGTCTAGTGGACTCCTGACCTATCCAGAGGAACCCGAAACCCCACCACCGTATGGCGCAAGTCGAGGAATCTGCAGCCCACATGGTCGCAGAACCGTCTCAGCCTCTGATTCAGACCCTCCACTCGGCTCTGTACCAAAGGTCTGCAGTCAGTCTGTCGACGATGCTGCAGATGGTGAGCTCTGTTTTCATCCCGCTAGCGAGACTGGCAGTCTTCACCAAATCAGATAGCCGCCGGAAGCCAGAGAGGATTTCCTCCGATCCATAGCGACACACATCATTGGTGCCGACATGTACGACCAACTGCAGATGGGTGCACCCTGTACCCTTCATGGCATCCAGAAGGACCCTTTCCACATCTGGAATGATTCCCCTCGGTATGCACACGGAGTGCACATTGGTTTTCTTCCCCTCTCTTGCTGCCATATCCCTAAGGGGTCCAATTACGCGCCTGACGTTGGAGCTCCGAACTACCAGTAAGCCCACCCTCTGCGACCGCCCGGATCTTGCAAACTGAGGGGCAACCTCTGGAATAGGACAAGCAGCCATGTCAGGCCGAAGATCAGTATCAGCCTGAGACAAAGCCTGAAACCGGTTCGTCAGACAAACCGGAGAGGCCTTCCGTTCAGCTCTCCGGAATGTCTTTCGCCCCCTGCTACACCTTGAGACGACCTCCCATTCTACCACAGGGATCAGCCTCAATGCGGGCAGTATCCCGGGCAACCACAGTCGTAGTCCTATCGGGGGATGCGTGGGACGAGCTGGCCGCCCCCGACAAACCCCCATCCGGACCCCCACAGTGATGCCCATTGGCAACAGCCTCAAGCTGTGTGACCGAAGCCAACACTGCCTGAAGCTGGGAGCGAAGGGATGCCAACTCAGCCTGCATCCGAACACAGCAGTTGCAGTCCCTATCCATGCTAAAAACTGTTTTGCAAAGAACGTCTGAGCTAATCTACAGAGAGCGCAAACAAGTCAACACAAAATTTAAGCGGTTATTAAAATACAAGATTTCCTAGTAAATGCAGTAATGCTGCTACTTGCGCACTGCTGACACACTGCTCGGCGGCGGAAGGAGACTACGCGAGTTTACACTATTCAGGTACTAAAACGCGATGCTACAACTCTCAAATACTATAATACGCCCGAAATTTATGAATTAAACAATGCAAGTACCAAAAACACGCAAAAAGAAATTAAGAATTAAAATATGTAACAAATGAGTGAGCTAGGAGTATACGACTTGCTGCTGCAACTACTTATCCAACGGCGGCAGGGAGCACACGTAATAACTCATATGTTCATGGAGCTCAAGAGGAGAATATGACCAGAATCAGCAAGATAATATGGAAAATGCCTCACATCAGTGTATTAGACGAGGAGCGTTTGAATCTTTTAAAATTTCTGAAGTCCGGTACATACGTACTACTAACATTCATCTCTTGGAGGTTTTCGAACACCCAGCGCTACTAACTGAAAGCACACAATCACAGGCTATTAAAACCTTTTCTCAGCTAGAGACGCCTAGATTCATCATACTTGCGTTTCAGACTGATAGGGAAGGGAATATAGCAAATGATTCCACTGTATTCAACAACTGCTAGTTAACTAATGCCAGAGTGTTCCTGAATTCAGAATTCTACCCATATGACAATTTGCACCTGCAGTGGGATGAAAATGTATACAATCTAGTAAATGCGCTGACACTTGATGGCCCAGCACTGAAATCTGCAGCAATTTGCAGAAGGGTTGGACTTTTTCCATGTTGAACGATTCTCTTCAGTCATCATTGGTTCCGTTCTGGCAGGATCCTTTTCTAGCTGCTACAATGTTGGAGATTTGATGTTTTATCGGATTCCTAATATTCACCTAACAACTGTGCCAGGCACTTGTTGCTTATATAGGCATTGCCGACCGCAGCTCCGTATTCTGCCTGTTTACATATCTCTGCATTTGAATACTAGTGCCTATACAAATTGCTTTGGCGCTTCATTGTATATACACTCCTGGAAATGGAAAAAAGAACACATTGACACCGGTGTGTCAGACCCACCATACTTGCTCCGGACACTGCGAGAGGGCTGTACTTGCAATGATCACACGCACGGCACAGCGGACACACCAGGAACCGCGGTGTTGGCCGTCGAATGGCGCTAGCTGCGCAGCATTTGTGCACCGCCGCCGTCAGTGTCAGCCAGTTTGCCGTGGCATACGGAGCTCCATCGCAGTCTTTAACACTGGTAGCATGCTGCGACAGCGTGGACGTGAACCGTATGTGCAGTTGACGGACTTCGAGCGAGGGCGTATAGTGGGCATGCGGGAGGCCGGGTCGACGTACCGCCGAATTGCTCAATACGTGGGGCGTGAGGTCTCCACAGTACATCGATGTTGTCGCCAGTGGTCGGCGGAAGGTGCACGTGCCCGTCGACCTGGGACCGGACCGCAGCGACGCACGGATGCAGGCCAAGACCGTAGAAGCCTACGCAGTGCCGTAGGGGACCGCACCGCCACTTCCCAGCAAATTAGGGACACTGTTGCTCCTGGGGTATCGGCGAGGACCATTCGCAACCATCTCCATTAAGCTGGGCTACGGTCCCGCACACCATTAGGCCGTCTTCCGCTCACGCCCCAACATCGTGCAGCCCGCCTCTAGTGGTGTCGCGACAGGCGTGACTGGAGGGACGAATGGAGACGTGTCGTCTTCAGCGATGAGAGTCGCTTCTGCCTTGGTGCCAATGATGGTCGTATGCATGTTTGGCGCCGTGCAGGTGAGCGCCACAATCTGGACTGCATACGACCGAGGCACACAGGGCCAACACCCGGCATCATGGTGTGGGGAGCGATCTCCTACACTGGCCGTACACCTCTGGTGATCGTCGAGGGGACACTGAATAGTGCACGGTACATCCAAACCGTCATCGAACCAATAGTTCTACCATTCCTAGACCGGCAAGGGAACTTGCTGTTCCAACAGGACAATGCACGTCCGCATGTATCCCGTGCCACCCAACGTGCTCTAGAAGGTGTAAGTCAACTACCCTGGCCAGCAAGATCTCCGGATCTGTCCCCCATTGAGCATGTTTGGGACTGGATGAAGCGTCGTCTCACGCGGTCTGCACGTCCAGCACGAACGCTGGTCCAACTGAGGCACCAGGTGGAAATGGCATGGCAAGCCGTTCCACAGGACTACATCCAGCATCTCTACGATCGTCTCCATGGGAGAATAGCAGCCTGCATTGCTGCGAAAGGTGGATATACACTGTACTAGTGCCGACATTGTGCATGCTCTGTTGCCTGTGTCTATGTGCCTGTGGTTCTGTCAGTGTGATCATGTGATGTATCTGACCCCAGGAATGTGTCAATAAAGTTTCCCCTTCCTGGGACAATGAATTCACGGTGTTCTTATTTCAATTTCCAGGAGTGTATTTTGTTATCTGTCATCTTAAACTTCGCCCACTCATTAGCACTCATCTTCAGAAAAACTAATGTAATTTGTGTCATGTATATCCTTTATACTCGTACAAAATGCAACAGGGGGAAAGATGTTTTTTGTAAATAACAACAACAAAGATGTAAAATTTGATTTTTGAGATACAGTTCAGTTCTTGAGATACAATTCAGTTCTTGAAGTACAGTTCATTTCTTGAGATACAATTCAGTTCTTGAGGTACAGTTCAGTTCTTGAGATGTAATTTGGCTCTCGTATTGCAATGCAAAAATACTTTTAACTTACACGCTACAACAGTAACACTGGTCGAGAATATTCTTTACAATTTTTTTTCTCAGTAGCACTGGATGATAATCAGATATATAAATCTGTATTAAAACTAAATCAGAGATACTTTTTTTACTACTACAACTAAATTTCACCACAGTCCCAGTAGCACAGCTTTTACAATACTTCTGAGGGACTTTGAAACTAATTAGTCTTGTACAGCTAGCGGCAGGTAAAACTTAAATACGCACATGGTGTGTGTGTGTGTGTGTGTGTGTGTGTGTGTGTGTGTGTGTGTATTTACACGATACAGACACTATGTATGGATAAATAAATACAGAAATATTTTTCCTTATGCTTTTGTTTACATTTTTTAACTATTTAACTTATTTACATTTTTTGCAGACTCATATTTCCTTGTTTTGTGCTTTTTTTCCCCACACATGCTGTGTGTGTGTGTGTGTGTGTGTGTGTGTGTGTGTGTGTGTGTGTGTGTGTGTACATTTATACATAGTACAGATAAATAAATATTTACATCACACACACACACACGCACACAAACCAACAGAAACATACACACATAGTTATTTGCACTATGATAGAAGGTTCACAGTACTACTCTGCAGACACACACACTCTCCGTGTCTCACACATATTAACGTCGGCCGTGGTGGTCTCGCGGTTCTAGGCGCTTAGTCCGGAACCGCGCGTCTGCTACGGTCGCAGGTTCGAATCCTGCCTCGGGCATGGATGTGTGTGATGTCCTTAGGTTAGTTAGGTTTAAGTAGTTCTAGGGGACTGATGACCTAAGATGTTAAGTCCCATAGTGCTCAGAGCCATTTGAACCCTTTGAACCACATATTTTCCCCAATCAGAGTCCCCCCAACTCTTCTCTCGCTACAGGTGAATAGTGTGAGCATAGGAGATTCTCAATCCCGTCATCACAAATGGCCCTTTTATCGTCATGTCTCGTTGATATGCCGATTTTAGACAGCAGCACTGTGTACACCTCATGTCCTCTCGATCGCATACTAGTTTGCCACACCACATGCAGAGGCTGCAGTGCAGCAAAACGAAAACCATTGTACAGACACTGCAACTAACCTTCAGCAGAGAGGGCTCTCGATGCCCTGTGACACACACTCTTCGCCCACGTCTGGGTGGCACCTTCCAATGTGCGATACGCATAAATGTTTGGTCACAGACCCACAAACTGCCGGTAGCGTTCTCGCTCCCCACGCCCGGGTTCCCGGGTTCGATTCCCGGCGGGGTCAGGGATTTTCTCTGTCTCGTGATGGCTGGGTGTTGTGTGCTGTCCATAGGTTAGTTAGGTTTAAGTAGTTCTAAGTTCTAGGGGACTGATGACCGTAGCTGTTAAGTCCCATAGTGCTCAGAGCCATTTGTACCCACAAACTGCACAATTGGCAATCCATTCGCCTGGTCGTTCGTAAGACCGATAACCTTCTTGTTATGTGGAACAATACCATAAGGATTATCGGCCTTGTACGTCGAGGTGACGAATTCATTACTGTGGTACCTCATTACTTCACACAGATTGCAGTTCTTCATCCAATAGATGAAGCTCTCCCATATCCATATAAAGAAATTTAGGATCTGTGAAATGAGTTTTCGAGAACTCATTGTGAAGGTTTCCAGAATTATATAGCGTAGGGCCCCTCCACGCCCGCACCAACGTGGTGACCAAACCAAAAGTTCGACTGTCACCTCCGTCAATATGTTAGTTACACAATAGGTGGATCACAGGATGCTGGGCTGTGATGTTCTCCGTGCGTCTGGGTAAGACTACGCATTAACACGGTCCATCAGGCGATAGATAGTGGACGAAACGCGAATGAGGGCAGCAATTTGAAGAGCAGAGGGAAAAAAGTGCCAAGGCTCGTGCCGTGGGAAAAAAACCTGCGACAGTGGGATGGGTAGTAAGAGCAGAAGTGGCTTACTAGCTGCGATAGTTCATGCAAGGTTGGGTTTGTTAGTATGGGTATCATGCATCATTACCGTGGCAGGCGATGGCGATGTATATGAGTTTGCTGCAGCTGCTGCATTCCTGGAACAATCAGGATCGTTATATATTAGTGGGAGATCGGCCATAGATCATCTCACTGTGGGGGGGGGGGGGGGGGGAGCTTGTCTGTATGTAGTGTACGGTACGGCTTCCCTGCGTGATGCCAGTTATTCGACAAGTGTGTTCCAACTGGATATCCAGTAACGGTGGCTGATTAACAGGGGCTCACCTGTACTGTTGTGTTTGCGTGTACTTAGCCATAGATGTTAGGTCCTTACAAGTATGTCTTTTGGTCTTCTATGTTTCCATCTATGGTTGTGGTCGTAGTTCCCCAGTTTCAGAATAAACGGGTTCTGCGAATGTCTGGATTTTCTGTATAGTCTTGTGGTGAGTTTGTGGATTACCTCCGTGAGAGTCTCAAGTCGGTATTCCCGGTGAGGGTCCGCGATCCGTGTGTATCGTGGAACATTGCTTGTTTTGTATGATCTGCAGACGGCGGAGGCGTGTGGGCACAACGTATCCCCAGACAGGGGCTGCGTACGTCATCAGGGGTCGGATAAGTGTCATGTACATGGACCTCGACACCCTTATGTTCAGTGGGCTACGCCTGTCGAGCATAGGGTAGAGCTCTTTGAGCCTCGCGCTTGCTCGGTTGGTCATGTGTTGTATGTGGTCCCCGCAGAGTAATTTCTGGTCCAGCAGACATCGAGGTATTTGACTTTCTTGCGGAGACGTATTGGGCGTGCATATAGAGTTACTGGTTTGCAGTATCGGCGTTTGCACAGTTGCTTCGGTCTTCTAATGAACAGAACGGCTTCGCACTTGTCGACGTTTACTCTAACACGCCATTTCTCTAACCAAGGCTCAGCCACTCTGAGCGAGGTCTGTAAGCGTGACGTAATGTTTGATAATTTTCAATCTTGGGCGAGGATGGCTGTGTAATCTGCGTGAATTTCCATCGTTGTGTTGTGTGTGGTTGGGAGATCGTTTATGTAGAGGTTAAACAGTAGTGGCTCTAGGATGCTTCCCTGGGGTACTCCCGCGTGTATACCGTGTCGTGTTGATTGCTTTTCCTGCACGTCAGTGTTGAAACCCCTGTCTGTGAGGTATGAGTGTGTGAGACGCACCAGCCCGTCGGGGAACCCCGCATCGCTGAGTTTGCGAATGAGGCCGTTGTGCCACAGACGGTCGAAAGCCTTTTCGATGTTCAGGAACACCGCCCCTGTTGCTTTGTTTGAGTTGAAGCCATGTGTCATATGTTTCAGAATGAGATTTTCACTCTGCAGCGGAGTGTGCTCTGATATGAAACTTCCTGGCAGATTAAAAGTGTGTGCCGGACCAATACTCGAACTCGGGAACTTTGCTTTTCAAGGGCAAGTGCTCTACCATCTGAGTCACCCAAGCACGACTCACGCCCCGTCCACGATATGTGCCGAGGCACAAATACGTTTCGTTGCTAGCGATGACTCTGACGAGACCGAGAAGGAGGTTGAGGCAGTGCTACTGGGTCCGACCAGTGCTGCTGCTGCTGTAGGCCTGGCCCACTAGCCTGAGGGGTGGTAGCTGACTGCTTTATCCACAGACACAATGCTGGGGCGGCTGTTGTGGCTGCTTCTTGCGTGGCGACTAGCGGTGCCCTTGCTGGTGAGGCATGCGTCTTTGGGCCTCACTTTGGCGAGGTGCCAAAGTGCCAGGATGACCGGAGCAGGTGACGTGTTCGGGGTTGTAGGGCATGGCTGGGTAGAAGAAGGTGGCTGTTTTTAGCAATCTTCCTCTTTATTGTTGGTTCTTCCAATACATTTTCCGGTAGCTCAGCCCCACAGCTCGCGACGCCGCCCTCGGTCAGCGGCTGTGCAGGCGGTACGAGGTTAGCAGCACGAGGCCCGGCCCAGCACACCTCCTGTAGACGCGGTGGCTCGTGACGACGCCGGGAGTCGCCAGTGCAGCAGCGGGCAACGCCCCTGCCGGCCGATCCTCGGGGACAGCGTCACTGATGACGACGACGTAACAGCAACCGAGGGCGTTGCAGCTGTGGAGATGTTGCTGCTGTAGAATAGAGAGAGAATAACGAAACAAAGATTAAATACAACTTTCCAGAAAGTGGTAGCTGCTGTTGGAAGGAAAGACAGAATACAGATGACCACATTGTTATATGAGTAGAATGAGTAATTACCTTTCACACCGTGGGTCCACGGCGCGAGCATTTCATCAGCGTCGTCAGATATCTCTATTATCCAGTCAGGAAAGTCAACCTCCTCTCTAAGGGCTAGGTCACGCTGTCTTTGCAGAGGTATTTCACTGACCCATTCAGGTATCATCCTCATCAGAATCAATATGGTGCCTCCAATCTATCTCATCAATAAGAACAAAAGATAAATGTACAGATTTGCTAGAAAAGACGAAAAACCTCGTATACTACAGACACAAGCAAACAAACAAACAAAATTAGAATTTTTTTCCACTTACAAGACTGCTCTGCTGTCTCATTGGGTGCTGGAGACTGTTGCTGCAGTCTCCAGCTGCCTGTCTAGGAGATCTAACCCCTCTAGAATTGTTGCTGTGACAAGACGAAACATAAATTTTTGAATTACATAGCGATTACCACATAGATATTTCTTTTTTCTATGCTTACACTTTGCTGTCGCTGTGTATCCGCTGCTGGAGGCGGTTCCACAATGTGTAGCTGGTGTATTTTTTTAGCCTCCAGCGTTGCCTCAAGCTCAAGCTGCATTTTTATCATGTGGGCTACAACAAGAACAAGCATGAAATAAGAAGTAAGTCAACGATACAAAACCAGATTACACTACTACAACCATGTAATTTTTCAATACTCATGTGACATTTCCAGTTGTGGGCTTTGCACAGGAAGCTGGACCTCAACAGGGAGAGTTTGCTGTGGTCCAACCTCCTCCTCCTCTCGTCTGTCCTCCAAATCCAGGATAAAATCCTGGAGTTGCTTTCTGAAACAAGGAAAAGAAACTGAATTACCGACGAGAGTTTTTAACACATTACTTTTTTTCTTGATTTCTACACCATAACCACATATTTACAAAAATAAACTAGTTAATCAATTAGTAGTTCATATTCTTCTTCTTTTTCTTCTTCTACAATTCTACATAACTTGTCACTGACGCTAATGCTACTCGATGTCACTGATTGCTTCATTTTAGTCAACAGAAGCACACAACCAAGAAGCAGCCACACTGTCGAATTGATGCTGGCAGAATGAGACTGGGAGTGGAAAGGGTAGAGCTTCCATAGACACAATGATTTGGCAGAAACCAATCAGGAGCGGCTGTTGATGGAACATATTGAACAGTATTTTTCAGGAGCTAACAGGAGTGTGGAATTCCACCCCACCTGGTGACGAATGTTTGTCTGAGCACGCAGGGCTAGTTGGTGCTTGTCTGCCAGCCACGGGTTTCGCGCGCTTTTGCACGCGGGTTCTGGTGGGCTCTGGAAATACCAACTAGTTCCACTGATCCGTTCTTCGTGGTGGATGCGCTCGTCGATCCGGATGGAGTAGTCCGGTCCGGTTCCGGTCGGCAGTTTACTCCATGGCGAACTGCAGCCGTTGGTCCCGGCTTACGACTGTGCCTAGTGAAGGGAACTACTGTGATAGTGTATTTAACTATATTTTTTACGTGATGAATCATCTTCAGAGTTTCGACATAGAGTATTTTCGCTCTATTATTTTGGTTTCAATATATAAACAATACTAAAAATGGTTCTGAGCACTATGGGACTTAACTGCTGAGGTCATCAGTTCCCCAGAACTTAGAACTACTCAAACCTAACTAACGTAAGGACATCACGCACATCCATGCCCGAGGCAGGATTCGAACCTGCGACCGTAGCGGTCACGCGGTTTCAGACTGTAGTGCCTAGAACCGCTCGGCCACTCTGGCCGGCTGTAAACAGTACTCCAGCGCAATGTATTTTCGATTGTATTTGCATTTATTTATTTTTACAAGCTGTATTTACGTTCCCAAGTGCAGCTGGGAAGACAGTGCAGTGTTTTGTGTGCGTGTGTATTTGCAATATATGTTTAAAGCAATATTTGCGAATTTATTGAGGCACCAAACGCTTTACCTATTTTTTTTATGCGCGCAGATATTCCAAAGCAGTGTCGACTTGTAGTTTTAATTAATATTTCCTACTGTGCAAGTGTGTATTCAATTTGTGAAATCTATCCTGACAAGTTATTTACCTATTTATTTGTGACACGTCTTGAAGCAAACTGCTGTGCAGGGATCTTGCTGAAGGTGTAATCAGAGATACATCAAATTGGATTTAATGACTCCTGAAGCAATTCATGCTTAAAGACAATGGAAGGCTGCGGTATTTCCCACAAAAGTGCCTGAAGTCTCTCATGGAGGAAGGCTGGGTGAAGTCTTAGAGGTTTCAAAGTGTTCCAGAAACTGCCGTGATCTTTTTAAAGTCTGGGTTCGAGTGTGGCAGTATTCTTCGGAATAAAACGTGTTATACACTGCTGGAAATGGAAAAAAGAATACATTGACACCGGTGTGTCAGACCCACCATACTTGCTCCGGACACTGCGAGAGGGCTGTACAAGCAATGATCACACTCACGGCACAGCGGACACACCAGGAACCGCGGTGTTGGCCGTCGAATGGAGCTAGCTGCGCAGCATTTGTGCACCGCCGCCGTCAGTGTCAGCCAGTTTGCCGTGGCATACGGAGCTCCATCGCAGTCTTTAACACTGGCAGCATGACGCGACAGCGTGGACGTGAACCGTATGTGCAGTTGACGGACTTTGAGAGAGGGCGTATAGTGGCCATGCGGGAGGCCGGGTTGACGTACCACCGAATTGCTCAACACGTGGGGCGTGAGGTCTCCACAGTACATCGATGTTGTCGCCAGTGGTCGGCGGAAGGTGCACGTGCCCGTCGACCTGGGACCGGACCGCAGCGACGCACGGATGCACGCCAAGACCGTAGGATCCTACGCAGTGCCGTAGCGGACCGCACCACCACTTCCCAGCAAATTAGGGACACTGTTGCTCCTGGGGTATCGGAGAGGACCATTCGCAACCGTCTCCATTAAGCTGGGTTACGGTCCCGCACACCTTTAGGCCGTCTTCCGCTCACGCCCCAACATCGTGCAGCCCGCCTCCAGTGGTGTCGCTACAGGCGTGAATGGAGGGGCGAATGGAGACGTGTCGTCTTCAGCGATGAGAGTCGCTTCTGCCTTGGTGCCAATGATGGTCGTATGCGTGTTTGGCGCCGTGCAGGTGAGCGCCACAATCAGGACTGCATACGACCGAGGCACACAGGGCCAACACCCGGCATCATGGTGTGGGGAGCGATCTTCTACACTGGCCGTACACCTCTGGTGATCGTCGAGGGGACACTGAATAGTGCATGGTACATCCAAACCGTCATCGAACCCATCGTTCTACCATTCCTAGACCGGCAAGGGAACTTGCTGTTCCAACAGGACAATGCACGTCCGCATGTATCCCGTGCCACCCAACGTGCTCTAGAAGGTGTAAGTCAACTACCCTGGCCAGCAAGATCTCCGGATCTGTCCGCCATTGAGCATGTTTGGGACTGGATGAAGCGTCGTCTCACGCGGTCTGCACGTCCAGCACGAACGCTGGTCCAACTGAGGCGCCAGGTGGAAATGGCATGGCAAGCCGTTCCACAGGACTACATCCAGCATATCTACGATCGTCTCCATGGGAGAATAGCAGCCTGCATTGCTGCGAAAGGTGGATATACACTGTAGTAGTGCCGACATTGTGCATGCTCTGTTGCCTGTGTCTATGTGCCTGTGGTTCTGTCAGTGTGATCATGTGATGTACCTGACCCCAGGAATGTGTCAATAAAGTTTCCCCTTCCTGGGACAATGAATTCACGGTGTTCTTATTTCAATTTCCAGGAGTGTATATATACTAAGATGGCATCTGTTCTTTCGGACATGACTATGCAGCTCGTTAGAATAAACTTACAATGAAATGAACACCCTCAGCTGTTTACAGGCGTTGACATACGTCAACGGGGACAGATGAAAATGTGTACCCAAACCGGGTTTCGAACCCGGAACTCCTGCTTACGTGGCAGACGCTCTATCCATCTGAGCCACCGAGGACACAGAAGACAGCGCGACTGCAGGGATTTATCTTTGGCACGTCTCCCGCGAAACCCACATTCTCAACGTATTGTCCCGCACTGCATTCGTAATGCCCCCGCCCATTATACTCATTACTCGCGGCGCGTTGCCGATTCCCGTAAGAGTTCGGGCACTGTTTGTGCATTCGCACAGAAGAAGAGGATGGTCAATTGGCCGGGGAGCCTTAACTTTGCTGAACAGCAGTTATGGACTCAGCTTGCTCTGTTTCTTCATGTAAAGTGGAATGTAGCAGGTGTAGTACCCTCCTACTGTTGGTCAGCTGTAAACTACTTTTTGGTCAGCTGCAGCGACAGTTAGTGGGGAGGGGTGGTCAAACACAAGTCGGGAGATTTTCAATCTGCAGCTTTATCCTAAGAAAGCGATAATACTCTGTGAGCCCTTCCCAACAGTGAAATATGAGCAATTGTAATCGTAAATTACGCACCATGGCTGAAGCGCTAGAAATATGTAGATGGCTTAACTGCATCGATATAGGACACTGTCTAGTATGCTTCGGTGTATACGTTCGAGAATTCACCATGAATGGACACACTGTGCCGTCATCTATCTACGTTCACAATCTAGTATATGGTACATGCAAAGTAGTGGATAGTTGGTTTAGCAATGATAGAGAAATTGGGTAGCGTGCTGCCATGTCATTGATTAGTGTTGAAATTACAGAAAAGCTGCTAAATTTGCTAAAAGTGATCCCATAATCAACTGTGAGGATGGTTCCGTCAATCTGATAAATATAAAGTCAGAGGATGATTTGTCGAAAGTAGAATCCGATTTGGATTTCAGTGAGACTGCCAGGTTAGAACCAGTCTCTGATGAGGAAGTCATTGAGGTAGAGGTCAAAAAGGAGAAGATAGAATTAATAACTTTATCCGATAGTGAAACTGAGCTCAATGTGTCTCAAATACAGCCAGGTCAGGAAATGCCAAGTGGCAAGGCAGAGGCTCCGAATCGGATGCAGTTGTTGTTCGCGAAACTGGAGTCAAATCTAAAGGAACTAAAGGATAATAATAGAGAGTTAGAAAGAAAAATAGAGAGTAAAATTGATGATAATAATAATAATGTCGTGTGACGAGGACCTCCCGTCGGGTAGACCGCTCGCCTGGTGAAAGTCATTCGATTTGACGCCACTTCGGCGACTTGCGCGTGGATGCGGATGAAATGATGATGATTAGGACAACACAGCACCCAGTCCCTTAGCGGATAAAATCTCCGAACGGCTGGGTCGCGCTGCCCACCTTTTTTTTTTTTTTTTTTTTGAAGGCGTTATTGTTATTTATTTATTTGCATTGTGTTTTTGTAATATTCACTATTACCATGAAATTATGTGGGCACATCGGCGAAAGAGAAAAAAAATATATAAATTCTGGGTAAAGAAAAAGGAAAAGCAAAAAGAAATAAAATCCGCGCAATCTGCGACGCGCGCTCCCATCCGCGGAGGTCAGAAGTAGAATCGATCGTAGGCGGCTTAGACTCTGACACCGCCGGCGGAGGAGGGGTAGGTGAGCCAGGCACCCGCCAACTTAGTCGTGGTCTAACGAAGACCCCTCGAAGATAGTTAGCAAATAAATAATGTTCGGTAACGTGGCGTGTTTTCTAGAGCTGCATGGGCTGTTCGTAAATAGGTCCAGAAGTCGAGGCGGGATTTAGGGGATAAGCGACCGCACACACTTTGACCCACGTTAACAGCATGACATCTGGCGGCGGGAAAACGTTTGTTCTCCGGGTATAGGAACATTCGAGGTTCGATTGTGTCTGGTGGTACCCGGAGATAGCAGGCAATGATTTGCTGCACGAAGTGCCAAACATCTTGGGAATAGGCGCATGTCAGACGGTGGTCATCAGTGTCTAGTTGCTGGCAAAGGAGACAAAGAGGGGATTCTCAGCTACCGGGGGCGGACAGTAAAATTGATACCAGTAATAAAGAGTTAAGAGAAGAAATGCCATCAAAAATGAATAGTTTAAATTATAAAATTGATGCTTTCCGTCATGATACACAAGTTAAAGTAGGGCAGCAGTTAAATAAAATGCATTGTGCTTTTAAGTGCGAAATTGACAAAGTTGGCAAAGATTTCCAAGATGCAGATGAACTTTTGGAATGGAGGTTGTCAGAAAGAATAGGCAACGAATCCACTTTGCTCTAACAGGATAAATGCGGTAAAAGTTAAAGTAGATACCTGTCAGAAAAACGTTAAAGAAGTAAAAGAAAATTGTAAGGAATTTTGTGAAGAGAACAAAAGATGTTCTGACAGGGTGGGAGCAGTAGAATTACAGGTGGAAGAACTGAATACTAACTTTACTAACCTAGAAAATAGAGTAACCTCTGTTAGTTACAGTAATACTACTGTACAGTATGTGACTTCGGTTGGCGCCGCTTTTATCGCGTGTCGACAATTCTTACGTTTTGATCCAGACAAACAAATTCACCCTCTAGAATTCTGGAATGATTTCGAAGATGTTTTGCCTAATGGCTGGTCAGAAAGGGAGAAAATTTCCTTTATAAGAAGTCATTTGTTAAGAGATGCTTTGCGGTGGTCAGCTGACGTAATGATTAAATGTAAGACCCTTTCTGAATTTAAATCTGCATTTCTTAACGAACACTGGTCACACAACAAACAAAATGATGTTTTAAGGGAGTTTTGGAGTGGTAAAAAGTTTTCCCCAGGACGTGAATCAGTAAAAGATTTCTCTAGAAAGTGGATTTCACGACTGTCAAATTTGACCGAAAGGATGAAATCGGATATGATTATTATGGGTTTAGAAGGTAAGGTGCTTTGGTACTAGAGATAATGTAGATATTTTCATTGAATATTTAGAGAGAGTAGAAAGAATAGCTGCTGCGGAGGAGCAAATGCAGCATCATAACAGATCTTCTAACAACCACGTACAGAACAGAAATCAGGCAATGGAAACGTGAATGTTAGAAGTATGGAGGTCAGAAATACTAGGACAAATTATTAGAGTCAAGGCCGTGGTAGAGGAAGAGGGGGTAGACACTAAGCACGCTTTCGTAACAATTATTATGACGAAATCAGAAATGTAAACACAGTGCCATTGAGATAAGGAGGAGGACAAAATGCTACAATATCTAATACTGTAGCAAATGAACACAACAGGCCGTGAGTGGGAATTAAATCCCGTCTACGAGGAAACTGGCGCTAACCAGGCGGTAACCTACCAGAGCCAGTAATAACAACACAAACAACAGTCAGCCAACATACTCAAACAGAACACAGAGATGATGAAATAGGAACAGACAATACTAGTGATGTGTTAAGCCACTCTCATAATATAGTGGACAGTATTTTGGATACTTTGGAGAAATGGCTCAAAGAAGAACAAAAACTACACTGTAGATAATTGGGAGAAAGTAATAAACGGGTTTGAGTCTGATAGGGATGAAGATGAGGTAAAAGCTTACCTCTTCGATTATGATGGCAATCTAAAAGCTGAGGTTGCGGTAGCAGAAGTAGAGTCAGTTTTGCAGAGTTTTAAGGAGGAGGAATTGATGAAAGGAGGGGGTAGCAATATTAAAGAGGTACATGAACCTAATAGCTGTATTAATTTGCCACAAATGGTAGAAGTTGACGACATTATTATAAGTAGCATGTTGCGCAGGGACGCAGTTGCTCAGAGTTAGAGAATAGTTTGGCTGATGGGCAGCAAACAGAGGTAGAGGAAGTCGTTAAGTGCTTTGATTTGAAATTGGTGGACAGGCCGGAGAAGGCAGCTAAAAATGTAGCGATAAATTAACCCCAAAATATACGTGTGAATTTACTTGCAACTAATGAGAACTTCTTTAGCAGAAAGAAGGTTGAAAGTGATTTATTATAAGATGTGTATGAGGAAACTGTTCAGATTAAATTAAGCTATCCTGTTATTGAAACTGACATCTCTAAAGTAACGCAGCGTAATAATTTTGGTAGTGGTAGCGAAATAAGTGCTGTGCCCCAAGTAATCTTTGATGCTATTCCTGATAAGAATAATCTAGCTGACATGAAAGAAAGTGGTTTAAGAACACTAGGTGTTACTGGAAAATTCTCTAACCCAGTACAGCACGAAGAGGTAATACCAGTTGATATATTGCCGGCCGCGGTGGCCGTGCGGTTCTGGCGCTGCAGTCCGGAGCCGGGGGGCTGCTACGGGCGCAGGTTCGAATCCTGCCTCGGGCATGGGTGTGTGTTATGTCCTTAGGTTAGTTAGGTTTAAGTAGTTCTAAGTTCTAGGGGACTTATGACCTAAGATGTTGAATCCCATAGTGCTCAGAGCCATTTGAACCATTTTTGAACCAGTTGATATAAATAAAGTAACAAAAGAACAATTTCCATATAAGCAAAGAGGCAGTAATAATAAAACATGGGAACTGTCTATTACAGTAATAAGGAACGACGGATACAGAAGGATACTGACTTTGGTAGTAAAGTGCCAGATGCTAAGGCAATAAGTGAAAATAGGAAAAGGAGGCACTATGAAAAGGCTTTTCCTACTAGTTTTAGCATTAATAAGCTAGTAGTAGTAAAAACTAATGAAACATCTTTAACTAAGAAGTTTATGCTAGGTCGTAAAGTACCATTCAGGAAAATAGCAAAGTGATTTACAAATAACAGTAACTGGATACTGTATGGAATCTGCCCCTCATTGCGGATATACGTGGTTTGACGTACCGTGTAGTCCCAGCTGGACGAAACTTTATTTCCGTTTCAAGTTTCATTCCCTTCTTCTGCTCTATTATAGTAAGTAAGAATTACATATGTCTTATCGTTATATATATTCTATTAGTTTATTAAGTCTTCTTAGTAAGTAATGTTCTTAGTGCAAGGCAAAAGTAAATTTGAGTATCAATAAGACGAAGAAAATGGCTAAAAATAAACAGATTAAAATAAGATCATAAAAAAGAGTGAGTAGCTACAAAAGTAGAGAGACACTTTGCATTACGAAAAGTTATTGAAGCTAGGAATGCATAAATATAATCCATTAGAATCTGCATAAAATGATAATTTTGGTGGGAATAAGGTTGTCTGAAAAGCAAAAAGGATAAGAATGTAATGTCCCTAGAGGCAAGCAATAGTGTTTGAATATTAATAAAAGGGAGATGCGTGGAAGTGGTGTGAGGATTACACCACATATATAAATAAATAAGTAGGTCAGTAGGCTGAATAAGAGAAAAAGGGAGAAACAAGTGGCGAAATAGGTATACTTTGAAAATAGAAAAGCTGACGAAATGAAGTAAATAGGCTGAGATATATAATTAAATGACGGAGAATTGGTGCATAATTTCCCTCACGTTTCAATAAAATGTTGGAAAACGTTAATCTTGCTTAAGGCAGATACTAAATTTAGTTAGTAAAAATAGATAACAGAATCCTACAAATATGTTGGGAAATGCAGATCATAAAATATCAATAAGTTGAAAATTAAAAAAACAGTTTTTAAATAATGCATACACCAAAGCAAAGTAAGTGCTGTTAAGTAAATGACTTCTTTAGTATACTAATCCACACGATAATTAAGCCAGCCACAAGTAAACTCGCATCTCGTGGTCGTGCGGTAGCGTTCTCGCTTCCCACGCCCGGGTTCCCGGGTTCGATTCCCGGCGGGGTCAGGGATTTTCTCTGCCTCTTGATGGCTGGGTGTTGTGTGGTGTCCTTAGGTTAGTTAGGTTTAAGTAGTTCTAAGTTCTAGGGGACTGATGACCATAGATGCTAAGTCCCATAGTGCTCAGAGCCATTTGAACCACAAGTAAAACTTGCAAAGATTACTCAATCTTCTAAGCTAAAGCAAAATCTCAAGTAAAAAAAGATAACGCAAATTTCCCAAAAACTCACTATTTAAGAACATAAAGATAACTTGATTACATAAAAGATACGAGTTATGAAAAAAGAAAAGCATGAATGCAAAGTTTGTGATTCAGGCTAAATTATGAACTAAAATGATATAACGTAATGCTAATAGTCTTTCTGATAACATCTCAGTTATTAGAACTATTGCCAGAATATAGGCTATAAATTGTGCGTTGTCCCCCCTTAGATGTAAGTTGAGAACAGAAGCTTAGGCTATGTTATCTGTTTATCAGGGACATGGAGGCTGCATGAAAGACTAACTTCAAGCTTTAGTGGAAATGGACGAAAGGAAGACCAGATGTACAGTGAATCATATCCTTTCCTCTTTATAATAAAACTGAATGAAAAAGTAAATTCTCCTCCCACATTTCTAGTCAGTAAGTGAAAAACTGTTGGTTCAAATGGCTCTGAGCACTATGGGACTTAACATCTCAGGTCATCAGTCACCCAGAAATTAGAACTACTTAAACCTAACTAACCTAAGGACATCAAACACATCCATGCCCGAGGCAGGATTCGAACCTGCGATCGTAGCGGTCGCGCGGTTCCAGACTGAGGCGCCTCGACCCGATCGTCCACTGCGGCCGGCGAAAAACTGTAGTAAGGATGCCCACCTTAGTGCCTACGATTCTGGTGAAAAATGTGAGTACTGTAAAGCTAAACATTCATGTGTGTTTCTTTGCAGGGAAAGACTAAAAAAATTCATAAATGAAAAACAAATAACAATAATTTTGTAACTATTGATAAATTTATGCAATGTTTCTATGTAAAATTTTGTAAATGATTTTATGAATCTCTTTTATATTGTATTTTCTATGTGTATATAACCATGATTATTTTGAACGTGTAGTAATAAGGAATTTCTAAAAATCAATTTTATTTAAAAGAGGTAAATTAAATCATTACATCGCTTGTTTTTTGTTCGCTATTTAATTTTGTTCTAAAATAGATTTGTTCACAAAAATGAATAGGTGGTGATGAGGCAAAGCAAGCGCTGTATCGTGTGTGAGATACAGAACCGAGCGCGTGTGCCGGGACTTCCCCCAGTTCGCTGCTGGTAGCGCCACGTCACCTTCACGTGTCTGCGCGCAGCGGGCAAGTGTTGCACCACAATTAAGTATGAAATTAAAAATCAAAATTTACGTTCAAAACTTTGTTAAAAATATAGTTTAGTATAATAATACTCCAAATATCAAGTTTTATGGTTTAATGTAATGTAATGGTTTATGTAAAAATGCAATTTTAAGAGAAAAATAACTGGCGCTAAATAATAAAGCTAGAAGGCCAGAATTTGGTTAGAAGGTGCCTTTAGAACGTATAAATAAATGGTGCAAGTATCAAAACCATAGAACAAAAATTAACATCAGAATCCACATTTTTAGGAAAAATGAAAAGCGCTAAATATTGGACTTAGAAACGTAAAAAATTGGTTTATGCTTCAGTTTAGCACAAAAATAATAACTGAGAGACCATGTTAAGCTACCTCTTATAGTTTTGAATAATTAAGTAAAAACCAATTTTGTAGCTAAAGTATACCCAACTGCAGTAGATTAAGTACCTGTAATTTTAATGATAGAGAATTTTGGTTAAAGCACATGATAAAACCTACCACTTAATAGAGCTATACTAAATTTTAGAGTTGTAGTATTAATAACGGCCAATACAAGTTCTAGCAAAGGTATGGTTCAGAGGTAAAGATCTACTGTTAGGTCTGCTATAAAAATTCTAGAAGGCAAAGTTTTTATTCAAGCGAGCTGAAACTTTTTTGTGCTTTCAAGGGACTTATCTAAATACACTCCTGGAAATTGAAATAAGAACACCGTGAATTCATTGTCCCAGGAAGGGGAAACTTTATTGACACATTCCTGGGGTCAGATACATCACATGATCACACTGACAGAACCACAGGCACATAGACACAGGCAACAGAGCATGCACAATGTCGGCACTACTACAGTGTATATCCACCTTACGCAGCAATGCAGGCTGCTATTCTCCCATGGAGACGATCGTAGAGATGATGGATGTAGTCCTGTGGAACGGCTTGCCATGCCATTTCCACCTGGCGCCTCAGTTGGACCAGCGTTCGTGCTGGACGTGCAAACCGCGTGAGACGACGCTTCATCCAGTCCCAAACATGCTCAATGGGGGACAGATCCGGAGATCTTGCTGGCCAGGGTAGTTGACTTACACCTTCTAGAGCACGTTGGGTGGCACGGGATACATGCGGGCGTGCATTGTCCTGTTGGAACAGCAAGTTCCCTTGCCGGTCTAGGAATGGTAGAACGATGGGTTCGATGACGGTTTGGATGTACCGTGCACTATTCAGTGTCCCCTCGACGATCACCAGAGGTGTACGGCCAGTGTAGGAGATCGCTCCCCACACCATGATGCCGGGTGTTGGCCCTGTGTGCCTCGGTCATATGCAGTCCTGATTGTGGCGCTCACCTGCGCGGCGCCAAACACGCATACGACCATCATTGGCACCAAGGCAGAAGCGACTCTCATCGCTGAAGACGACACGTCTCCATTCGTCCCTCCATTCACGCCTGTCGCGACACCACTGGAGGCGGGCTGCACGATGTTGGGGCGTGAGCGGAAGACGGCCTAACGGTGTACGGGACCGTAGCCCAGCTTCATGGAGACGGTTGCGAATGGTCCTCGCCGATACCCCAGGAGCAACAGTGTCCCTAATTTGCTGGGAAGTGGCGGTGCGGTCCGCTACGGCACTGCGTAGGATCCTACGGTCTTGGTGTGCATCCGTGCGTCGCTGCGGTCTGGTCCCAGGTCGACGGACACGTGGACCTTCCGCCGACCACTGGCGACAACATCGATGTACTGTGGAGACCTCACGCCCCACGTGTTGAGCAATTCGGCGGTAAGTCCACCCGGCCTCCCGCATGCCCACTATACGCCCTCGCTCAAAGTCCGTCAACTGCACATACGATTCACTTCCACGCTGTCGCGGCATGCTACCAGTGTTAAAGACTGCGATGGAGCTCAGTATTCCACGGCAAACTGGCTGCGGTGCATAAATGCTGCGCAGCTAGCGCCATTCGACGGCCAACACCGCGGTTAATGGTGTGTCCACTGTGCCGTGCGTGTGATCATTGCTTGTACAGCCCTCTCGCAGTGTCCGGAGCAAGTATGGTGGGTCTGACACACCGGTGTCAATGTGTTCTTTTTTTCCATTTCCAGGAGTGTACATGTAAAAATTAAGAAGTTTCTTAATTCATAACTATGTTATTGAAGATTATGTGTCGGAAAAAGCGGTCGTTCGAAGGCTGCGGCAGTATGCAGAAAGCCGTAGACAACAGATGTTCCCTCGGCCGTTCGCTGAGGCACCTATATAAATACAGCCCGAGAGGCAGCAGGAAGGCTCACTTCGCACTCAGCCTCTGTTAAAACGTCGGATCGCGCTCTGCCTTGGATGACGTCAGAGCCGGACTGTGACGGATCGCGTATTTGCAGTAAAAACGGATTGTGAACTCGCGGGAACTGCACACCGTCCTGGATTCGCCAAAGTAACTGTTAGTGTGCCGTCCGTGAGAATTATAATTCCGCGTGGCAAGTGGCGACTATTGTTTCCACTGCGTTTCCTTTATTCAGTTCGTTGTGGTAGCTGGTTGAGTGGGAGTCTGTCAGGGCTTGTTGCTGGATTCTGCCTTCGTGAAAATGGGCGGAAAAACCGAGCGAGTTTGTGTGAAATTTTGTTTTAAAACCAGGAAATCAGCTTCTGAGACTTTTGAACTATTAAAAACAGCTTTTGGAGATAACTATATGAGCCAGTCAAATGTTTTTGTCTGGTTCAACATATTTAAAAATGGCCGCGAATCATTTGAAGATGAACCACGGTTCGGCCGTCATTCCACCTCAAACACGAATAAAAATGTGAAAGTTCGCGACTCTGTGCGCTCTGATCGTAGACTTGCATGTAGGGAGATTACTGATTAACTTTATTTAAGTTTCTATGCAGTTCAGTCGATTTTAACTGAGGATCTGAACATGCGTCGAATGTCCGCAAAAGTGTTGTCAAGTGACCAGAGACAATACCGATTGGCCGGCCAGAGTGGCGCTACAGTCTGGAACCGCGTGACCGTTACGGTCGCAGGTTCGAATCCTGCCTCGGGCATGGATGTGTGTAATGTCGTTAGGTTGGTTAGGTTTAAGTAGTTATAAGTTCTAGGAGACTGATGACCTTAGAAGTTTAGTCCCATTGTGCTCAGAGCCATTTGAACCATTTTTGAACAATACCGCCTCGAAGTGTGCCAAGAACTGATTAATCGGACTAAAAATGACCCAGATTTGTTAAATAGGGTAATTACAGGTGATGAATCGTGGGTATATGGATTGTTGTTGTTGTGGTATTCAGTCCTGAGACTGTTTTGATGCAGCTCTCCATGCTACTCTATCCTGTGCAAGGTTCTTTATTTCCCAGTACTTACTGCAACCTACGTTCTTCTGAATTTGCTTAGTGTATTTATCTCTTGGTCTCCCTCTACGATTTTTACCCTCCACACTGCCCTCCAATGCTAAATTTGTGATCCCTTGATGCCTCAGAACATGTCCTACCAACCGGTCCCTTCTTTTTGTCAAGTTGTGCCACAAACTCCTCTTCTCCCCAATTCTATTCAATACCTCCTCAATAGTTATGTGACCTACCCTTCCAATATTCAGCATTCTTCTGTAGCACCACATTTCTAAAGCTTCTATTCTCTTCTTGTCCAAACTATTTATCGTCCATGTTTCACTTCCATACAAGGCTACACTCCATAAAAATACTTTCAGAAACGACTTCCTGACACTTAAATCTATACTCGATGTTAACATATGTCTCTTCTTCAGAAACGCTTTTCTTGCCATTGCCAGTCTACATTTGATATCCTCTCTACTTCGACCATCATCAGTTATTTTGCTCCCCAAATAGCAAAACTCATTTACTACTTTTAGTGTCTCATTTCCTAATCTAATTCACTCAGCATCACCCGACTTAATTCGAATACATTCCATTATCCTCGTTTTGCTTTAGTTGATGTTCATCTTATATCCTCCTTTCAAGACACTGTCCATTCCATTCAACTGCTCTTCCAAGTCCTTTGCTGTCTCTGACAGAATTACAATTGAAAGGTCTCTGTTGGATTCCTTTCATGTTAATTTCTTAAATCTGTTGCCCTTTACGTCATAAATTCCTCTTCTAAATTTACTGTGGTGTTTCGGACTATCTGGGAGGAGACTGAGCAGAGAAACGTGTTACTTTTACACATAAACAAGAACGATCTGTCACACTACTACACTTTAAAACACAGTTTATATGTAATTTATGTCACACAGTCTCATACGGAACCTACATCCGCTTTCTTTTATATACTGTATATGATAAGATACTGTCATCCCCCTTCCCTTCTGTGTGAGAGGATGAATGAGCAAATGTATTTCTAGTTGCATGCTTGAGGGTAGCAGGCAAGCCTGTCGGCTAGAGAACAGTACGACCAACGTCGGAACAGGTAGCTACGCTTTCTAGAAGCAAAGAGGTTTCTATTCTTAGTATGGTCCTGTCCGTCTCTTGTCATGTTGGTATAGGGAGCTGCCTCTCTGGTCACTTCCGTTTGTATTTGTGAAGCACGCTCGGTAGCGGGCCGGGGCAGTCTGTCCGTGGCGAGCGTCTGAAGTGGTAAGATCTCCGGCTAAGCGCGTGTCTACAAAGTCTGCAAGACAATGGAATTCTAAAGTTCAGCCTAACTGAAAATTTAATCACCTTTATTTCAGGTTTAGCTCTAAAATATCTAATGTAATCTTAAATTGCAACGCAGTGTATTCCGAGTGTGAACTTCAGAATATTTTCCAGTAGTTGTTTTGTCACTACTTTGTGAGTAAAGTGGAGCCACGTGTTGATCAGTAACCCTAACTAAGATCATCAATCTTAAATGCGAATGTGCGTGAGATTATAACGTCTCGTCTTGACAATATTTTTCAATATAGCAACTTTTCTTTATGTTCAACCGACGTGGGGTGTATTTTTTTGGGCCCAGTACCACGGGCTTATACAACTGTTTGACCCATCAGGCTAATAGTAAGACGATAGTAACCAGTTCGAGGTTTTTCTTTCGTAAATTGCTTTTCGATCTAATTTATTTTAATTATCAAGATTATTGTGGAGTACACTCTTTGTGTAAACCAAGTTGACCACGTGAAGCATGTGGTGTAATTATCAAAGTATCCCTCAGCTACTCTTTTCGGGAAGATTTCACAGCGAGTTAGCATGAATTTAGTATACCAGTGTGTGGTAATTACATGACGGACAGGATTGCGCTAGAATGTAACTTCTTTGGGTGAAAATTGAATCGGTTGGTTGTGGTTAACTTCCTCTTGCATATGTTTCAATGTTCTTCGTGTGTTATTTTATGAATGCAGTGTTGTATGCAGTCTCCCAATCTTGGCTCCGTATTTGATGTGAAGATTACAAACTCACATTTTCACAATCCTAAGTAAGGCACCAGCTTAGTTATGACTCAAGTTTAATATGCTGAAATTTCAATGATCAATGTTAAAATAAATTTCCAAATATAAACTGATTCCCCCCATGAACCATGGACCTTGCCGTTGGTGGGGAGGCTTGCGTGCCTCAGCGATACAGATAGCCGTACCGTAGGTGCAACCACAACGGAGGGGTATCTGTTGAGAGGCCAGACAAACATGTGGTTCCTGAAGAGGGGCAGCAGCCTTTTCAATAGTTGCAGGGGCAACAGTCTGGATGATTGACTAATCTGGCCTTGTAACACTAACCAAAACAGCCTTGCTGTGCTGGTACTGCGAACGGCTGAAAGCAAGGGGAAACTACAGCCGTAATTTTTCCCGAGGGCATTCAGCTTTACTGTATGATTAAATGATGATGGCATCCTCTTGGGTAAAATATTCCGGAGGTAAAATAGTCCCCCATTCGGATCTCCGGGCGGGGACTACTCAAGAGGATGTCGTTATCAGGAGAAAGAAAACTGGCGTTCTACGGGTCGGAGCGTGGAATGTCAGATCCCTTAATCGGGCAGGTAGCTTAGAAAATTTAAAAAGGGAAATGGATAGGTTAAAGTTAGATACAGTGGGAATTAGTGAAGTTCGGTGGCAAGAGGAACAAGACTTCTGGTCAGGTGACTACAGGGTTATAAACACAAAATCAAATAGGGGTAATGCAGGAGTAGGTTTAATAATGAATAGGAAAATAGGAATGCGGGTAAGCTACTACAAACAGCATAGTGAACGCATTATTGTGGCCAAGATAGATACGAAGCCCACACCTACTACAGTAGTACAAGTTTATATGCCAACTAGCTCTGCAGATGACGAAGAAATTGAAGAAATGTATGATGAAATAAAAGAAATTATTCAGATAGTGGAGGGAGAGGAAAATTTAATAGTCATGGGTGACTGGAATTCGGTAGTAGGAAAAGGGAGAGAAGGAAACATAGTAAGTGAATATGGACGGGGGCAAAGAAATGAAAGAGGAAGCCGCCTGGTAGAATTTTGCACAGAGTACAACTTAATCATAGGTAACACTTGGTTCAAGAATCATAAAAGAAGGCTGTAGACATGGAAGAAGCCTGGAGATACTAAAAGGTATCAGACAGATTATATAATGGTAAGACAGAGATTTAGGAACCAGGTTTTAAATTGTAAGACATTTCCAGGGGCAGATGTGGACTCTGACCACAATCTGTTGGTTATGACCTGTAGATTAAAACTGAAGAAACTGCAAAAAGGTGGGAATTTAAGGAGATGGGACCTGGATAAACTAAAAGAACTAGAGGTTGTACGGAGTTTCAAGGAGAGCATAAGGGAGCAATTGACAGGAATGGGGGAAAGAAACACAATAGAAGAAGAATGGGTAGCTTTGAAGGATGAAGTAGTGAAGGTAGCAGAGGATCAAGAAGGTAAAAAGACGAGGGCTAGTAGAAATCCTTGGGTAACAGAAGAAATATTGAATTTAATTGATGAAAGGAGAAAATATAAAAATGCAGGAGACCTTTTTACGAAATTTCAGTCACCAACTTTCTCTTCCGAATGCGAAAATATTTTGTTGAGCCCAACCTACATAAGTAGGAATGATCATCAAAATAAAATAAGAGAAATCAGAGCTCGAACAGAAAGGTTTAGGTGTTCGTTTTTCCCGCTCGCTGTTCGGGAGTGGAATAGTAGAGAGATAGTATGATTGTGGTTCGATGAACCCTCTGCCAAGCACTTAAATGTGCATTGCAGAGTAGTCATGTAGATGTAAATGTAGATGAAGCAGGCAAAAAGGAATACAAACGTCTCAAAAATGACATCGACAGGAAGTGCAAAATGGCTAAACTGAGATGGCTAGAGGACAAATGTAAGGATGTAGAGGCTTATCTCACTAGGGGTAAGATAGATACTGCCTACAGGAAAATTAAAGAGACCTTTGGAGAAAAGAGGACCACTTGTATGAATATTAAGAGCTCAGATGGAAACCCAGTTCTAACCAAAGAAGAGAAAGCAGAAAGGTGGAGTATATAGAGGGTCTATACAAGGGCGATGTACTTGAGGACAATATTATGGAAATGGAAGAGGATGTAGATGAAGATGAAATGGGAGATACGATACTGCGCGAAGAGTTTGACAGAGCACTGAAAGACCTGAGTCGAAACAAGGCCCTTGGAGTAGACAACATTCCATTGGAACTACTGACGGCCTTGGGAGAGCCAGTCCTGACAAAAATCTACCATCTGGTGAGCAAGATGTATGAGACAGGCGAAATACCCTCAGACTTCAAGAAGAATATAATAATTCCAATCCCAAAGAAAGCAGGTGTTGACAGATGTGAAAATTACCGAACTATCAGTTTAATAAGTCACAGCTGCAAAATACTAACGCGAGTTCTTTACAGACGAACGGAAAAACTAGTAGAAGCCGACCTCGAGGAAGATCAGTTTGGATTCCGTAGAAATATTGGAACACGTGAGGCAATACTGACCTTACGACTTATCTTAGAGGAAAGATTAAGGAAGGGCAAACCTACGTTTCTAGCATTTGTAGACTTAGAGAAAGCTTTTGACAATGTTGCCTGGAATACTCTCTTTCAAATTCTGAAGGTGGGAGGGGTAAAATACAAGGAGCGAAAGGCTATTTACAATTTTTACAGAAACCAGATGGCAGTTATAAGAGTCGAGGGACATGAAAGGGAAGCAGTGGTTGGGAAAGGAGTGAGACAGGGCTGTAGTCTATCCCCGATGTTATTCAATCTGTATATTGAGCAAGCAGTGAAGGAAACAAAAGAAAAATTCGGAGTAGGTATTAAAATCCATGGAGAAGAAATAAAAACTTCGAGGTTCGCCGATGACATCGTAATTCTGTCAGAGACAGCAAAGGACTTGGAAGAGCAGTTGAACGGAATGGATAGTGTCTTGAAAGGAGGATATAAGTTGACCATCAACAAAAGCGAGACGAGGATAATGGAATGTAGTCGAATTAAGTCGGGTAATGCTGAGGGAATTAGATTAGGAAATGAGACACTTAAAGTAGTAAAGGAGTTTTGCTATTTGGGGAGCAAAATAACTGATGATGGTCGAAGTAGAGAGGATATCTAATGTACACTGGCAATGGCAAGGAAAGCGTTTCTGAAGAAGAGAAATTTGTTAACATCGAGTATAGATTTAAGTGTTGGGAAGTCATTTCTGAAAGTATTTGTATGGAGTGTAGCCATGTATGGAAGTGAATCATGGACGATAAATAGTTTGGACAAGAAGAGAATAGAAGCTTTCGAAATGTGGTGCTACAGAAGAATGCTGAAGATTAGAAGGGTAGATCACATAACTAATGAGGAAGTATTGAATCGGATTGGGGAGAAGAGAAGTTTGTGGCACAACTTGACCAGAAGAAGGGATCGGTTGGTAGGACATGTTCTGAGGCATCAAGGGATCACCAATTTAGTATTGGAGGGCAGCGTGGAGGGTAAAAATCGTAGAGGGAGACCAAGAGATGATTACACTAAGCAGATTCAGAAGGATGTAGGTTGCAGTAGGTACTGGGAGATGAAGAAGCTTGCACAGGATAGAGCAGCATGGAGAGCTGCATCAAACCAGTTTCAGGACTGAAGACCACAACAACAACAACATAAACTGATTTATTTCTTCTTATTTAAATTATATATATATATATATATATATATATATATATATATATATATATATATATATATATATCACCGGTTGTCGTATCACTATTAAAAGATTATAATTAATGTTAGTCTGGTTGGGAATTTCGTAAGCTAGACTGGATACCTGGTGAAACAGTTGCTCAGTAATGCAAGGTTAACTTCCTCAGATAGTTCACAGCTTTTAACCCACTTTTATGGTCTTGAACGTCAGCACCGCTTACACCTCAAATTAATGCAACAACATTACACAATGTCATCGGCGAACCTCAAAGTTTTTATTACTTCTCCGTGGATTTTAATACCTACTCCCAATTTTTCATTTGTTTCCTTTACTGCTTGCTCAATATACAGATTGAATAACACTGGGGAGAGGCTACAACCCTGTCTCACTCCCTTCCCAACCGCTGATTCCCTTTGATGTCCCTCGACTCTTATAAATGCCATCTGGTTTCTGTACAAATTGTAAATAGCCTTTCGCTCCCTGTATTCTGCTCTTGCCACCTTTAGAATTTGAAAGAGAGTATTCCAGTCAACACTGTCAGAAGCTTTCTCTAAGTCTACAAATGCTAGAAACGTAGGTTTGCCCTTCCTTAATCTTTCCTCTAAGATAAGTCGTAAGGTCAGTATTGCCTCACGTGTCCTATATTTCCACGGAATCCTAACTGATCTTCCGCAAGGTTGGTTCTACTAGTTTTTCCAGTCGTCTGTAAAGAATTCGCGTTAGTATTTTGCAGCTGTGGCTTATTAAACTGATTGTTCGGTAATTTTCACATCTGTCGACACCTGCATTGGTTCTGGGGCTGCAGTCCGGAACCGCGGGGCTGCTACGGTCGCAGGTTCGAATCCTGCCTCGGGCATGGGTGTGTGTGATGTCCTTAGGTTAGTTAGGTTTAAGTAGTTATAAGTTCTAGGTGACTTATGACCTAAGATGTTAAGTACCATAGTGCTCAGAGCCATTTGAACCATTTGAACACCTGCATTCTTTGGGATTGGAATTATTATATTCTTCTTGAAGTCTGAGGGTATTTCGCCTGTTTCATACATCTTGCTCACCAGATGGTAGAGTTTTGTCAGGACTGGTTCTCCCAACGCCGTCAGTAGTTCTAATGAAGTGTTGTCTACTCCCGGGACCTTGTTTCTACTCTGGTCTTTCAGTGCTCTGTCAAATTCTTCACGCAGTATTATATCTCCCATTTCGTCTTCATCTACATTCTCTTCTATTTCCAGAATATTGTCCTCAAGTACGTCGCCCTTGTATAGACCTTCTATATACTCCTTCCAACTTTCTGCTTTCCCTTCTTTGTTTAGAACTGGGTTTCCATCCGAGCTCTTGATATTCATACAAGTGGTTCTCTTTTCTCCAAAGGTCTCTTTAATTTTCCTTTAGTCAGTATCTATCTTACCCCTAGTGAGATAAGCCTCTACATCCTTACATTTTTCCTCTAGCCATCCCTGCTTAGCCATTTTGCACTTCCTGTCGATGTCATTTTTGAGACGTTTGTATTCCTTTTTGCCTGCTTCATTTACTGCATTTTTGTATTTCCTCCTTTTATCAATTAAATTCAATATTTCTTCTGTTACCCAAGGATTTTACTTGCCCTCGTCTTTTTACGTACTTGATCCTCTGCTGCCTTCACTACTTCATCCCTCAGAGCTACCCATTCTTCTTCTACAGTATTTCTTTCCCCTAGTTGTGACAATTGTTCCCTTATGCTCTCCCTGAAACTCTGTACAACCTCTGGTTTAATCAGTTTGTCCAGATCCCATCTCTTTAAATTCCCACCTTTTTGCAGTTTCTTCCTGAAACAAAAGTGCAGTCTTCTCGGTCGAAAGCGAAGGCAATGTTGGTGAGTTTTTTCGATTCTACCGGTATTGTGCGTCATGAATTTACCCCTGGAGGACACAATTAATCAGGAATACTACAAATGTGTCCTTGAGCGTTTGCGCGAAAAGGTGTGGAAGAAAAGGCTTGAATTGTGGAAAGACGGGACTTGGATGCTACACCATGACAATGCTCCAGTTCATTGTGCCTTCTCCATCGTTGAATTTTCGACCAAATTCAAAATCCCTGTGCTTCCACAACCGCCATTTTCCTCTGATTTGGCCCCTGCAGACTTCTACCTGTTTCCTAAACTGGAATTTTCACTGAAAGGGAAGCGATTTCACTCGATGGAAGACATACATGCAAATACCGAGAGCGTCCTTAACACACCTTAGGAAAAAAAATGTCCAGGAGTGTTTCCAAAAGTGGAAACATCGTTCAAGTCGGTGTGTTCAGTCAGAAGGGTACTATTTTGAAGGAGATGTATGACAGTGGCGTGTAGGTACCACCATAGTACAATTACAAGCCCATCCTTAAAACTTTCCAGTCACCCTTCGAATCACTAGTGTTAAACACAGCCAATTATTGTAGTAAGACGTTGTTGTATCGTCACATACGTTTATCATCACTGACGATCATTTTATAGGAAATGATACTGCCGGCATCTCATGGTCGTGCGGTAGCATTCTCGCTTCCCACGCCCGGGTTCCCGGGTTCGATTCCCGGCGGGGTCAGGGATTTTCTCTGCCTCGTGATGGCTGGGTGTTGTGTCATGTCCTTAGGTTAGTTAGGTTTAAGTTGTTCTAAGTTCTAGGGGACTGATGACCATAGATGTTAAGTCCCATAGTGCTCAGAGCCATTTGAACCATTTGAACCAAATGATACTGTGGCAGTTCAGGTCCCAGAAAGGCGCCTTGTAAACCTTGAGAGCAGACTCAGGCTAGCGTACTGGGTTGGGTATGTTCTGTACGGCAGTCGTTGGTGCACCAGGACAAGCTGCACCAGGAGAAGCGGGTGCGGTAACGAGTCACATGGAGGTCGAGCGTGGCCACCCACAGCGGCAATAGCTTTGTAGTTCGTCCGCTAGATGTCGGCGTCCTTTGAGCTCTGCTGTTGTTGTGGTCTTCAGTCCTGAGACTGGTTTGATGCAGCTCTCCATGCGACTCTATCCTGTGCAAGCTTCTTCATCTCCCAGTACCTACATCCTTCTGAATCTCCTTAGTGTAATCATCTCTTGGTCTCCCTCTACGATTTTTACTCTCCACGCTGCCCTCCAATGCAAAATTTGTGATCACTTGATGCCTCAGAACATGTCCTACTAACCGGTCCCTTCTTTTTGTCAAGTTGTGCCACAAACTTCTCTTCTCCCCAATCCGATTCAATACTTCCTCATTAGTTATGTGATCTACCCTTCTAATCTTCAGCATTCTTCTGTAGCACCACATTTCGAAAGCTTCTATTCTCTTCTTGTCCAAACTATTTATCGTTCATGTTTCACTTCCATACATGGCTACACTCCATACAAATACTTTCAGAAATGACTTCCCAACACTTAAATCTATACTCGATGTTAACAAATTTCTCTTCTTCAGAAACGCTTTCCTTGCCATTGCCAGTGTACATTAGATATCCTCTCTACTTCGACCATCATCAGTTATTTTGCTCCCCAAATAGCAAAACTCCTTTACTACTTTAAGTGTCTCATTTCCTAATCTAATTCCCTCAGCATTACCCGACTTAATTCGACTACATTCCATATCCTCGTTTTGCTTTTGTTGATGTTCTTCTTATATCCTCCTTTCAAGACACTGTCCATTCCATTCAACTGCTTCTCCATGGATTTTAATACCTACTCCCAATTTTTCTTTTCTTTCCTTTACTGCTTGCTCAATATACAGATTTAATAACATCGGGGATAGGCTACAACCCTGTCGTACTCCCTTCCGAACCACTGCTACCCTTTCATGTCCCTCAACTCTTATAACTGCCATCTGCTTTCTGTACAAATTGTAAATAGCCTTTCGCTCCCTGTATTTTACCCCTGCCACTTTTAGAATTTGAAAGAGAGTATTCCAGTCAACATTGTCAAAAGCTTTCTCTAAGTCTACAAATCCTAGAAACATAGGTTTGCCTTTCCTTAATCTTTCTTCTAAGAGAAGTCGTAGGGTCAGTATTGCCTCACGTGTTCCAATATTTCTACGGAATCCAAACTGATCTTCCCCGAGGTCGGCTTCTACCAGTTTTCCATTCGTCTGTAAAGAATTAGTGTTAGTATTTTGCAGCTGTGACTTATTAAACTGATAGTTCGGTAATTTTCACATCTGTCAACGCCTGCTTTCTTTGGGATTGGAATTATTATATTCTTCTTTAAGTGTGAGGGTATTTCGCCTGTTTCACTCATCTTCCTCACCAGATGGTAGAGTTTTGTCAGGACTGGCTCTCCCAAGGCCGTCAGTAGTTCCAATGGAATGTTGTCTACTCCGGGGGCCTTGTTTCGACTCAAGTCTTTCAGTGCTCTGTCAAACTCGTCACGCAGTATCACATCTCCCATTTCATCTTCATCTACATCCTCTTCCATTTCCATAATATTGTCCTCAAGTACATCGTCCTTGTATAGACCCTCTATATGCTCCTTCCACGTTTCTGCTTTCCCTTCTTTGCTTAGAACTGGGTTTCCATCTGAGATCTTGATGTTCATACAATTGGTTCTCTTATCTCCAAAGGTCTCTTTAATTTACCTGTAGGCAGTATCTATCTTACCCCTAGTGAGATAAGCCTGTACATCCTTACAGTTGTCCTCTAGCCATCCCTGCTTAGCCATTTTGCACTTCCTGTCGATGTCATTTTTGAGAAGTTTGTATTCCTTTTTGCCTGCTTCATTTACTGCATTTTTATATTTTCTCCTTTTATAAATTAAATTCAATATTTCTTCTGTTACCCAAGGATTTCTACCAGCCCTCGTCTTTTTACCTACTTGATCCTATGCTGCCTTCACTACTTCATCCCTCAGAGCTACCCATTCTTCTTGTACCGTATTTCTTACCCCCATTTGTGACAATTGTTTCCTTATGCTCTCCCTGAAACTCTGTACAACCTCTGGTTTAATCAGTTTGTCCAGATCCCATATTCTTAAATTCCCACCTTTTTGCAGTTTCTTCACTTTTAAGCTACAGGTCATAACCAATAGATTGTGGTCAGAGTCCACATCTGCCCCTGGAAATGTCTTACAATTTAAAACCTGGTTCCTAAATCTCTCTCTTACCATTATATAATTTATCTGATAGCGTTTGGAACTCTGCTAGAGAGCCCATATAGGCTCTCTAAGCTTTGTTATTGTAGCAGTAATCATGTATTCTGACGCTTATCAGATGACAAAAATCGCTATGAAAGCACGTGACAAGTTTTCCCAGTGGTGTAAAGCCGTTGGAGAGAAAAGTGATGGAAAGGGCCGCCAAGACAGACCTAAAGAACTTGTTAACGACTGAAAACCAGATAAGTTCTAATAAAATGTGAACCCAGTAAGATACTGGAAAACCAGTACCACAGAAACAAAAGGAAAATTATAGCGAGTACGGTGGTATAAGTGTGAACTGGTGCAATTAAACTATATGAACTTTAGAAAATTGTAACACGGTGACAAGTACACCGATTTTCACAAAGTGTCAATGGATACGTTTCGTAGAGACTATCAGACAATTACACCAAAACTGTCATAAACGCTGACATTTCTGAACTATAGGCCGGAATCTGTATTCTGTGCTGAAAAATTGGCAAATTTAGCCGCAGGATTAATTTATGTCGTAAAGAATAACAATGGTTAGGAAAGCAGAAATAGGTTTATAATTGTTTATATTTCTTGATAATCATCTTATGAAAAGTAATGTTTTTTGTCTTAAAAGTGTGATTTACGAGAAAACCAGTGCATGTACTAAAAACATAATTTCAGCACTGAAAAGCTCATAAAATTCAGAAGTGGTATCGTATGAATTCTTGTATCTATCAATAAATTTATATTTTAATATGGCCAGGAAGTAAAAGTACTCCATTTGAGTCGTGTGACCTATGTGAGATTACAAAAACCCGGGTGCTGTCTTGATTCAGACAAACTGGTTTTCTGTGTGAGTTGGATGGGCAATGACTCGGTCTCTTCACGAAAGTAATGAGTGCCGAGTTGTCGACTCAGAAAATTTTCACACGTGTCATCAGTGAACATTTAGTAATGTTTTGAAAGTGTGGGCTTAGAGTATTTTTTCGTCAGGGGACGATTCCATAACCGCAAATGATGTGACCATAAATGATATAAAATGTAGATCTATAAGTTGTGAATGCCACAGTGAAATTGTGTCACTGTAGAATCTGTTCATTCATTTTAAAAGACAGATGTTTCATAAAAGAGGAGACTATATGAATTTTACATGTATGTATCACCAGAGGGTGATTAGCCGTTTGTTGTTTGTGGCAGCACGTAGGTTTGTCGACCACTATTATATTTGTCATTATATTTGTCTCTGTCGAAGGTTATGAGAGACGTTGTAAGTTGGCTTACTCCTCGTGGCAACATTAGAGCGAACCAACCCTTATTTGTTCCTGCTGTTGCGAACTGATTTTGTTTACGCTCAGAGAGACGGGAGATTTTTGTTAGGTGGCGCAATGTCCTGTGGGAACAACAATATATTACTGATGATCCAATGTGGCTTGGCGAGAGGTCGTCGAACACAATTTTATGAACGCAAAAATGCTGCTGAGGTGAGAGAGATGGGTGTCTCATGAGCGTAGTGACGAAGGAAGTTCTGAGAACTGTTGAAACGTTAATGCATGAGTTGTGTATTTTGTGATCATGGCGGTCGTGCTAATGAGCAGTGATTGTGTTATCTTGTGTACTGAGATCGTTGTATTCCGCAGGTACTCTCGTTAACACCACAACAGACATATAAGAGGACAGAAATGTGAGACAGCAGCACCAGACAGAGGCTCAAAATGGCACTGAGCACTATGGGACTTAACATCTATGGTCATCAGTCCCCTAGAACTTAGAACTACTTAAACCTAACTAACCTAAGGACATCACACAACACCCAGCAGACAAAGGCCAAATAGAAAATAGGTATTACTGAATGTAAAAGTGAAGGTACTGTGGAAACTGATTTAAATATATTAGTTAATAAATTGTACTAAAATTTTCTGTGCAGGACTTATGAATCGCCAACTAGTGTCAGTCTAAAGGATACTAAAGGGTGGGAAAGGACATCCATGATCATACATTTGCATTTGCTTTGCGCAGTCATGCATTTTGTACTTTTCACAGATACAATTCCTATGATATCCGCAGCGAACAGAGGTGCCGCAAGACCGGGCGATCTTGTGATTCCGTACAGCGACATCTGATTGTTAGGAGTAAACGGTAGTATCTGACAGAACACAATAACAGTTATGTAGAAAATACTGGCCAGTATGGTTGAATACAGGTATCTTGCTTGGTTGTGCAATTATGGAGCAATTTGTGGCAACTACACTCCTGGAAATGGAAAAAAGAACACATTGACACCGGTGTGTCAGACCCACCATACTTGCTCTGGACACTGCGAGAGGGCTGTACAAGCAATGATCACACGCACGGCACAGCGGACACACCAGGAACCGCGGTGTTGGCCGTCGAATGGCGCTAGCTGCGCAGCATTTGTGCACCGCCGCCGTCAGTGTCAGCCAGTTTGCCGTGGCATACGGAGCTCCATCGCAGTCTTTAACATTGGTATCATGCCGTGACAGCGTGGACGTGAACCGTATGTGCAGTTGACGGACTTTGAACGAGGGCATATAGTGGGCATGCGGGAGGCCGGGTGGACGTACCGCCGAATTGCTCAACACGTGGGGCGTGAGGTCTCCACAGTACATCGATGTTGTCGCCAGTGGTCGGCGGAAGGTGCACGTGCCCGTCGACCTGGGACCGGACCGCAGCGACGCACGGATGCTCGCCAAGACCTTAGGATCCTACGCAGTGCCGTAGCGGACCGCACCACCACTTCCCAGCAAATTAGGGACACTGTTGCTCCTGGGGTATCGGAGAGGACCATTCGCAACCGTCTCCATGAAGCTGGGTTACGGTCCCGCACACCTTTAGGCCGTCTTCCGCTCACGCCCCAACATCGTGCAGCCCGCCTCCAGTGGTGTCGCGACAGGCGTGAATGGAGGGACGAATGGAGACGTGTCGTCTTCAGCGATAAGAGTCACTTCTGCCTTGGTGCCAATGATGGTCGTATGCGTGTTTGGCGCCGTGCAGGTGAGCGCCACAATCAGGACTGCATACGACCGAGGCACACAGGGCCAACACCCGGCATCATGGTGTGGGGAGTGATCTCCTACACTGGCCGTACACCTCTGGTGATCGTCGAGGGGACACTGAATAGTGCACGGTACATTAAAACCGTCATCGAACCCATCGTTCTACCATTTCTAGACCGACAAGGGAACTTGCTGTTCCAACAGGACAATGCCCGTCCGCATGTATCCCGTGCCACCCAATGTGCTCTAGAAGGTGTAAGTCAACTACCCTGGCCAGCACGATCTTCGGATCTGTCCCGCATTGAACATGTTTGGGACTGGATGAAGCGTCGTCTCATGCGGTCTGCATGTCCAGCATGAACGCTGGTCCAACTGAGGCACCAGATGGAAATGGCATGGCAAGCCGTTCCACAGGACTACATCCAGCATCTCTACGATCGTCTCCATGGGAGAATAGCAGCCTGCATTGCTGCGAAAGGTGGATATACACTGTACTAGTGCCGACATTGTGCATGCTCTGTTGCCTGTGTCTATGTGCCTGTGGTTCTGTCAGTGTGATCATGTGATGTATCTGACCCCAGGAATGTTTCAATAAAGTCTCCCCTTCCTGGGACAATGAATTCACGGTGTTCTTATTTCAATTTCCAGGAGTGTAGAAATAAAGATACCTTTGTATATTAAAATTTGTAAAGCAACGTAAAGTGAGTGTGTGATATTTTACTAAAAGTATGTAAATATATGCGTGAGAAAGTTGTTGTGCAATAGGGGAATTTGTGGTGTATGTCCGAGTGAGCTTAATTTTGTAAAAGGCAGCCGTGAGGGGAGTTGAATATTAAATTTATTAGTAATTTTTTGTGGAAAGGAATCGTATTTTGATTTCATTAAATTTTATTTAATTTCGGAATTACGAGATTTCTAGTCTAAATTGCTTGTGATAATCTGGCTGACATTAGAAATACCGCGAATGTACAAGTGCTCGAGATGATCTGATTGGCTGCTTAACATATCAGCCAATAAGAATTCATCGTTTTCAGCTCGGTTGAGTAGGGCTGTGTCCCTCAGACCTGTGAGTCGAGATAGTTGGTCTGGAGCCGTCTTCTGGTAATCACCTATGTTGAACCGCGCTAATCAAATTTGTACCAAAATGAAGAAATTCGCACGTTTGATCGTTTGTCGTATAACTGTGAAGAGCGACTACAGTTTCGAGAACTTTGTGAAATTTTGAGCCTTGTGAGTGGTTTATTTAAGGAGATATACGCGTGTGAACATTTCATGTCGTCCATTAAATCCGCGTGGCGCGTTTCGTGCAGATAACGAGACATTAATGCGAGCAGTTCCTTGCAGGAAGCCTACTGAACGGCTGAAATCTGTATGTGATACACTATGTGGTCAAAAGTATCCAGACACCCCTACCTTTCTCATATTAGATGTTAACTTGCAGGTAGTCATGGTCATCTTCTGCCTTCTTTTTGGTGTAAACTTGTTACAGAGACAATCAGCAACGTCGCCTAATTGATCTTGGGATATTAAATGTGGATTTGATAGTCATTTTCCTTGTTTTAAAGACAATAAACTAACTAAAAGGCGCCGGCCGTTGTGACCGAGCGATTTCTAAGCGCTTCAGTCTGGAACCGCGCTGCTGCTACGGTCGCAGGCTCAAATCCTGCCTCGGGCATGGATGTGTGTGATGTCCTTAGGTTAGTTAGGTTTAAGTAGTTCTAAGTTTAGGGGACTTATGACCTCAGATATTAAGTCCCATAGTGCTCAGAGCCATTTGAACCATTTAACTAAAAGGGAACTTTCGACATTTTTCAAACGACTTATGCAGGAATCACGAACTCTGGGTTGTTCTACTGACTTTCAGCTACTACCCTTGGTCTGGAGTTATGTGGCCTTTGCATGGTAAGTATTTAGTCGAATTTTCTTCAACGCTGCTTTTGTTGGCTAAAACAGTATCTACGATCGCAGAGTGAAGGGGCAAACAACTTGAAACCTATCCAGGTATGTGGACTGATTGTTTAAATGATGGTGAGACATCAGCATGTCCCGCCGCATTTTGTGCATTTTGCGGCCGGGAAAAGTAAAGTTCGTGTCGAACGAACTTTAAAAGAGACAATGTAAAACCCGGACGCATATGCAGATAAACTTTTGAACTGAAGCGATAGTAGAAGGACTTAAACCCAGTGCAGATACTGTGAACAATATTAGTTGACGGACAAGGCTTAGCAGGCGGAGAGGTCAGCGAAGTACAGGAATGCCAACGGAAGCAGCGGGAGTGGGGTGGGGGCAGGGAGGGGGGCGGGCAGGGGGTAGAGAGCAGTAGCAGATGGACAGCAGGAGTTGGCAGCCATGGACGGTGCTGTGGGGTCCCAGAAACTGGATCGGAGCTGGCCGCCTTCGGCGGACGGACTCTCAAAAGCATTTTGCCATGATGTCAACATTGAGAAAAAACTGTGTGTGTGTGTGTGTTTGAGGTTTACAGGCGCTAAAGAAAAAAAAACAAACTCAGTAGTGTTTTGCTTCGTTTGGTTTGTGAGTGTGGAAAGAAACTTGTCAACACAGAGAAAAGTGATAAGCCTGTAATGAGGAAGGGGATTTGATGATTCAGTTGTTGCAGATGATAATATGACAGGAAATTTTAGTTTTGATGTGTCTCAAATTAATGACTGTGCTTATCCAAAATCTGTATGTGATACACTATGTGGTCAAAAGTATCCAGACACCCCTACCTTTCTCATATTAGGTGGATTGTGCTGCCACCTGATGCCAGGTATTCCAGATCAGTGACCTCAGTAGTCATTAGACATCGGGAGAGAGCAGAATGGGAATTTCTGCGGAAATCACGGATTTTGAACGTGGTCAGTTGATTGGGTGTCACTTGTGTCATACGCCTGTACACGAGAATTTCACACTCCTAAACATCCCTAGGTCCGTTGTTAGCGATGTGATAGTGAAGTGGAAATGTGAAGAGACATGTACAGCACAAAAGTGTACAGGCCGACCTCGTCTGTTGACTGGCAGAGACAGCTGACAGTTGAAGAGGCTCGTAATGTGTGATAGGCAGACATCTACCGAGACCATCACACAGGAATTCCAAACTGCATCAGGATCCATAGCAAGTACAATGACAGTTAGGCGGGAGGTGATAAAACTTGGATTTCGTGGTCAAGCAGCTGCCCATAAGCCACACATCACGCCGGTAAATGCCAAACGACGTCTCGCTTGGTGCAAAGAGCGTAAACATTGGACGATTGCACAGTGGAAAAGCGTTGTGTGGAGTGACGAATCAGGTAACCACTGTGGTGATCAGATGGCAGGATGTGGGTATGGCGAAGGCCTGGCGAACGCTATTTGCCAGCTTGCGTCGTACCAATAGTAAAATGTGGATGTGGTGGTGTTATGGTTTGGTTGTGTTTCTCATGGAGGGGGCTTGCACCCCTTGTTGTTTTGTGTGGCACTATCACAGCGCAGGTCTACATTGATATTTTAAGCCCCTTCTTGCTTCCTACTGTTGAAGAGCAATCTGGGCATGACGACTGCATCTTTCAGCACGATCGAGCACCTGTTCATAATGCACGGACTGTGGCGGAGTGGTTACACGACAATAACATTCCTGTAATGGACTGGCCTGCACAGAGTGCTGACCTGAATCCTACAGAACACCTTTGGGATGTTTTGGGACGTCGACTTCGTGCCAGGCCTCACCGACCGACATTGATACCTTTCCTCAGATCAGCACTCCATGAATAATGGACTGCCAGTCCCCAAGAAACCTTCAAACACCTGATTGAACGTATGGCTGCGATAGTGCTATCATCAAGGCTAAGGGTGGGTCACCGCCATATTGAATTCCAGCATTACCGATGGAGGGCACCACGAACTTGTAAGTCATTTTCAGCCAGGTGTCTGGGCATTTTTGATCACATACTGTACTTATGGGTCAGTTAATGGGGAAGACGCGGTGGAAACTGACATTAAGTCTCACCATGTCTTGTGAAGAAAATTAAAAGGGACGCAGATTTTGAAATTGATGAAAAAAATATAAGTATACTTATTTAAGAAATAAGTAAGGAACAGATACCTGGTCCTAATGTTAAATTGGTACCATTTACTGTTACTGAAACGAAAATAGAGCCAGAATTGGAGGCTGGTGAGCAGAAAGTTAGCATTGCAACCATGTTTATGAAACAGATAGGGGGAGGGGGGTATTAGCAGTAGTATGAGCGGGATGAATAGTAAAATAAGTGGACTGGGTATGAATATAAGTAATACGAATACAAAAATAAATGAACTTGAGTCTGATGTGGATAGTAAAATAAATTGAAAAATTTTGATGAGGAACTTCAGAAAGAAATGTAACTCAGAATTTCAGGCTTAAGTGATTTGGTAAAAAATGAGATATCACAGTTTCGCGAAAGCGAGAAAGGATAAATTTGCCATGCAAAACAAGAATGTAAGAATGATATTGTAACAGTAAAAGGTGAGCTAACTAGCCATATAAAGCAAGTTGTCAAAATGGAACATGTTGAAAAACAGTATAATGAGGATCATAAAATTCTGGCTGGTAAAGATAAAGAGAAAAGTGACAAATGTAAACTGTTTGGAGGGCATGTTTGTGCATGAATAACTGACTTAGAAACTAGCTTGCCAGAATTTAGTACAGCACTAAATGGTAGCCTACGAGATCATGGCATTAGACTAACAAATGTAGAACAGAAAATTACTAATGGTAGTAGCCATGTAATAAGAAATAGTGTTGCAGAGTCCTCTGAAATTGCCCACGTTCAACATAGACAGTTTCTGAGATTTGATTACAACAAGAGTGTGAATCCGAAAGAGTTCTGGGGGTGATTTTGAAGATGTACTGCCTAGGTCATGGAATGACAATCAGAAAATAGACTTTGTGGTGTTTAATCTTATGAGAGAGGCTCGTGTTCGGGGAAATTTAGCTGTAGACAAGTATGACAGCATCGAGAGTTTTAAACATGCTTTCTTTGAGGAATACTGGGGAAAAAACAAACATATGAAAGTATTAAATAGCTTTGGGTCAGATGGAAATAGGACAAGCGCACCAACAATAGCGCTTTTTGTGAGAAGCCTGTGAAAAAGTGTACTTGTATAAGAGAGAGGCGCCCTCCATAGTACCTCTACATAGTGTAGATTACGCATGGCAAAGTTCGGGAATAGCTTACATTTGTAATGAAGAGCACCCACCAAAGTGATTTTTATATAAATATGGTTTCAGTGAATTAATCTAGTAGGTTTTTTCATTTCGAAAATTTCTTTCTACACCGCATATCGTAAAGTCTTAAGGTAAAAGTTAAAAAAAAATTCAATTATAATACTTTTTGTAAATAGATATTTGTTTTGTGGAAAACAATAAAAAAATTGAATTTTGTAGAAGACATAGTTTTTTACAATTTTTGTAAATAATTTCGATGTATTGCTCTCAAGTCCAAGCCATGAAAGTACAATGTATTACTGTAACAGCGTTAAATGTTTCGTAAATTTTCATTTCTCAATAAGCATTTTGGCATCCAAAATTTTGTAAAGAATCAGTGGGTAATTAGTTTTCGTTTGTTTAGCGAATATTGTTTGGTGGTAGTAATTTTGCCGTTATATGAATCTCAAATGTACTTGAGAGTAATTTTCGAATCATAGGTGTGTGTAACATAGCAAGTTATTAAGAGTTCTCACTTTGCATTGGAACCGTAGCTTGTTGTGGAGCCGGGAGAGGGCAAATGTTGGTTCTCACGCTGGCGCAGCTCACGCTGGCTACTGGGTCGCCCGAGCGGTGTATTAGACTATATGCGTGCAATACTTCATACATATTCTCTGTGAATTTGGAGAAGTGCTATTAAATATTAATCTATCTTTTTCATACTTAGTATGCCTGTTTAAGGAACTAGGGATACTAACTACTGCTTCCCAATATATTTATTCCTTAATGAAATTTGTCATTAAAAATATATCACTTTTTCAAACCAACAGCTCAATTCATGGAATCAATACACAAGGATTTAAAGTCACTTAGTCTTGTACAAAAAGGTGTGCATTATTCAGGAACACACATTTCACACATTTGCAATAACTTGCCAGCAGCCATAAAAAGCTTAACAACCAATGAAATTCAGTTTAAGAGAAGCCTAAAGGATTTATTGGTGGCCAACTCTTTCTACTCAATTGATGAATTTCTCAGTAAAACCAATTGATTATATATATATATATATATATATATATATATATATATATATATATATACACTTCTGCGCAATTTCAGTGCAGTAATGTGTTCATTGAAAGTGTGTGTGTGTGTGTGTGTGTGTGCGTGTGTGTGTAAGTAAAATCTAACTTCTGCACCATTTCAGTGCAGTCATGTGTTCTTTGTAAATAAGTATTATAGTAGTTGTATTACATGTTTATTACCTTATAAATAAATAAAAAACTTTTTTATTTTAAATTCAGTGCATTAGTATTTGTAAAATGACTTTCATATAGTGTTCATTAAAAAATTATGATCATTCCACTTGGGACCTGTGGAATGGTACATTAACTTATTTGTTTTAGTTGTAAATATTTGTCATGTATTGTTGTTTTTCTGACATGTTCCACATCCTGGAGAACCTCCTCACTATGGACCAATTGGAATGAAAGTAAGTCTAATCCAATCTAAAAAAAAAAAAAATACCAAATTCTATGGATAACACAACCATACGGTTAAAATTTCAAATCAGTAACTTCCATACTTTTGGAGATATAACTTTTTATCTAAAACACATAATAAAAATGCTGGCATTGTGAAACTGAGTTAGGGGCTGTAATGTATTCATCTATAGTAGCCGGCCAGGGTGGCCGAGCGGTTCTAGGTGCAACCGCCACGGTTGCAGATTCGAATCCTGCCTCGGGCATAGATGTGTGTGGTGTCCTTAGGTTAGTTAGGTTTAAGTAGCTCTACGTTCTAGGGGACTGATGACCTCAGATGTTGGGTCCCATAGTGCTCAGAGCCACTTGAACCATCTATAGTATTAGTTTAAACTACAACCAAGAGAACAGGTTCATATAATCTAATTTTCTGGCATTTCTTTAGTTTCATTACCACAGATATCTGAATTAATTAAAAATATTTTGGAAAATTGTTATGTCGCCGTGTTTTAGTTGTGTGAGTGTTTGGGAGAGGCAGAGAGTGAATGGAGGACATATGCAAAGTAAAAATGTAATATTTTATTAAAACTCTGTAAATGTATGCGCGATAAAGTTGTTGTGCAGTAGGGGAATTTGTGATGTATGTCTGAGTGAGCTTGATTTTGTAAAAGGCAGCCAGAAGGGCCTTGAGTATTAAATTTATTAGTAATTTATTTTGTGGAAAGGAATCGTATTTTGTTTTCATTAAATTTTATTTAGTTTCGGAATTACGAGATTTCTAGTCTAAATTACTTGTGCTAATCTGATTGGCTGCTTAACATACTAGCCAACAAGAATTCATCTTGTCCCGCTCGTCTGAGTATAGCCAGCACGGTAGCTCAGCGTGTTCGGTCAGAGAGCCGTTTGGCCTCTGTAATAAAAAACTGAGTGGAAGGGTCAACCACCGAACTCAAGCAGGATGTGTTGCGACGTCCGCAACGACCAAACACAGAGATCAACAACGAACAAAATGAAAAAAAAGTAGGGATTTGTGCCTCAGATCTATGAGTCTAGGTGGTTGGGAGCCGTCTTCTGGTAAATATCTATGTTAAACCGCGCTGATCAAATTTGTACCAAAATGAAGAAATTCGCGCGTTTGTTCGGTCCTCATATTAGTGACGAAGACCGACATCAGTTTTGAGTAGTTTTTGAAATCCTGAGCCTTGTGAGAGGTCTATTTAAGGAGATATTCGCGTGGGAACGTCCATTAACTCCACGTGGCGTGTTTGCAGATGATGGGACATCACGGCGAGCAGTTCTTTGCAGGAAGCCTGCTGAACGCCTGAATGTGTTAACTCGCAAATAGTTATAGGTCATTGACTGTTTAGGACGTTTAAAATTTCGTCTGGCTTCTTTTGGCTGTGATCTTCTTACAGAGACAGTCAGTAACATTGCATAATTTATGTCAGCATATTAAATATGGACTTCCAGCCATTTTCCTTGTTTTAAAGACATTAAACTAACTAAAAGGATATTTTTTGACGTTTTTTCAAACGACCCGTGCAAGAATCCCGAACGCTGGATAGTTTAACTAATTTACAGCTACTACCCATGGTCTGGAGTTATGTTGCCTTTGCGTGGTAGTTATTTAGTCGAATTTTCGTCAAAACTGCTTTTGTCGTCTAAACCAGCATCTACGATAGCAGAGTGAAGGAACAGACAACTTGAAACCTATGTGGGGTAGGTGGACTGATTGTTTAAAGGACAGTGAGAGACCAACCCGCCCCGGCCCAAGTGGCAAGGAGCAACCCCATTCAAAGCAGCAATACATATTTATTCTGTGAAAAGCTGTAATGAAGTTGAATACCAGTTCTGTCAAAAGTTGCTAACTTGGAGTTATCCACTAAATGCGCGAGAGCATGAAAAATGGATAGAAACTGAAATAAAGTAGAACACAAAAAGTATACTTACAGTAAATCAAGCAATTCACACACAGATTCATAGGCAGGAACAAATATGCACCGAACACTATGTGATGAAATCAGCTTCTGTTTCATTGAAACAAAAACAAATACAGAATGATTTACAAAGGGCCAATCCAGCGAAGTGGTAGAGTGGGTGGCACACTGGGCTTGCATTCGGGAGGACAACAGTTCAATCCCGCGTCTGGCCATCCTGATTTAGGTTTTTCATTATTTCCCTAAATTATTCCAGGCAAATGCCGGGATGGTTCCTTTGAAAGGGTATGGCCGACATCCTTCCCTGTCCTTCCCTAATCCCATGAGACCGATGACCTTGCTGTCTGGTCTCGTCCCCCAAACAACCCAACCCAACAAAGTGCCAAGCAGTGACAACTCTGCGTGAAGTCATGATAACTGTTGGGAACCCGTGGAGCATCAACGATGCCAGTACAACATTTATTTAAGCTCAATTACTTATTTACAGTGATTACAACTCATCATTCTTCTTCAGTAGTCTCAGCTGTTGTTATACCTTTCAGCTGCGTGTTGGATTCTAGTTTATGTCCGTCGAGTAAGCTCAGTGTTTGCACTTTCAGGAAGTAATGACAGTGACCCTGGTGGCGTGGCGGCTGCTCAGTGCGAAGCAGTTCTAGCGCTGGCTGTGGAGCGTATTCGGTCCCACTCCCCATATCTAATCCTGCAATGACCCTAGATGACCCATCAGTGATGTACCTGTCATTGGTAGTCATGTGACTGGTTGATCTCCTCTCTACCCCTCGTAGGTTTCAGCACAGGAACGTGGATCCCAAGAGGGCCTCCTGCTGGCTTCCACACGGAAGTCCGGTTCTGGCACCACCCTGCGATGTGGCGTTGTCTGAATATAGACAGATTCTCCTTCAGTAGATGGTAGGCAGCGTGCAGCACTATGTTCATCAGGTGAAGGCCATCATCTTGAGTACATATTTGGCTAGTTCATAGAATGTGCTGCACCATCTAGCACGCACATTCACTACAGTATCATATTTGTGGAGTCAAGTGCTATTACTGTGAAGGTCATCGACCCCAGTGATCAACTCATGACAAGAGCTGGGAAGTTGGAGTATTTAAAGAGAGTTAGTCAGGCTATGATGCAAGACGCGGTTCATAATGACTGAATGTGTCCTCCTCATTCTGCTACATTCACTTAGCAGGCTGTTAAGTGCTACGTTTGCCTCTTGCTTTGTGTTCTCATGAAATAGATACAGTTCCTTGCAATCTGCCTTAGAAGCTAACGAATATGCTTGTCTTGCTTCCTTTGGATATCCATCCTCTTTTCTGCTGAATGCTTATTCCGTACTCAGCAGACAGTGTCGCTGACCGGACTCACTTGTGACATAATGGCTCGCTTCCTGTTTCTGCTTCTGTCTCTGGCATGACTTGAATTTGCCTCAGACCATTTAGGTGAGGTTTTTAATTTTTTTTTTCTAATTTCTTCCCCTTACTATCCTGTGCTATCCTCTTCAAAAATTCATCCCAAATTTTCTTTTCTTTCACTTATTACTCATCAGTCTAAGTCTTGAATCTTAGTTAGCTTAATTAATCTACTTTATCATTATGTTATGTTACCGTACTCATTATAGGCATGGCATGTTGCAGTCCCTCTGCAAACTGTACAGATAACAATGAAAATAAGAGTTTCTGTAAATAGGTGCTAACATTTCTTTTTCAGTTGTCGAATGATTATTGTCAGCCTTATTCAATTGTCTGGAGGCATATGCCACCAGATGTTCTCTCCTGTCAACATCTTGACCTAAAACTGCAGTTGAAAAAAATATTGTGTCTGCTAAGGTCGGATTTGAGTGTGACAGTGAAGTCATCTGGCTGCATATAACAGTTATAGATGAAACCAAGTTAATTGTTGGATGCTGTGGCAGTTCTAGAGTCATTCAAAGAAAATATATGGTAAATAGCACGTAAATACCCAATACTGGTTGGAGGTGACTATAACCTTCCAAGTATAGACTGGGATGTCTATGGATTCATTGCGGGGGAGGGGGGGGGGGGTTACAGACAGATATTCATGCAAGACACTTCTAAACACGTTTTCTGAAAACTTTTTTGAGCATCTATCTCAGCAGCCCACACAAAATGGAAATATCTTGGACCTTGCAGCTATAAATAGGCCAGACCTTATTGACAGTGTCTGTATAGAAACAGGATTATCGATCATGTCAACTATGGTTACGGAAGTTAATAAATCAGTCAAGAAGGCTAGAAGAGTGTTTCTGCTAGATAGAGCAGATAAGCAGTTATTAACATCTCCTTAGACAGTGAAATGGCATAAGTTAGTTCCAGTAAGATGGATGTAGAGGAATAATAAGCAATGTTTGCGCAGATTGTCATTCGGGTTTGGAGAGTTATGTGCCTAGTAAGTGGATAAAGGATGTAAAAAATCCACCATTGTTTAATAACAAAATTTGGCAGGTGCCGAGGAAGCAGAGGCTGTTGCACACACTGTTCAAAAGGGAATGCATAAATGATGACAAGCGAAGGTTAGTAGAGATTTGCGCGTCTCTGGAAAGCTCTGTGCCTGAAGTTTATAACTTCTACCATGTCACATCTTAGCAAAAGATCTGCCAGAGAACCTGAGAAAATTCTGTTATTATGTAAAATCTCTGAATGGGTCTATGGCTACAGTCCAGTCCCTTGTTGACCAATCTGGTGAGGCAGTTGAAGACATCAAAATAAAAGCCGAATTTTTAAATTTCACGTTCAAGAAATCATTCACACAGGACAATTATACAAAAATACTATCATTTGACCATCAGACAGACTCCCTTATGGACAACACAGTAATAAGAATACCTGGCATAGAGAAACAACTAATGATCTGAATGCAAATAAATCACCAGGTCCAAATGGAATTCCAGTTCAATTTTACAAAGTGTACTCTATGGCATTGGCCCCTTACCTAGTTTACATTTATCATGAATCTCTCACGCAGTGCAAAGCCCCCAGTGACTGGGGAAAATATACAGGTGACTCCAATATGTGAGAAAGACAAAAGAACAGACCCAAAAAATTACACACCAACATGCCTAACTTCTGTTTGCTGCAGAATCTTTGAACATATTCTCAGTTCGAATATAATAAACTTTCTTGAGACTGAGAAACTTATGTGCAAGAATGAGCATGGTTTTAGAAATCGTCACTCATGCAAAACTCAGCTTGCCCTTTTCTCACATGGAACTATGGATGAAGGGCACCAGGCAGATTCCATATTTATAGATTTCTGGAACGCATTTGACATGGTGCCCCACTGGAGGCTGTTAACGAAGGTACGAAAATGTGGTATAAGTTCACAGATATGTGAGTGGTTCAAAGATTTTTTAAGTAATAGAACCCAGTATGGTGTCCTCGATGGCGGATATTTATCAGAGACAAGGGTATCGTCAGTAGCGCCCGAGGGAAATGTGATTGACTGCTATAGTTCTCTGTTTAAATAAATGATTTGGCAGACAGAGTGGTCAGCAATCTGTGGTTGTTTGCTGATGGTGGTGTGGTGTATAGTAAGATGTCAAAGTTGAGTGACTGTAGAAAGATACAAGACGACTTGGACAAAATTTCCAGTTGGTGTGATGAATGGCAGCTAGCCCAAAATGTGGAAAAGTGTAAGTTAATGTGGATGAGTAGGAATATCAAACCTGTAATGTTTGGATACAGTATTACTAGTTTCCTGCTTGACACAGTCACGTCGATTAAATATCTGGGCACAACATTGCAAAGTGATTCGAGGTGGAACAAGCATGTGAGAATTGTGATGCAGAAGACAATTGGTCGGATTTGGTTTATTGGGAGAGTTTCAGGAAGTGTGGTTCATCTGTAAAAGAGACCGTATATAGGACACTGGTGCAACCTATTCTTGAGTACAGCTTGAGTGTTTGGGATCTGTACCAGGTCAGATTGAAGGAAGACATTGAAGCAATTCAGAGACGGACTGTTAGATTTGTTACTGGTAGGTTTGAATAACATGTAAGTGTTATGGAGATGCTTTGGGAACTCAAATGGGAATCCCTGTAGGGAAGGTACCATTCTTTTCGAGAAATGCTATTGAGAAAATTTGGAGAACCATCTTCTGAACTTGATTTCCAGACGATTCTACTGCTGCTGACACATATTGCTCGTAAGGACCACAAAGATAAGATACAAGAAATTGGGGCTCATAGGAGGCACACAGACAGTGGTTTTTCCTTGGCTCTATTTGTGAATGGATTAGGAAAGGAAATGACAAGTAGTGGTACGGCGTGCCCTCCTCTGCTCACCGTACAGTGGCTTGCGGAGTATCTATGTAGATGTAGATGTAGATAAAATAAAGCCCAAAGGATTGTTGGCTGCATCAGACGCAAGTATGACTTATTGTTCAAAGTCAGGGAGTATTAACACAAGATCTCATGTTAATATCTCCTTCAGCTTCTCAAATGCTTCTTGACACTGTGTTGTCCACCGAAAATGAACACCTTCTCATGGTAACTTAGTTAACAGCTGTGCAATTTCAGTGAATCCCTTCACAAACTTAGAACAATAATTGCATAATACAGTAAATGACTGTAATGTTTAGTAGTTTGTGGCCTCAGAAAATCATTTACGGCAGACGTAAGTTGAGGAACTGTCCTTACTCCATCTTGACTGACAATATGTCCAAATTAACTTACTTGTGTCTGATCAAAATGGCAGTTCTCCACACTAAGTGTAAGGTGTGCTGTATTCAAACTACCAGATACTTCATCTACATGTTTAACATGATCTTCTGTAGTTCTTGAATGGAAAGTTGTATTGTCAATGTATACCATTAAGATTCTTGATTTTAATCCATAAAGTACCTCATCTAATAGCTGCTGGAGCATTTTTCAGCCCAAGTGGCATTCTTCAATACTGGAACTGATCTGAAAGTATTGTGAAAGCTGTCTTTGGTCTGTCTTCAGTAAACATTTCCAGTTGGTGATAACCACTTCTAAGATCAACTGTTGAAAAATATTTACATCTTCCTAGGTTGTCTAATGTATCTGTGATAGCATTCAGCTAATGGTAGTCACAACAAAATCGATATTTTCGAGTATTGTCATCTGACTTTTTTGTATAGTAACAATATTTGCTGATCACAGGCTATCACTATGCTCGATAATACCCTCACATAATTGCTGATCTATAAATTTGTCTACTAGCGGCTGTAGCTGTTTCACTATTCTGTATGGTTACCTATAGACAGGTTGATTATCACCTGTTGGTATGTGGTGTTGTGCGATAGGAGTTACTGGTAGTGGACCACATGACGAATAAATCTGAATGCCCTAACAACAAAGTTTCCATGGTTTCCCATTCACTGTCTAAAGTGTAGAGCCTTGGCATGTAGTACAGTTTGTTTGATGCTTTGATCATCCTGTTATCAATTGATATCCTCATCCTTGAGTATCCCTAAACTTGTTATAATTAATCCTTAGAGAGAATCACTTCATCTGTCCCAAAGTTATCAATGCTTACCGGAGTCATCAGTTCTCCATTAACACTGATAATGGGTGCAATGCTTCTTAATGTTAAACAGTGCATTTCATCAAATGATTCATTATTTTGTAGTGGCTCAGCCACAAATAATCTCTGCTGTGGCATGTCGACATCTACAAATAGGCAAATTAACTTCCCTGTACCAGCAGGTACTTTGTCATGCATAATTATATTTAATGTACATGTACACTGTTCAGTTGGTGATATCTTAGCAATCAGTGTACTGTGTGACACTGAAATATATATAGCTGTTGGACTCACAGAAACAAGTTTCCACCATGTTCAAGTGTGCACTGTGAAAGATTAATTTTTGCATGATGCACGTCCACATAGTCAAGTCCGAGAATCGCAGAATACCATTATCCCACAGTTGGCATCACTTCCATGTATACTCATGAAACTCCATAGTTCCAATCCTAAAAATGAAATGCATCATCCAATGATACTAAATCATTATTTCCCACTCCATGTAATTTATATCTTTGAATTCCTAGTCTTCTCCTACCCATGAGGTCCAGACTAATCACAGATACATATGCACCTGCATCGACTAAAAATTTACAGTTTTTACCATTTACAAAGCTCATTAAATAACAATCCATCTCTGCATTAGTGTCTGCAGTACTCTGACTTAGTAGGAATGTTCTCCAACAGATGAAACACCCCTTTAAAGTTTAAAGTTTTCCGTTGCTTGTTTTCGTTACCCTGCTTGCTAGTCCAACACTCATATGCCTTGTGGCCAAAATGCCCGCTTCTGTAACATTGTGGTTGAGTGCACTGCATCTTCAATTCCCTTTCTTCCCACAGCATTAAAAATGTCTTTCAAAATGAAGAATTCACTTAAGATTTCATACTCGTGTAGCAACATCTGTTTCCTGCAAATGAGTGGCAACACGTAGTGCTGTAGCCAATTTCTCTAGATTTTCGACGTGTACTCTTTGCAAAAACTTCACAGCAGTTCCTGATAAAAACATATCAAGAGCTCTGTTTTCTGCCTCCATGAGTATGACATGATCCACTTTTAGAGTTCCTGTCACCTCGTAGATTTGCACACTTCCTTTATGGATGCTGTCTGAAAAAGTATCCACAGTCTCATTTGCCTTCTGTGTGAAACCACCCTCTAAGAAACCTAGCATTATTCTGCTTACATATTTCTCACACAAACTTTCTGCTGGTTGTTCAAATGTGTTTGGATTGCTCAGCATTTTGTGATACATCATGTATGCCTCGGCTTCACCCTTAAGGCATAAACAGGCCTTCCGCAAAGTAGTTTCATGTGACTAATTACTCATTCTGGCTGCAATCAATACATTATTAATAAACACCATTGCGTCCTCTGTTGTTCTGTTGGAGAAGGGTGTGATTAGGTTAGCTACTGACAGACCTACCGAAAAGTGGGGGACTGCTACTGGCAATTTCAATTTACTCGAACATGACTGTGACCGTTGCACAGCCCACAAAGATAGCAACTAAACCATCAATTCATTATGGCATGACTTTTGTTGAACATTTTCCTCTTACAATTATGGGACTTGCTCCATTAGAGCAGTTATACTTGCACTAGTACTAGCTGACATTATGCCTAGCATTTTTGTGCAAATTACCTCAAATTTAATTTTATACTGAAAATAAATGTTTCAAACAGAGCAACATATACTAACCAAGAAAAATATTACTTACAGTGTACGAAGCTAGACTCAGTTACTTCTTTTGCCTGATCACTGTCCAGTGACACACATACACTTGTGTGATGCATGACCATACTGTCTACAAATAGAACAAGTTACTGGTACGAAGTTAGCAAATGGTTCACTATGATCTGATAAATTACAGATAGTACACCTCTCTAGTAGCAATTTTTACAATTTCATCTAAATTCTGATAAATCAACAGGTCCCATAGGTTTCACAAAAGGTACTTTGAATACCGAATGCCCAGAATGCCAAATTCTGTTATAGCACTACCCAAGTAAAAGAAATATGTGTTTTGTGCTTACTACATGCAGTTACTGTCACAATGTGTGATTGTCGTAGATGTAGAACACTGCCTTCAAATTCCAGGCATGTAGTCTTAACATTTTTAGTGCCAAATCCTCTGATGGTGGTAAACTTCTGGCTCCAGTTTACTGGGGGCTGACTTGAGTCACCTCTGCATGAAAGTAGGATGGATGCTGGGAACCTGTGAAGTGTCAATGATGCCAGTAAAATATTTTTAAATTTCAGTTATTTAATCACAATGTTTACAAGTCATCATTCTTCTGCAGCACCGGAAGGTGCCCGAGTGCTGAACAGAAATATGGATCCCAAGAGGCCCTGTTGCTCGCTTTCACACTGAAGTCCAGTACTGGCAGCATTCTGTGATGTGGTGTTGTTAGAAGACAGTTTCTCCTTTGGTAGATGGTAGGCAGTGAGTAGCATGAAGTTCATCAGGTGAAGGCTATCATCTTGATTACATCTTTAGCTAGTTCATAGACCATGCTGCAGCATCTAGCACATACATTTACTACAGTGTCATAATCATGGAATCAACAAGTGCTATTTATTACTGTGAATGCCATCGATCCCAGTGATCCTCTTGTGACAAGAGCTGGAGTATTTAAAGGAGCTAGCGTAAGGCTATGACACAAAGCTCCATTCATAATGATTAAATGTGTCCTCCTTATTCTGCTACATTCACTTAACAGACTATTGACATAGATAGTTTCTTGTGACATGCTTTACGAGCTAATGAATATGCTTGTCTTGCTTCAGGTTTTCCATCCTCCTTTCTACTGAGAGCTTATTCCTTACTTGGCAGACAGTGTCATCAACCTGACCCACTTGCAACATAATGCCCCACTTCCTGCTTCTGCCCATCTCTAAACTGTAGTGCAGCAGTTGCCCTAACTTTCTGTTTGTCGAGAAACCTAACTGTATGTGAAGATTTCTGAAAGCATTTGTAAGTTTTTCATATAATGAGCCATAACATGGCAGATATACAGGGTGTTTCAAAAATGACCAGTATATTTGAAACGGCAATAAAAACTAAACGAGCAGCGATAGAAATACACCGTTTGTTGCAATATGCTTGGGACAACAGTACATTTTCAGATGGACAAACTTTCAAAATTACAGTAGTTACAATTTTCAACAACAGATGGAGCTGCAAGTGATGTGAAAGATATAGAAGACAATGCAGTCTGTGGGTGCGCCATTCTGTACGTCGTCTTTCTGCTGTGAGCATGTGCTGTTCGCAACGTGCAAGTGTGCTGTGGACAACATGGTTTATTCCTTAGAACAGAGGATTTTTCTGGTGTTGAAATTCCACTGCCTAGAACACAGTGTTGTTGCAACAAGACGAAGTTTTCAACAGAGGTTTAATGTAACCAAAGGACCGAAAAGCGATACAATAAAGGATCTGTTTGAAAAATTCCAACGGACTGGGAATGTGACGGATGAACGTGCTGGAAAGGTAGGGCGACCGTATACGGCAACCTCAGAGGGCAACGCGCAGCTAGTGCAGCAGGTGATCCAACAGCGGCCTCCGGTTTCCATTCACCGTGTTGCAGCTGCGGTCCAAATGATGCCAACGTCCACGTATCGTCTCATGCGCCAGAGTTTACACCTCTATCCATACAAAATTCAAATGCGGCAACCCCTCAGTGCCGCTACCATTGCTGCACGAGAGACATTCGCTAACGATATTGTGCACAGGATTGATGACGGCGATATGCATGTGGGCAGCATTTGGTTTACTGACGAAGCTTATTTTTACCTGGACGGCTTCGTCAATAAACAGAACTGGCGCATATGGGGAACCGAAAAACCCCATGTTGCAGTCCCATCATCCCTGCATCCTCAAAAAGTACTGGTCTGGGCGGCCATTTCTTCCAAAGGAATCATTGGCCCATTTTTCAGATCCGAAACGATTACTGCATCACGCTATTTGGACATTATTCGTGAATTTGTGGTGGTACAAACTGCCTTAGATGACACTGCGAACACCTCGTGGTTTATGCAACATGGTGCCCGGCCACATCGCACGGCCGACGTCTTTAATTTCCTGAATGAATATTTCGATGATTGTGTGATTGCTTTGGGCTATCCGAAACATACAGGAGGTGGTGTGGATTGGCCTCCCTATTCGCCAGACAAGGGAACTTCTTTCTGTGGGAACACTTGAAAGACCAGGTGTACCGCCAGAATCCAGAAACAATTGAACAGCTGAAGCAATACATCTCATCTGCATGTGCAGCCATTCCGCCAGACACGTTGTCAAAGGTTTCGGGTAATTTCATTCAGAGACTACACCATATTATTGCTACGCATGGTGGATATGTGGAAAATATCGTACTATAGAGTTTCCCAGACCGCAGCGCCATCTGTTGTTGACAATTGTAACTACTGTAATTTCGAAAGTTTGTCTGCCTGAAAATGTACTGTTGTCCCAAGCATATTGCAACAAACGGTGTATTTCTATCACTGCTCGTTTAGTTTTTATTGCCGTTTCAAATATACCGGTCATTTTTGAAACACCCTGTATGTATTTCATATCAACATCTGTAATAGGCTTTTTGCTTTCTGTTTTCCTAAACTCTTTTTCACCCATCTTTCTAATATCACTTTCCTTGTAGCTATTTGCCTGGTCTATCTGAAAAATGATGTCAATTTCTCCATTCTTGTCGTCCTCATCAACTGAAACTTAGTGACCCTGTGAAATAGAGAATTAAAAAATGCTCTTTTCTGTGATCACAGATGGCATGAATCTACTAGAATAATGTCAGAGACTTGAACCTACTCTCATTATATGTAGGTAAAGAAAATTGAGCAAACTGCTTTGTTCCAGTTCTTTCATGCAAGTTATATTAGCAGTGCAAACAGTTTAGCTTAACACTACAGTTCTGCCCTTATGCTGGTTAGGTTTCTCGTTGACATAAAGTTTTTAATTGCTGAAGCTTAAGCTTCAATTGACACTACATGACTGGTCAAAGTCATGTCGTACATATGTGCACTATTATATGTATTGGAGATACACATTTTATTACTCTTTACTGTTGTTTTATTGTAATGATCATTATAAGACTCTTGAACATGTACCATATGCAAAATAAATTTTGTTTATTTCTCAAGTCATCAGATGACAGGATAACCCTGAAACATGTCACAACACGGAACTTTAAAAAAAAAATTTAAAAAAAACTTGTGAATATTTTGAGTAACCTTACAGCATGAAACTTCCTGGCAGATTAAAACTGTGTGCTAGACCAAGACTCATACTCTGGACCTGTGCCTTTTGCAGGCAAGTGCTCTACCAACTGAGCTACCCAAGCACGACTCATGACCCATCCTCACAGCTTTACTTCCACCAGTACCTCATCTGCTGCCTTCCAGACTTCGGCACACACACTGCTTCAGAGTGAAAATTTCATTATGGAACCTTATAGTATTTTTAAACTCTATTTCATAACTACTGCGCAGTTTTACTGACTACATCTTCGTGTAACATCTTTATATGATAATTTGTAACTGTATGTGCTGAGCTAAAATGTTTTTCTGTGCATGACTAATACAAATGTGTCATATGATGAGACACTGAGTTCTAGTACACAAGTTATCTGAGTATCACCATGTTCTATGTAACTGATATAATGTCCATCTTGTTACCTTATGACTGGTATTAGCTAGAGTTTCTTTCTTGATTGTTCCTGCTCACTGAAGAAGTCTTGATGAAGGATAGAAATGACAGATAACCATTGTCCAGTAAGAATTAATGTTTTATTACAAATCATTTTTGCATCATCGCATAATTTTTCCAAAAGTACAATACATGGATAAAATCCATAATAAAATATCAGTGAATGGGACACACACACACACACACACACACACACACACACACACACACACACACACAGAGGCTCTGTGAATGTCCTCCAAGACTGAACTTTCAGTAAACACTGACATTTGCTATATGTTCCACATATATCAGTACACACTGATATCTGAATTATAAATTCAGTTATCAATACAATGAAGGTACAAGAGATGACAGTAATTTTAGTTAATCTAAATTTGGCTAAAAAAAGAAAACACACACACACACACAAAAGTCTGAAGAGACACAGATAATGTTACTGAGACCACATCTTTGGTATCATATCAGAGAAGTTGAATGCCGTTCCACCTTTGCAGGTTCAACATTATCTTGCTGGGATCGCGGCACTGGCCTTCGAACACTGCTTCTGAGGACACTAACAACTTCGGCAGCTGTCATGGTGGACTGTGAGGGGTTCATGTTTGCCTCACTATTAACAGGGCAGTTCATCTCCACAAGCACAGCAGCATAATCTGGTGGTGGGGCTTGACTGTTACTGGATGATGCAGTTACTGCAGCTGCTAATGACCTTGGCCCGGCAGGGAACTCAGAGGTGTTGCTGCTGTCAGTCAGAGCTTGTGTGATTCTGCGCACACTACGTCGGAAGCTTTGCCTTAACAGCTTTGCAATTCTGTTGAGCAAAGAATTAAGATGTGTATAATACAATATTTAATATTTAACACGAAAAGTATGAGTGGCAATAACTTAAAAGTTTAATTGCATTATAATAATTGATAGTATGTGTGTCATTCATAAAAGTGTAGGCTGGCAACACAGAAACCACATTGATGTACAATTTCATGTATAAGATGTAGTGGAAATGAAGAGGAAAGAGGCACTGACATACCTCACTTATTCACTGGGACTATTATTGGTCATTATGACCAGACACATTTATCTATTCACTGTAAACAAAGGAATACGATTTTACAACAACAAGTCAGTGGTGGCCCTAGTCATTACGAGTAATTGTAAGTTTTAATTACTTTTATTGCCTTAGGTCAACAGTGACTGTGAAGTTCTTGTGTAACTTAATATTTTTCCTCTAACAGTGAGAATCTGACTCATTATGCTAATTTACACACACTTTGATCCCACCACTGACAAACAAAACACTTAGATCTACCCACAAACATTTCTCCAGTGTACTTGAATCACTCACAGTCTACCTTTATTTTTTTTTAACAAACTTAAGATTTTCAATGATAGCAAAAACTTATAAAAACCAAATTAATCTAAATCCACAGAAATATGACAAAGAAGACCAGAACTGTTGATAACTTTGGAATCAAGGTGTGTGCATATACATAAATATATCTGTAATGTATTTGACATATCCTGCATTATTGTGCACAATGGACAAACAAAAAAATAAATAATGAAGATGTTTACTGTCCGTCAATGGCGCCATTGGAAAACTAAATATTTCAACCCTTGCTTTCAGAAAACTGATTTCACTTATGTCAAAATTATCCATTGTTTATGAACCATGCAAACATTTAGTGGCTTTCTTACATTCATGAATATGTTTATTGAATGGAAGAGTAACTAACTAAACATTGGGCTTGACAAACATGCATAGCTATGCAAAACTGAAATCACGACAGTCTGGCATACATAAATGTCAACATTTTTAGTAAGTGGAATTCTACTTCATGTCTCTCATCCTCAATTCAAGGCTCTAGAACTTAATGAAAATAATGTTCTTTGCGCTGTCACAAAATTTAGTACACTGTTTCTGTACCAACTAACTGTCATTATTTTGATGTTTTGTGAGCTTCAATGCGGCACAAATCCATTCAAGTTCTCTTATTGTTCTTGTCTGTTGCTATTTGGTATTTATTTGTCCATGAGATCTTGAATGTACATAGAATGTACAGGAAAATGTTGGACATCACTATAAAATATCATTAATTACTTATGGTTACAAAACAAATTATTGGTACATTATTACTATTGGTTTAGTGGTTATAATGCTATTATGGTTTCAGTGGATAATACTGGTACACTATTATTCATCAAAGAACTCTTTCAGACTGTTAATTAGATATACCTTCACTGCAACCCTGAGTCCTGCAATCTTGTTTACTGACTATACCGTAGACACAATTCCACAATCTAAATATCTTTTCTCTGACATGTAGAAAGCCATTTTGGCAGAGCTTAGTTTCTGTTCGGTGCATATGGTTATCCATTTTTTGCCTTGTATTGTGGGTGTACACTTATATTTTTGAGGAAGGATGTAGAATTTTTCATGGCATACTGCTTTATGAATACTACAGTTTCATATACAGAGTGAACACTAATAAAACCGACAAACCACAGGGATGGATACCTGATGGAAGATGGAGGAAAAAAGGTCTTATGAACATGTGTCTGGAAATGCATCATTGTCACAATAGATGACAATGACGAATGACAGTTCCTCTGACTACATGTTGTGGGTTCCTTGTGCATTGCAGGCTGTGTGATTGATGCAATGTACTGTAAGCACCATAATGGTCCATTATTCATGTTGGGAACAAGCTGAGATGGTGTTTGTGTATGGCCAAGCCAATGGAAATGGTTGAGAGGCAGCATGACTATACCAAAGCCTCATGGACACCAACCACATCACACATCATTTCAAGCCCTTTTTGGGTGTTTGAATGATAATGTGTCCTTTCAGATAGAATAACTTGCTGGGAGGTACCAGACTGTGCATATACCAGAGTTGGAGGACTGGGTTCTACAGGATATTGAGATGAACTCTAGCACAAGCTTCAGGCAAGTGACCCATCAACATGTGTAAACGAAAGAATGATTATGTGTATCCTGCATGACCACTGCTACTTGCCCTACCACTTGCAATCTCATGGAGGCCACTTTGAACATCTGTTGTGATGTTGATGCACTGCAGCTGTGTACTGTGTTCCAAGGCGATTTGTTGTTGTTGCATTTCCAGACACATGTTCATCAGATCTTTTTTTCCTCAGTTTCCTGTCAGGAATCCATCCCTGGAGTTTATTGGTTTTATTAATGTTCACACTGTATGTCCAGGCATATAAGTGGGAAGATTTGCAGTTTTATGTAGAGTGGCGCAAAAGCTGTGTGTGGTGCCTTCTATGAGTCTTATGATTCTTTTTTGGATTATGAACAGCTTAACTGTTTTGGGAAGAAAACAAAGCACCGGAAATGACTTCTTAATAATTGGTGATTCACTAATTAAAAACGTTGCAGTACAGAATACCAAAATTGATGTCTGCCCAGAGATGGGTATACATGGGTATACATCAATTAAATAATCACCTCACGAACATGTAGACAATGAAACACAATGCATTCCCGTTGGGACATTGCAATGAAAACTACAAAGGTGTATTCATCCTCGTGGGGACGACCTCACTGCAAAACAGCAGTGAAGAAGAGATTGTAAATGAAGCAAGAAATCTAATCTAGATGGCAAAAAATGTGTACCAGCTTCAAAGTTAATTATTAGTAGTGTCATGCACAGAAGATCGGTAAGTGATAAGTAAGTAGACAGGCTAAACAATCGCATCAGATAGCAGTGCAACAGACTTGGTGCAGTTTTCATGGATTCACACAAATTTATCAGTGGTAAATGTGTAGGACAAGATCCGAACAGGCTAGGGTCGGCAACATTCAGCAATATGTATAGTGATATTTGTAAGATCATGCTTAGTAAGGGAAACTAGTGTGCAGAGATAGGGGTGTAAAAACTGATAACAAAGTTGAAATGAAAATACACAAACAGTGTTTCAAAACAGATGCTATTAGGAATATTAAAAAAACGTAATAATATGTTCATAATGCACTTGAACATAAACAGGTTAAGTTCAAACTACACAAATGGCAGAGAAACAAAATTTAATGTCCTCCAAATTGTTTTGTTAGAAATACCAAATATCAAGGTTGTATACTTGAATGAACACTAGCTTATAAAGGATAGTATCAAATTCTTAAATAATCTTGATAATTTTAATGATGCCAGCAGCTTTTGTAGGAGTAATTTAACTTGAGGAGGATCATGCATACTTGTGGAAAGATCAATGGAATATAGACCAAGATTCGATTTCGATTCTCTTAATGAAGAATATATATTTGAAAGCTGCTGTGTAAAGTTAGGGCAAAATATTGTATTTCTATCTGTGTATAGAATTCCAGGCACAGAAATAATGGAGCATTTTTTGTCAAAATTCCAGTGTCTGTTGCCAAAACTCCAAAAAGAAACTGCGAGAAGAGTCATAATAACTGCTGATTTCAACATAGATCTTGCCAGTGAAGCTAGTAACTCGACATAATTCACTGATATGATTCAGATATTGGGTTTCAGCGCAAATTTAACAGATTTTACTCAAGTAAATGAAATGTCTGCCTCATGTATAGATAATATTCAATTACACTTATAATGAGGCAAATAAGTTTTGTTTAGATTTAAACTTTCTGATCATTGCACTCTGTTTATGGAGTTACTGAAAACAATAGAACCTTGCTCGGAAGAAAACCTACACCAAACACCAGTTCAGCAAAGAAAGAACTTATTCTATCATTGATTAAATAAGGTAGAGTGGGCTATAGATCCTAGTATTTCATGTTCTGAAAATTTTGCTAATTTCTTGGCAAACTTCCTACACGTTTTTAATGAAACTTTCCTCCTTGTTGTAAATCATTAAAAAGTAGGAAATAAAGTTAAGTGGATTACTGAAGGAATAAAAATGTCCAGCACAAGAAAAAGACAGCTACATAGGGAACCAAAACATAACAGAAGTCCTGATTTTGTTACGTATGTAAAAGATTACAAAATATTTTTAAAAAAGTTGTAAAGGCAGCCAAAGAACTGGCAAATAATCGATTTATATTGGAGAGCAAAAACAAATCAAAGGCATTATAGTCAGTGATCAAAGTTGAAATATGTGCTGCAGGTAGAGGCTATGATATTTCTGAAATAAAGATGGAGGATAAAACTATTGTAAATCCTCCTCAAATTTCTGAATGATTTAATTATTTTTTTATACATTAAAAAAAAAACCTAACATCAATGTAGAAGATTACCCAGACAAGGTAAATTTCTTCAATAGTAAGCAATTTGAAGAAGAATTTTTCAGTACATTTACCAAAACTATTGTAAAAGATATAGAAAATGTGGTACTTTCACTAGAAAGTAAAACACCAGCTGGATGAGATGGAATACTAACAAAAGTATTAAAAACAGTCTCTAAAATAATTGTGCAGCCACTAACTACAACAATTAATCAGTCCCTTCAAGGAGGTTATTTTCCAGACATACTGAAGTACGCACTAGTTAAGCCACTATTCAAAAAAAGGCACAAAAGAACATATGGGAAAATATCGCCCAATCTCTCTTCTTCCATCACTATCAAAAATATTTGAAAAGTTAGTCACCATACAAAATCAAAATTTCATAGAAAAATTTAAAATTATCTCAAAAAATCAGTATGGATTTCAAAAAGGCAAAATCACAATATCTGCTATAAATAATTTTGCTGATAAAATAAGCTCATCTCTAGACAATCCACTGAACAGCAGGAATTTTTGGGACCTATCAAAGGCCTTTGATAGTGTGAATCGTTCCTCGCTACTCTGCAAACTGGAAAAGTACGGAATTAAGAGCACAGTATTAGAATATTTAAAGTCCTATCTAACTAACCAAAGACAAAAAGTGCTTATATCATCAGAGAGAGGAACTTATATTTCAAAATGGAAAACCATTTCACATGGAGTACCCCACGTTCCTGTCTTAGGTCCCATTGTGTTTCTGTTGTACTTAATACTGAATATCACTCAGTTTTATTTGCATATGACACAAGTTTAATCATTGAAAGTAACAGTACTGATCAAATTCCACAAACTGTACTAAATACTTTAGAAAAATTAGATACCTGGTTTGATTTAAATGGTTAAAATAAACATTGGAAAGACTCAGTTAATGCAGTTTAAAAGAAAACAAGCAAAATTAAATGATATTCAGGTCAATCACAGAAACCACAATTTGCAGGAAGCTAATTGTGTGAAATTTCTAGGAATGCAACTAGATAAAAATCTACCATGGGGATCACATATACAGTACCTTGCAAATAAATTAAATAGCCTAGGATTTGCAATGAGGGTATTGTACAATGGTACCAGTATGGACAAAAGAAAAGTAGAGTCAGTAATAAGGTACAGAATTGTATTTTGGGGTAACTCAGACCATGTTTGTTGAATACTAAAACTTCAGAAGACCATCATTAGAAATATGCACAATGTGGGATGAAGAAAACCATGTCACTCACTCTTAAAAAAAATCTAAGTATATTGAGTGTTCCCTCACTATACATGTATGAGCTGATTATCTTTGTACACAGTAACCCTGATTTATTTGTAACAAATCATTTTCAACATGAGTACATACCAGAAATCAAAATAATGTTATGCTGACCACCCACCATTTAAAACTTTAAGCTCAAACTTCACATTATATGAGTATGAAAATTTATAACAAAAAGAAAGGAAGAGAATTGCTCAGCATAAATTTAAAAACACTGAAATAATCCTTATATTAGAAACTAGTGGAGAAATGTTACTATTCTGTAGAAGAATTAATAAATGACAACCTCAAAATATGATCAGGAGAGAGCAGGTACTTAGGACTGTTAATTTTTAAAAGTTTGTTACTTCTGAAGAAAAATTATTAATTGCTTAGTTAAGTAATTATTCAGTGCCATGTGTTATATTACTGGTATTATAAGGCAAATTGTAAACCAGTTTTTGTGTTCTGAAGAGTCTCCTGTACATTAAGTCAATGCCTTGAAATTGTATATTACGAGACAATAAACTTCTATTCTATTCCCCAGAAAATGACTCTGTACTCCATGATCTATAACATCAAATGCCTTCAATAAGTAAAGAAATACACCAGTAATATAGTCACTACTGTCCACTTACTCATAGACAGCAGTGCTGGTTCAGCAGTTCTTCCTAAACCATTCTTGTGCTGTGGATAGAATTTGGTGTTCTTGCATGAAGCCTGTCAGTCTTTAGCGGAAGACATTCTCTAAAATTTTTGAGACGATGGAGAATAGTGCAACTGGCCTGTAACTGACACCTTCTTCTATGTCTGAATTTTTTTTTTACACTGCTTTCAATTTCACAATTTTTAGACAAAAAAGGAAAATCCTTGATTCCAGTGAACTATTGCATAAATGTGCCAGTGGTTTTACAATGAGTTTACAACACCTTCTTATTATTTTATAAGGTATATCATATACTCCTAAAGATTGTTTCATTTTTAAAGTTTTTATGATCGAAATTTCTTTTGCAGTCATTGGATATAGACAAATGAGGCAGCAGAGATGCTGATCTTAATTGCTGGGCCATGCAGGATTAGCCAAGCGGTCTAAGGCGCTACAGTCATAGACTGTGCGGCTGGTCCCAGCGGAGGTTTGAGTCCTCCCCCGGGCATGGGTGTGTGTGTTTGTCCTTAGAATCATTTAGGTTATGTAGTGTGTAAGCTTTGGGACTGATGACCTTAGCAGTTAAGTCCCATAAGATTTCACACACATTTGAACATTTAATTGGTGGTGCTGTTACATTCTGGTAACTTGCATTAATCTTACTGATTAGTTGCCCACTTTTATTTGTAAAATAGTTGTTGAAGATCTTCAATGGTGTCAAACCACAGTCATATAGTTATTTTTTGAAAGAATACACCACTGTATATTAATGTATTTTTCTTTTTTCTTTTATTTTCTTCTGTACAATCTAGATTTTGGCTTTTATGCCATTATTGAGTACAATGCTAAATGTTCATAAATCATTAACATGTTATATCTGGTAAAGTCAGCCCAATTCAGGTAAACAAGACTAGCACAGGCCTTTCAGAAGAAAATTACAGTAATATATAGTCAAATGTTGGAGTATTCTTTCAAAAAATAGTTGTTGCAGATATTTGCTACTATATTGATTCTTATTGTCTCTTCATCTTTACACAGATTGATAATGGAATTTCTGGTTATGACATTATCTGTCCATCATTTTACAACTTTTCACATAGCTTTCGTCTTATTTCCAGCAGATTATATATGAAAGCCACTGGACTTCATTTTTGCTTCTTTAACTACTTTTTTAAAAAAATATTGTCTTGTATTTTCTGTAGTAAGCAAGAAATTAATTGCCCATCTGCTGAATCTTTATAGTATTATATGGTTTTCACTTTCTTTTTGTTGGAGGTCATAATTCTAGCTGCTGCCCAAGACTTGTTTTTGTTATTTGACTTTAGTCTGCATTTTTTCATTGGGAGTGCAGCTTCATAACAGTTAGTAAATATTTCCACAAGTCTGTTGGACTGTTCACCTGTACTGCCATGCTTGTACACTACATCCCATGTTTCCTTAGCTAATAACTATCTGAAGGTACCTATATTTTGTTCACTTAGGATTCATTCTTCTTCAACTAATTCTGTTTGCATTGTAGTTTTAGGAACTTTGTTGAAAGCAATATACTATCCATTATCGTAACTAAATCCTGTATTTATGGCTCCAGCCCAGAAATAATTACTTTCTGTATTTATAAATACAAGGAGTAAAAGGCTATGTATAATTCGTACAAAAACCAGATGGCAGTTATAAGAGTTGAAGGGCATGGAAGGGATGCAGTGGTTGGGAAGGGAGTGAGACAGTGTTGTAGTCTATCCCCGATGGAAACAAAAGAAAAAATTGGAGTAGGAATCAAAATCCAGGGCAAAGAAATAAAAACCTTGAGGTTTGTGGATGACACCGTAATTTTGTCAGAGACAGCAAAGGACTTGGAAGAGCAGCTGAATGGAATGGACAGTGTCTCAGAAGGAGGATATAAGATGAACATTAACAAAAGCAAAACAAGGTTAATGGAATGTAGTGAAATTAAATCAGGTGTTTCCAAGGGAATTAGATAAGGAAATGAGGCACTTAATTTAGTAGATGAGTTTTGCTATTTGGGCAGGAAAACTGATGATGATCAAAGTAGAGACGATATAAAATGTAGACTAGCCAAGGCAAGGGAAGTATTTCTGAAGAAGAGAAATTTGTCAACATCAAGTTTAGATTTAAGTGGCAGGAAGTCTTTTCTGAAAGTATTTGTGTGGAATGTAGCCATGTATGGAACTGAAACATGGACGATAAACAGTTTAGACAAGAAGAGAATAGAAGATGTGGCGCTACAGAAGAATGTTGAAGATTAGATGGATAGATCACATAACTAATGAGGAGGTACTGAATAGAACTGGGGTGCAGAGGAATTTGTGGCACAAGGTGACTAGCAGAAGGGATCAGTTGATTGGTAGAAATTGTAGAGGGAGACCAAGAGAAGAATACACTAAGCAGATTCAGAGGGATGTAGACTGCATTAGTTAGTTGGAGATGGATAGGTTTGCACAGGATAGTAATGTGTAGAGCTGCATCAAACCAGTCCACAAACAACAAGTATCCAGTAGAAAGTAATACAGAAGAGATATTTTCATTTAACTAAATTTTATATAAAAAAGTTATTTTTTTCACCAAACACCACACAGTTTCTCTCAGTGTGATATTAAACAAAATGTTGTGAAAGATGTACAGCTTTTTTAATAACAAGTGGAGCAGAGACTAATAAAGCAATGTTCATTTTATGTGTGTGTTATGAAACAGGCAAGTACTTGTTGATCATATTATGTGAGTGTAAAAACATGTCAATATCATATAAATCAAATAAAATATACAGTGAAACAACTGAAACAGTTGGCAACTTACCTTGCTCCAGTTGCTGTAGTATATGATGGTGGAGGAGTATATTTAGGTGGTGGATCCTCAAAAGCTGGTTCTTGCACAGGTGAAGATATGATGTTGGTAGTGCTAGTTGTGTTAACATTATTTGTAGAATGGGTACTGTCATGACCCTCTTCTGCATCTACTGGTGGGCGGTAAAGTAATCGGATTCTCTGAAATATAATTTTTTTTAAATTTAAGTGCTCGTTATTAACTTAAACCATAAAACACAAAATGTCATAAATAATAGATGGCAAAATATATTGAAAACAATTTTTGGAATGTTGTTATTGATTTCAAAGTGTAATTACCACAATACAAACTTCAGAACTTGTACAGTGCATAAAGAAAAAGTCAAACAGTCATTATCACTTACATAGACTTCTGTAAAATAAGAGCAGCTCTGTTACTAAGAAGCAAGTGTTTAGTAGTACTAAAGTGATTTTAAACACTACCAATTCAAATTGAGTGGAAAATATTTCCCAAAGAGTTTTATGACTATACCAAATATGTAAAGAACTCTCCATAGCAAAGCAAATTTGGTGATTGTCATTTGAATTTCATTTTCAGTGACATATTTGCTCAAAAAATTTAATACTGTAGAAAAATAGTCTAAACAATGAAAAAAGTTACAAAGATAACTTTTGTGTACTGACAGAATGGGAAAAACATAGAACTTATCATAGGATGCTCTCCATCCAATAAAAGAACAACCACAATCACAAAGTACGAATTTTTAATGACTTGGTTAATATATTTCCATAGCCAGTATTACTGTTTAACACTCTTAGATGAGTAATGTTGTAATAAGAAGAACAGTAAAACATCAAATGAAATTTGGGAGACAAGAGGAGGAATAAATTACTTTAATAGTGTATCTATTACTGGATTGTGACCATATGACACATCCCAAACCATGGGCATGTGAGGAAGTTTGTTGTTTTTAATCCTTTCCACTAACATATTCTCTGCAACCATAACATCATGTTCCAGATCCGACTCTTTCAGTTTTCCTTTTATGACCAATTGCAGTAGCTGATACTTCGGATTTTGTAATGAGATTGTCAAATAAGCAGTTTTTGTTCCCTCAATCAACTCTAAATTTTTATTTAATTATTGCAAAATATCATCTCATGCTGTCAATGAGATTTTCAGGAGTCAACAGTTTATCCACATCTCAGATGCTGCTAACTTTTTCATGCTGAAAACTTTCAATACCCAATCTTCCATAATGTATAACAGTACCAACCATACACAGCACTTTGTAAACAGTACTCCAAGACATACTCTGAAGTCTGTGTTACTAAGAACATCAAAATTCACAATAAAATATCTATAAGCGACTTATCTTTGATGTTTTACTTCAATACCTGATCTCAAGTCCTCTACACTAAGATAATTCAATTTCATTAACAGTTCTACTTTTTGATTGATAACAGTATTTTTGAATGACCAAAAGGCAGCTGTAGTTGTGGCGAAGAAACAAGTTGGCATGTGCAAATAGCTCATGTTCTAATATTATTGTCATGTATTTTATTCACTTAATATTGATACTTAGGTCCAATTTATTGCTGTATTCACCAAAATTATCCAGAAGTGATGTGTCAGATATTATTTATCTAAACTCTATTCACTTATATTACAATTTCAATGTCAGTGACTTATTATCTAAAGAATATCACTGAATAAAAATCAGACAGCAGAAATAATATAATGAAGCCTTTTCAGATCCTCTGTGGATCTGAACTTAGATGGATAGTTAATCATTTAGTTTTATTTGAGCACCCTGGTTCCAGTACAGATTTTCTATACAAATTAGGATATCATATGTATGTTTATAACATTGTCATCAACATACAATTAGTTGAAGATCGCTGTAGAACTCAGACTAATGATAATAAGTTTAAAGATAAATTAAAGATATCTAATGATGAATCAAACACAAAGAAGTAAGTACCAGTAACAAAGAAACATTTCTTTCACAGAAGAACAAAATATAGGGAGACAAAACCATATAAATTCTAGCTTTTGGAAACTTATCTCTAGCCCAATAAAAATCATCTACATGAGTGGCAAGGCACATGATTATAACTCTGCTATGCCATTCATTTGTACTTAGCTACTGCACTATACATGTAGACACAATAATTATAATAAAACTTTGTGCATTGTTTTGATAAGATGAGGGAAGCAGTAGAACCCTTTGGGGATTACTGGTATGTTAGCTATGCAGAAAGGAAACAGTGAAACAATCAGTTTGGCTGGTATGAACAGAGTGCAATATGGAGACATTCACAGAAAAGTAGTCATCATTAAAAATTCTATTCTAATGAGAAAATAAGTTATTTTATAAGAATTTATTCACCAATGATAATTTCAATGAATAAAATTCAGTTGGTACACCAGCAGACAGAGTAAATAATGTAGATGTCAACAAAGCATCTCTATCACAAAATAACATGGAACAGCATGAAAAACCTTTTGGAAGAAAAAAAAAGATATCAACCTGTGTGTCCTCTGGACCTCAGGAGCAGACAGAGCAAACTGAATTTCACAGGAGCTTTGTTTAAAGAATTTATGTAGATAACTAAAGTTGATTTTTATTTTATAATGAGGTCATAAAATGCAACTATAAAATGTATTTCAGCGTTCTGCAGCTGAATGAAATAAGGAATGATCTATGCTCCTTTTCCGTTTGCTTGTAGCCCTTCATTGCTATATCCACCTATGATAAACTCCTGTTGGAGGGGGATAAAGTTCTTTCATGTTATCTGTACAGTGTAATGATTATTTTGCCACAGAGTGAGAATCCATTCATCCCTATTGAAGGCTAGTTCCAATCAACTTGGAAATCATAGATCTCATCTCACAGGTGACTCCTTCGGCACTTTTGACCAGTGCAGAGAGAGCAATGGAAACTTATTTGTAAACAATGTTAGTCACAAGAAAATGAATCACATACCGACATTATATGCTGAAAAGGGGAATAAAGTCTGGTTATGGTCACATCGAGAATGGTGGGACAATGAAAAGTTATCTTGAATTGTGTGGATGGATTCTCTTGTTTTGGGTAAATAAAATAAACAAATAAAATAACAAATAAAAATAATCAAAGCCGTAGAGGTATTTGGGTGATAAATGGCAGGCCAACACTTATTTTTTAGAAGAGTGAGTAATTCTGGGCCTGGCTAATTGTTATCAGGAGTCCGCCTGTGAAGGTTGAAGAGCTAAATTTATTTAGTGAAGGTAGACTTGCTGCATATCCAGCAGCTAGTCACTGACCAACACACACACACACACACACACACACACACACACACACACACACACACACACACACACAGTACAAAAGATGGCAAATTTAAAATGCTTAGTACTGTTGTTTGTTGGTAGGCTTAATAGTGGCTGGGAAATGGAAGTCAAAGTGGAAAGTTGATACAGAGTTTCAGCACAGAGTTGTGGGGATGATTTAGCATTTAAGTTTCAGCACAGAAACAGATTGTGGAAAATTCATCAACATATCAGGATGAAATGATGGGCTATTGGTTTGTAGACCTTACGAAAGACATCCTCAAGGAATTCTTGAGACAGAAGAAGGAATTGTCATGGTTGCAATACCACAATACTGATCTGTTTGTATGTCTGCTCCTCAATGGGCAAACAATGATGATCTGCACAAAATGAATTAAAGTGAAGAGGATGAAAATTTTATATTGTTTTTGTGTAGGCACTGATTGATTGAGAAAGCATTCAGCAACAGACATTTGTGTTATCACAGTTTTGCCAATACGAACTACAACTTACTTTAAAACTGAGCCATTTCAATCACTATGTAACCATTCCAAATTTATGAGTACATAGGAGTTAAGTGAATCTATGATCATCAATGGATAAGCAGACATACCATTTTGTAAGATACAGTGTCGAACATTGTTAGTGTGTGTCCTTGGACCTGCAGCTTATTCTAATTCTGCCATAGCATAATGTGATCAGGCTTGGGATAGTGTAAGCTAGAAATAATTTTAGCTATTAAATTGTTGGATCTGAATCACATGGCTTATGTGCACAATGAACAACTGACCATTCCTTCTCTAATGGAATCATTGCCCATGAGGCATTATGCTCAAACCTATCTTCTTTTAGGTAACCACTAATTTTGTGTCTGCAGAACAGTTATAGATATTTGCTACACACTGTGTGAATCTGGCAGGAGAATAAATCAGCCAGTCATCTTTCAACTAATCTGCTTCTTTTTGAAGTCAGTTAGTTTGGCCTTGGCTATGAGATGATTCCACAGATCCTCTTGCATTATATTTTGTAACTTTTCTGCTCAATCAAAATTTAGATCTGAGCTTATTCAAGTCATAAGCCATTGCTGTGCAAACATATAGACAGTGATGAGGTCATTTTAATCATAAAAAGATGTAAATGTCATGTAGTTGCCCCATATATTTGTTGGTTATTATCTGACAAATTTCACAAGTGTTGCAGTTTTTATCAAGGCCCAGTGAGGAAAACATAATTATTGTGAAGAAGGTACTCACATCAAAGAGATCTGGTGGACCACCAGAAAGGTAGCGGCAACTCTGTATCACTGCCACCAGAGGGCCAGCTAACAATGGAAGAATCTGCATTAGTGATCCAATTTCCCTCACCCACAATGGCCAGTAATCATGACCTGTATTGTGCCAGATATACATTTCACGATAACGACCATTTTTAAAAATTGTGATGCACAGAACCTGAAAAAATAAAGATATATTTTAGTAATTGATCCTCTGAATTTAATTTATATCATTAAAATAATTTCTGGGATTCCAAACACTTTGAGAAATTTTTCAATCACCAACAACAAAGAATGTTTTAGGCAGATAAATATCCCCTACATATTGGTTATATGCATAGCATCATTAGTCATAATTCTTTGTTGTTTTGTGTGTGTGTGTGTGGGGGGGGGGGGGGGAGATACTATTTCCTGATGAGGACTAAAAAATCTGCAGCTGCTTCCAGGGACTCAAAACAAAAGTTCATAGGTGTTTTCCTTCACTTTTGGGAAGAGGAAAACAATCACATCGGGGGTAATACTGATGCATTTGTGTATGGATTCAATACTCTTCTGAAAATGCTCTTCAGAAAAGGTTTATATTTTGACCACTCTGTAAGCAAGTGTGTCATCGCAGTGTAACCATATCCCATATGGACCCACCTTTGGCAATTTACATCCTTCCAAGAAGCCAAGGAAGGCAGACTCCAGCATACTAATATGCCTTTAATTTAATGCATTCATCAGGTGTGTCTGCGTTGATGTGTGAAAAAAGTGTCCACTACTCTGTCATCCACACTCCTTCCCCTCATCAGTTTTTGTAGAATAAGTGAACTAATGTCATTAGCAAAGTTTTGTCACCAGTTACATTAGAATAAACAATTTTGACCCATCTCTATTAAAATAGTAAGCACTCATTAACAGAGCTCCAAATGCTGGGCCTTATCCACAGATCACAAGCATCCTGATTAGAAGACTTCTGTGTAGGATCCTTCAGACACTGTCGACTCAGTTCCAGTAACATGTATAATGTGCTGATAGGTGTAGTGGGTGGCTTCTTAAGGAGATCCTGGGATGCAAAATGTATTTTTTAAGCAGTGGCTGTTGCTGTGCACCTAGATTGTTTCTCATCTTCAGGAGAATTTATTTTGAGTCTGAAGTTACTGAACAAACAGAACACCATGGAAATGGAGGGAGGAGAATACCTTAATCCAATACAGTTTCTCAAGGCACAGCTTCACATTCATGTAAAAAATGTTATAGATAATAGTATTAACATCAAACAACAACTGAAATAATGTGTTATGGTATATTGATAATTTTTACTTTTGGCAGTGGTGGCCGCTGAGGCATTCCATTGGTGGTGCCAAAAAAATTTTAGTTTGGTAGCATCAAACATATTATGGAATTTTGTCAATAATTCATATATTTCATAAGATATTATATCAAACAAAATGGAAATAAACACTTATTATAACAACACCCTTCTTATGCATAGTGAGAGTTTGATATATTCCTGAAGAACATGATAGGAAGCATTTGTATAAGAGAGAGAGAAAGAGAGAGAGAGAGAGAGAGAGAGAGAGAGAGAGAGAGAGTGAGAGTGAGGTTGCTTTAACTATATCTGCATCTGATATAAAATGTAACACTAACCCCGGAAATCTCTCTCACTCACAGATATGCATGCACTCTCGCACATATCAACAGCACAGTTCTTCACTGCTCACAGGGTATGTGCGTTCACTTTTACGTGGCAGACGTAAGTAGGGTGCGTTTTGATGTATGGTCGCTTAAGATACCAGTGGAGATTGGGCCTGAACTACCATGTTAACGATGCTGCCAGTCACGGCTAACACTTGCACTCTACCTGTTACCGAATAATTTACGTGCTCCACTTTGCTTTGAGTTGTACTTGCTCATTGTTTCCTTTTCTTATTTTGAAATGAGTGCAGAGAGGAATCTTGCTCTGTCACAGGGTTCAAAAACAACTCTCACAGCACCAGAAGGAATCAGCAATCCATATGTCCATTATTTCATCAGTTCTGGCTTTCCAGGACCACAGAAAATGAATGTAGGCTGCCAGCCCTGTGAGAGGGAGGTGTGGCTTGTCCTTCTACTCCACTCTTCTCCCCTCAACAGATAGAACTCCTTGTTTGTTTTACTTTGATGGTTAACTGCCAGAAAAGTGTCCGCTACAACATGACTGCCAGTGCCAGAAATAATAGAGCACATATAAACTATTCGAACTTGTAATCTGGATTTTGTGAAGCAAATTTAATCAAATTACTGACATTTAAAACTAAAGGTGCTGTACTCACTCAGCAACTCCATGACTTTGGTAAGACAGCTTCAAAATATTTAATAGGAATGGTATTAGAAATCCATTCCTTGTTGCCAAATAAAATTGTCACTCTCAAACGGAAATCTTCAATTTTACACTTGAATTATTCTTCACAGGATAGCATCCCTAAGGCACTCAGTCATTTTTCTTTCATGGTGTTTTGCAGGAATGTTTTAATTCTCTTGAGCACTGAAAAGCATAGCTCAGTTTCTAATGTCGTTATTAGCAGTTTCAAAACTTTTAAATGTCTCTTTGAATGTTCATCCTCCAGAATCAATGAAAGAAATGTAACTGTGCCAGAAACTGCTCTCAACTCAAGCTAATGTAGAAGACTTGAAGCTCACCCTTCTAATTTTTTTTTCAGAAATGTATATGTGTCTGTAATTTCAAGGTATTTGTGTGGAAAAATGGTGATGTATCTGTCAAACTGATTTACACGAAATAAGTTGTCTGGATTGAGGTGTCCAGTGAACTGAAAACGGATTTTATTTCATAAAGGATGCCAATGCACACTTCCAAAGCATCTCTTTTTTTATACCCATCAAAAATCTGTGGCTTCTTGGCAGTCATTGTTTCGTCACTTTCGAAACTAATGTCATTAGGGATTGAGTCAATGTCATCTCTGATGTTTTGCATTACCACTTCAAATTTCTGGATGTCTTGTTTTGCTTTGGTCAGCTTGGTTATCTTCTTCTGAAGCTGATTAAAAAGTATGTCTGCATGAGGAATTATCTTATACAAAAATGATAATCAGAAAATGAATTCGTTATCTTGCAGTCTTTGTTGTATGAACCAGCTTTTTCAATAGTAGAAGATAGTTTTATGCTGTCACTTGTTTCAGTGACTGCCATAACAAGAATAGGATCTTCCCTGTTTTCAAAAACATCTTTTACTATTCCAGAATGGTAATTCCATCTCGTGAAACACACACAGCAAGCTTTTTTGAATAATGCTATGTAACACTTTTGATCTTTGTGGCGAGTAAAAAGAGAACAAAGAAGTACCTGAAAGATGTGCAAAAAAGATGCGGGCATTACGATTAACAGAGGCTGCCATAGATATAATATGGTTAAAGTGATGCACATAATAATGGATGTAGTTTTCATTTGGATATTCGTCTTTAATTAGTTTTTGAACCCCATTCGACTTGCCACTCATAACATTTGCACCATCGCAACTCTGAACTATTAGTTTTGCTCGGTCATCACCAATTAATGGTTCAATTCCTTTCAGAATACTCTCAGCTATAGTATGAACATTCTGACTTCCTGGATTAACAAAGTTCCAAAATCTTTCAGCAGGTTTATCTTGAAATTCGCAAGTCACATTTGTGGTTTCATCTGCAATGATTGCAACATAATTGGCAAGTTTAATCTCTTTTCAAACTTCATTGTGGTACACTTCCCACATGCATTGCAGTAGTTGATGCTGAACAGTCTTATAAATGCCTTTGAACACTAATGCTTGATTGAGATGAACATAAAGATCTTTATCCTGTTCTGCACTGAAGTGAAGCTCATGGAAAACTTCCTTATTTTGACAGGCACCAGATTCATCATGGCCACTGAGAACCAGTTCCAAAGCACCACAGTACTGAATACAGTTTACAATTAAATTCAATATATGTCTATTCTTTTCTACATGTTTGTTGTGGCTGTCAGTTGTTTGTCTATATTGTGAATCTAATTTCTGCTGAATGTTGGTTTTGGCTAGAAATGATAGACTAAGCACATTATTCATGTGTCACTTTGACATTTCATGTACTTTTATTTTAGACCATATATGCCCAATATCAGTTATTTCAGTCTTACCCCAATGAACATCTCCTCAAAATAACACACAAAAAACAATGTTTCTTTCTTCACAGCCACAAATCCATTTGTTCTTTGGTAAATTTCTGGATTGAACTTATGGCATCAATTTTTTGTTTGCAGATTCAGATTCAGGAGTGGCCTACCTAGTGTTTTTATCTGATTTTTTTCACTGAGAGTCCTGTTGCTAAATGGCATTTTAATAACTCATTTACATTCTTCACCTTTGCTATTTTCACAGTCAACTGAATTTCCCTTACAGATAACACTGTGCACAGTCTATCAATCAATCAATCAACCTAGCATCACAATAACATGTTTGTACAGAACTATATTACATGAACATAATGTGTATAAACAGAAATACTACACCATTGTTTGAAAAACAGATGCTCAACAGGTGGTGGATACATTTGTTTTTTTGTTTTGTTCCTATAGCCCCGCTGTTGTGAAATATACCAATGTTGAAATAATGCCTCTTATTTTCAAAATCTAAGGGCGTAATTAAATTCAAGTTGTATATAACTATTTATAAGGATAATTAAGTTTCTGTATTCAATTTAATTAAGCATTAATTTGAGTTTTGCTTTAGCATTAACTTTCAGAAAGATGATAGAACTAGGTTACAAGAAGTTTGTGCCCCGATGTATTCTAACAAGATTGCTAGATGGCAGATCGTGCTTCTATAGTTCTGCACTGTACTGCTCTCTGGCAGAAGGAATGTAAAGCTCTGAGCCAGATCAGTTGTGGCTCCATTCGCGGCCATAAGAAGCATGTTGAAACTGATGGCCGAGCCTATTACATAGTGCTTATGCGAGCAGACAGCGCCAATCTGCAGTTGGCTCCAAGCTTGAGAAAACCACCATGAGAGCGCGCACAGTGAAACATACCTTTTAAAATCAGAAAATACATACTCCAAGACAATGTTCTATGTGCAATTCATATAAATTTCTCTTTCTTTCTTTTTCATACAAGCAGTGCCACGGCACTGTGGCACTTCTCAGAAGCCAACCCTGGCTTTTGGACCATCTAACTACAACTGCATCAAACACAATTTTTGTGCCATATGTGTTTTGCCTTTATTCTGTGCAAGGCATCTTCAGTTGCACGCAATATGTACATATTTTTACCATTTAGTTTACATTCTGGGGCAATGTACCTGTAGGTTATAAACAGTTCTAGTGGTTGGGTTCTTCTATGATGTAGTAATATTTTAAATACTACTTACAGGTTGCGTGGATGATTTTCTACACCTTATGTTTCTGTTCCATTTATGGTGCTGTTCCTCTTCTTATAATTGCCACCTGGGGTTTTTGTTTTCCACATTTCACAGCACTAGGGACTGAATACTTGTTTTGATGCAATGTTTTGGTTTGTGTTGATGACTGTGTTTAGTTCCTAGTGCTGTGAAATGTGGAAAATGAAAACCCCAAATGGCAATTATAAGAGAAGGAACAGCACCAAAAATGGAAAAGAAACATAACACGTAGAAAATCATCCATGCAACCCATAAGGAGAATTTAAAATATTACTACATCACTGAAAAACCCAACCACCAGAACTGTTTATAACCTACAGGTACATGCCCCAAAATCTAAACTAAATAGTAAAAATATGTACATATTCCAGGCCACTGAAGATGCCTTGCAAAGAGTAAAAAAGAGTAAAGGTGAAATGTGTATGGCATGAAAACTGTGATTGATTCAGTTGCAGCTAGATGGTCCAAAAGTAAAAATTATCAATATATTGTAATATTACATGCAAGTGAGGAAGACAGGAATGCAAAAGTTGAATATGAAATAATATGTGCTTGACAAATATTCCCATTCCAAAGTAAAACTTCTGAATGTGTGAATAATGGCGTGTGTGTGTGTGTGTGTGTGGGTGTGGGGGTGGGTGGGTGGGTGGGTGTGAAGGAGAAAAATACCTGTTGTGCGCAAATGCTCCCATTTGAAATCCAGTGTCTGAATTCTGCATGAAACAATACAGTGGAAGCTTTCTAACTGGTTATAACAACCACACACTGCTGAAACTTGTAATAACAAATTAAATCTTGTCATTGTGTAGTGTATATCCTAAGAAATAGTACTACACTAGAAATTCTATTCAGAAGCTCACTCTTCACTTATTTAACTTTTCATTTCTCATGGGATTAGTTTGTATTAGTTGAAGTAACTGTAATATTAAAATTACACAAGTAAAATAGTAGTTACTGAAATGACTTTAAATATTTTATTATACACACCATTAGTGCCACTGGCAGAATAACATTCCAAGTGAAAACAAGCATGGGCCCAGCCCATACTTGTAAGCATCCTGAGCCTTTCGTAAACAATGTTGAGACAACACTCTCTCCACTGTATGGGCGACCACGTACCACAAAAACAGCTGCAATTTGCAGGAGATAAAGCACCATAATCCACCATCCAGAGCCAACAACAAAGTCCATGAAGTAGACAACAAATATTCCAAGCTGAAATATAAATTTGAAATTAATTTTTAATTTTGGTATCAAGGAACTATAAGAGCACAACAATACAACTAAACATCACTTTTTTGCTTGGTTTCATTTGGATCCAGCAATTTCTAGAATTTGTGGAATATAAAACCTTAACATGAAAGCAAGCTTTTTTAATTACCTCTAAAGGATTAACTTTTAAAGATAATTCTACAGTTTCTGGTAGGTTAGTGTGACTTTCATTGCCTAATATAGGTGAATATAAACCATCAAAGAAAGTATGGCACATTGTTGTTACAAACAGAAATGGAAAAATCTGCACATTTAATGAGGTGTTGATGAATCCATTATTTGTAGACATTAGATGTTGTACTGACAGAACTAACAAACAGCTGATAAAAGAATTTGGATGTAAATGTTAATCATTTTCTCAAAGATATTATTTACAACTTTGTCAGCTAATTCATGTTTATTGTATGTGTTTACTATACTTGTATTATCAACAAAAAGAACTAGCTTTGCATCTTCATGAAAACACAGTGGCAAGTCATTAACATATATTAAGAACAATAAGAGACCCCAAGACTAAAAACTGTGGGATTTCACTCTTGATACCTCCCCAGTTAGAGTATGCTGCTGATTTTTCCGGGGTCCCTGTACTGTTAATTTCAACCTCCTGTATTCTTCCAGTTAAACATGTATTAAACCATTTATTCACTGTTCCACTCATACCAGAATACTTAAGTTCATCTAGAAGAATTTCATGCTTCATGCAGTCAAAAGCCTTTAAGAGATCACAAAGTCCAATGAGTGGAGTTCTATTATTCAGAGCATTTAATATTTGATCATTGAAAGCATATATAGCACTCTGTTGAAAAACCTTTCTGAATGCCAATTCTTGAAGACATTTTATTAGTACTTCATTTTTACAAATATGTGAAAGCACCCTTGAATACATTACTTTGTTGAGAATTTTGGATGAAGCTGTCAGAAGTAGGACTTGGCAGTAGTTGTTACCATTGGATCTATCCCTCTTTTTACATGATGGTTTAACAATAGCATATTTCAGTGTATCCACAAAAATGCCTTGTTTCAGTGAGCTACTACATATGTGGCTGAGAATCCTACTTATCTGTTGGGAACAAGCTTCCAGTACTTTTTTGGAAAAGCTATCAATTCCATGTGAGCTTTTGCTTTTGAGTGAATTTATTATTTTCCTAATTTCAGTATTAGAGGTGAGCTGAATTTCAGTTTTATCAAACTGCACAGGTATTGCCTCTTCCATATACAGCTTTGCATTTTCTAATGAACAGCTGGATCCTATTTTCTCTACTACGCATATGTTAAAAGTGCAGGAGAGGGTAGTTAGTTTTAGCATATCCAAAAACTACACAGAAGCCCTCATGTCAGGTACTGTCACATACATCTCATGTATCTGTATCTGCTTCAAGATACTCAATTAATGTAGTGTACCATACAGCAAGATTACAGTGTTATTTGATCTCTTGAGTCAGTTCAGCTTTGAGACTTTGTAGAGAGAGACTGAGGCTTGATTACAGGAAGCTGGTTCAAATAAATGTAGACAGCAGTACTTATGTACAGAGTTTGATATATAATGACACAACTGAAAGGCTCCTCTCATGGCTCCAGTACAATTAATTACTGTTAAATACAAACAAGACAGCTCATATGTCTCATATGTTACCATGTACCAGGTGTCTGGAAGTAGGATGGACAGAAGCATGGGAAGTATTGGTTTGAATGATCAATTGCTGACTGTTCTTTTCCATATATCAATCCTCTGATGTGTAGAGCAAGCAGTAAAGAAACCAAATAGAAATTTGGAAAAGGAATTAAAGTTCAGGGAGAAGAAATTAAAACTTTAACATTAGTTGATGACTTTGCAAATCTGTTAGACATGGCAAAGGACTTGGAAGATCAGTTGAATGGAATGGTCAGTGTCTTAAAAGGAGGTTTCAAGATGAATATCAATAAAAGTAGATGTAAGCGTAATGGGATTCTGAGGAAATTAGATTAGGAAATGAGACAAAAAATGTAAAAAATGAGATTTGCTGTTAGAGTAGCAAAATAAGTGAGAACGGTCAAAGCAGAATTCTTTTCTGCATGTATCTGTCTGGACTGTAGCCTTGTGCAGAAGTAATACAGGGATGATAAACATTTCAGGTAAGAAGAAAATAGAAGCTTTTGAAATGTGGTTACACAGAAAATGCTGAAGTCTGGATTGGTAGATTAAATAATTACTGAAGAGATACTACATCAAACTGGCAAAAGAATTCTATGGCACAACTTGATTCAAAGAAGAGACTGATTGATAGGACACATCCAGAGCCATCATGGAGCTACCATATTGGTAAAAGAGGGTAGCATGGAGGTAAACTTTGTAGAGAGAGACTGAGGTTTGATTACAGGAAGCTGGTTCAAATAAATGTAGACAGCAGCACTTATGTACAGAGTTTGATATATAATCCATATTTTGATTTACTCCTGAATTATTTGCGGGAAAAGACAGTTTCAATAAATACATAGCACATACAATAAGAGAGCTTTTCATTTTATCCACTAACACATTAAAATACTGTGTCCATATCCCACATAATATGACCTTGAACATTCACAACAAACTACAACAAATGAACTTTAACAGCATAGGATTAATACTGCTAAGCAGAAAATTACACTCCATCTTTGTGCAGAAATACAACTACTCAATAACAGAATTTAAAGTGATGGCCACAGTGTTGTAGAATACTGCACAAAATTTTCTCTCTACCTGGTAAATATATATTTATTTATGTTTAAAGATTTTTGTAGTTCTTCTACTTCATGTATTACAAAGTACTGTAAATTATTGCTATATATAATTTACTGTTTGTTCTTGACAAGTCTCACATAAACTAATTCAACAGTTTAAATTTTTACATGATAAAATAAAAAAATGTCATTCTGAATTGTTAGAAACTGGGACTGACTTTAGCAACTGGGACTGACCTCTGTGGTCATGGGCAATCCAAGAACAAATCCACAGGCACAGCTAAAGAATGTAATTGTTGTTTCCCATGATTTAAGGCTGGATGATTTTATAGCTGTTATTCCTGTGATTACACAGTGCCATATGGCCAGCTGCAATTTAAAAACAAAGGACAAGATTAGTAATGTGCTTGTAACATGAACATATTTATTATTTTGTCAGAAAACATTTAGTATTTTGAAATGAATGTAATATAGTACATTACAAAGAGAAATCATTATCACATGAGTAATTATATCTTAAGCAATAGCAAAAACTGCAAAACCATTTTCATAAAGATTCTACATCTCACTTACAATTACAGAAAAGAATTAGCCACATCTGAGCAAAATATTTTAATAACATACATCATATTTTGCAAATTGAATCATGAAGGAAAGACTTCAAGAACACTGGACAGGACAAACTTATTGATGACTATTAACAACCAGTTACAACTTGTTCTAATCTACTTACCAGTATGCTGTGATTATGGAAATTACTTTTAGAATTTATTTAACTTTACACAGAGTAATGCCTGCTGGTATATACTAGTAAAATTAAAGCCTGTTTAATAAGAATGCAAGTGTTAAATGGAATTTATATACTCAGAGTCTAAATATTCGATAAAGGTGGCTTTTACATTAGTTTAGAATATCTGAGGATTTCAAATTTCCTGTTACATTTCTCCTGGCAACCTGTCAAAGACGTTTTACCAGAACATAAAACTTCCATCCTGACACAAAATAGGGATTCATAGTCTGTACAGAAATTAAATAACTAAACTGTATTGCCCCAGAAGATTATGCCACATGACAGTACTGAGTGAAAGTATGTGAAATATACTACCAATACCATCCCCAGGTCAACACAGTGACTGAGCTTTGTAAGTGCTAAGCAGGAAGAATTGATCTTTTGGATAACTTATCCATATGTTGGTGCTACTCCAATTTATTATCCATCTGGATTTCCAGGAATATTAATCTGGATTTCCAGGAATATTTATTTATTTATTGCTTTCTTTGTGTAGAGATAACAAAGATTATGACTTTTGCAAAGACATATAAGTCTTTTGACACATTTATTAAACCAGATTTGACCAATAATGTATGGGTGTGGTTTGTTATTTTTAGATTAATTCTTTGCCTAAAGTAGTTATTTTTATTTCTAATATTGTTGTCATGTATGTCATCACATTTTCTAGACTCTTTTTGATGATGCATGCCCCAAAAATAAAATTACCTTATATCAATACTAGAAATACACTCCTGAAAATGGAAAAAAGAACACATTGACACCGGTGTGTCAGACCCACCATACTTGCTCCGGACACTGCGAGAGGGCTGTACAAGCTATGATCACACGCACGGCACAGTGGACACACCAGGAACCGCGGTGTTGGCCGTCGAATGGCGCTAGCTGCGCAACATTTGTGCACCGCCACCGTCAGTGTCAGCCAGTTTGCCGTGGCATACGGAGCTCCATCGCAGTCTTTAACACTGGTAGCATGCCGCGACAGCGTGGACGTGAACCGTATTTGCAGTTGACGGACTTTGAGCGAGGGCGTATAGTGGGCATGCGGGAGGCCGGGTGGACGTACCGCCGAATTGCCCAACACGTGGGGCGTGAGGTTCTCCACAGTACATCGATGTTGTCGCCAGTGGTCGGCGGAAGGTGCACGTGCCCGTCGACCTGGGACCGGGCCGCAACGACGCACGGATGCACGCCAAGACCGTAGGATCCTACGCAGTGCCGTAGGGGACTGCACCGCCACTTCCCAGCAAATTAGGGACACTGTTGCTCCTGGGGTATCGGTGAGGACCATTCGCAACCGTCTCCATGAAGCTGGGCTACGGTCCCACACACCGTTAGGCCGTCTTCCGCACACACCCCAACATCGTGCAGCCCGCCTCCAGCGGTGTCGCGACAGGCGTGAATGGAGGGACGAATGGAGACGTGTCATCTTCAGCGATGTCAGTCGCTTCTGCCTTGGTGCCAATGATGGTCGTATGCGTGTTTGGCGCCGTGCAGGTGAGCACCACAATCAGGACTGCATACAACTGAGGCACATAGGGCCAACACCCGGCATCATGGTGTGGGGAGCAATCTCCTACACTGGCCGTACACCTCTGGTGATCGTCGAGGGGACACTGAATAGTGCACGGTACATCCAAACCGTAATCGAACCCATCGTTCTACCATTCCTAGACCGGCAAGGGAACTTGCTGTTCCAACAGGACAATGCACGTCCGCATGTATCCCGTGCCACCCAACGTGCTCTAGAAGGTGTAAGTCAACTACCCTGGCCAGCAAGATCTCTGGATCTGTCCCCCATTGAGCATGTTTGGGACTGGATGAAGAGTCGTCTCACGCGGTCTGCACGTCCAGCATGGACGCTGGTCCAACTGAGGCGCCAGGTGGAAATGGCATGGCAAGCCATTCCACAGGACTACATCCAGCATCTCTACGATCGTCTCCATGGGAGAATAGCAGCCTGCATTGCTGCGAAAGGTGGATGTACACTGTACTAGTGCCGACATTGTGCATGCTCTGTTGCCTGTGTCTATGTGCCTGTGGTTCTGTCAGTGTGATCATGTGATATATCTGACCCCAGGAATGTGTCAATAAAGTTTCCCCTTCCTGGGACAATGAATTCACGGTGTTCTAATTTCAATTTCCAGGAGTGTATATTGTAAGGTTCTTACGTTGCACAAAAATCTCTTTACAAGAATCATGCTGACTTAAAACGGGCATTATTCTAATTGCCATCTTCTGCAGCAACATTAATCTTTTGTGGTGTGTACCTGCAGCACAGCCCCATAATTCAGTACCATAATTTAGTAAAGGATATATTGTTCCTTAGTAGACAGCTTTCATAGTAGGATTTGTAACTATTTTTTCTAGATGTCTGAGTACATAAAAACCACTACTAATCTTCCCACATGCATAATTAATATGATTTGACCATCCCAAGTTTTCATTTAAGTATAGGCCTAAGAATCTGCACTATCAGTTCCTGTTTCTTCAATTCCACATGTATTATTTATAAAAGTGTGGTTAGATTAACATTCTTAGATGATAATAATTGTGATTTGTTATGATTTATATTTGGATGTTGTTCATGAAAATACTTAATTAAATTTATTACTCCACCTGTTGCAGACAATGTAAGCTCACAGGCATTTATTCCAAAAAACAACAGAGATGTGTCATCTGCATACCTCACTATTTTGGAATTTTGTGGCTGTGTGACATCATTGACATAGCCTAAGAAGAAAAAGAGTCAAAGAATTGATCCCTGGATGACTCCTTGTTTCACTAAAAGACTGGGAGATTACTACTCAGTCATTAATTTAATAGATTATTGTCGTGGAACTGCTTCTGGTTTGACAGAGCGTTGGTCAGCAATAGTATTGCTGAATCTTTTAAGCTGTATGCCTGAAGTTTCTTTATTAATAGGCCATGTTTAACTGAATCAAATGCTTTAGTAAGATCAATGAATGTGCATGTTGCGAAATTTCCTTCATCTAGCACACTATATACACTATGTAAAAATTCAGATATTGTTGTGATGGTGCTGTGGTTTTTCCTGAAACCATTTTGTGTTTTCAGAGTAGATTATTTTTTGTGAAATAATCACCAAGTTGTGGAAGCAAAATATATTCAAATGACCTAAAATTTTCAACCTGTTTTTTGGATCCTTTCTTATATACTGGTTTGACTGCAAATTTTTATTGAGCCTGGATAGGTGTTTTCCCTAATACAGCAGTTAATAGGTTTAACTAATTAATTGTGACACTTCTTAACTGGGGCACTAGCTATCTCATCCCAGCCAGCTGAGTGCTTGGTCTTTAATGTGTTGATTATTCAGCTTAATTTGTGTTCATTTACAGTTCTGAAGTCAAAGTTTATACCTTGAGGTGACCAAATGTTTATTTGACTATTTTGGTCAACAGGTTGTGCTGGGATACCACACGGAGTGATGAAATATTTGTTTAAAACATCACAGATTGTCCTTGGATCTTCTATTAATTTTCTCTCATGCACTGTGATTATTTCTTCCATATTTACATTTGATGGTGCTTTCCTGTATTGATTAATAATTAAGCTACCAAGATGCTTTACTGACATAGCCAGATTTAATAACTGAATTGCTGTGAACCTCCTTCCTGAAATTTGAAAGCTTTGTCTGAAACAGTTTTATGGCTTTGCAATACTTTTCCTGGAGAATGATATCCTTTTTAAATTTATAAAGTAAGAACATTCTGGTTGAGTTTAATCAGACTACTGGTTAGTTTCAGCTTTGGATTCTTTCTATGTGTTAGAGTCTTTTTAAAATCTTTAACTGGGAAACAATGATTATAATGTCTCAAAATTGTTTCATAGAATGCATCCCATTTATTGTTTGTGACTTTTTCCTTATACAAGAAACCCTGCTCCATTCCTCCTGGGCTAGTTTATGTTCGAGGCAATTTGTATTATGTTCACTCAGGATCCATTTATGTTCAATAAAATTTGTTGCTTCTGCTGTGTGTATATGCATGTAGTCAACAGGTTGACAATAGTGGTACAAATAGTGAAATTTTATATTGCTGTGCTCAAGATTGTACGAATTCAGTATATCTGTTGACCTCAAGTTAGTCACACAGGGAGTTTCATTTAGTGAGTATTCATTGATATTTACATCCATAAATCAGTTTTATTTGTCTGTAATTGCATAACATGACTGTTTGTAAGATTAACAGTTAGCCTGCTTGCTGTGACTGTTTGCTATGATCCAGTTATAAGACTGTTCCCCTATCCTGCTGGATGTGTATGGCACTGTTAAGTTCCATTTAGGACTTTTAACAGTATACTTGTACAATCAGTAACCATCACTGTTTTTGAATTCATTCTTTGGTAAATTGTTAACACATGACTCCATCCATGCAAGGATGATGGTTTTAACAACATACTGTTTTAATTTTGGTTATAAGATTTTATAATATAGTCAATCAAAGGCCTTATTAATGCCACCAAATGATAACAGGGCAATCTTTCTTGTTTAGTTCTACCAGAACTAAATATATGATGTTACAAAATGCTTTCTCTGTGGTGAATCATTTACAGGGGTCAAACTGAGCAGGTGACAAAAAGTCATTGTCAGAAAAGTGGTCCAACATTATGTTATAAGTTACCTGGAAAAAAATAGGTGAAAGCATGAAAAGAAGGAAGATAGAGGAAGAGACCACTTGCATATCTCCACTTTTTATGAACTGTATTATTATTACATACAGTATTTCAGTCTTTTAGGAACTACACTGACTCACTGACTACACTAGGGAAGCAATGCAACAGAAATTTAATGAAATTAAATTTGCTCGTACATTCCCACCAAAAGTATAGAAAATCTTCATGTCCTTCACAAATAAAAGTTCATATAGAGTTGAGACATCTTGAATGATACACTGAAATGTGTGGCTCTTTAATGCATAATATTCTGAATCATATAATTAACTGAGACTTTTTTTATTGACAGATTCAAATATGCCATTGTTTGGCCTCTCTATAAGAAAGGTGATTCCACAGATGCCAATTACTACCAGCTAGTCTTACTACTGGTATTTTCCAAAATTTTGAGAAGGTGCTTTATTCAAGGATTGTCACCCACCTGTTTACTAGTAGGATACTTAGTAGATCACAGTTTGTATTTCAGAAGAATTGCTCTAATCAGGCTTCAATTTATACATTGACTGAGCACATAATTAAATTATTAAATGATAAAATATTACAAGCCAAGATCTTATGTAACTTATGAAAGACATTCAGTTATGCCGCTTATAGCATTCCATCAGAGAAATTAAGGTTTCGTGGAATACATGGGTCTGTGGAAGGCTGGTTTAATTCCTATTTAAGAAACATTATGCAGAATACTACAGTAGGCTATTCAATTAATACAAAGAGGGATGCCACTCCTTTGCTATGGGAAGAAATCACTAGGTGCATTCCACTGACCCATTACTATTCTTGTCCTGTGTCAATGATCTTCCATTTTACTTAGAGCAGGAAGCAGAATTAGCCTTTTTTGAAGATGGAACAACAATTTTCTCAAGTGAAACAAAGAAGCATCAACAGGGAAAAGAGTAAACTATGTTTCTGTTAATGTTATTAAATGATTTTGTACAAAAAAGCATCTTTGAATTAACACAGTTAACCTAGTTTAGTACTGTTCAAAATACCTGATCTCCTATTAACAACGGATAAGAACAAAATACAATAACTATGGTAGAACAGTCCAAATTCTTTGGTCACCATACCGAAGAATATTTAAACTTGAAAAACTACTGGGAACTTCCTAAAATGTGGACATTCAGCTGCTTTTGCCATATAACTAATTGCCAACTTTGGGGATATAAAAACCATTAAACTGATATATTTTGCATATTTCATTCACTGATGTCCTACAGGATAATATTCTGGGGTAATTTCTCACTTACACAAAAATACTGGGTGATTTTTTGATGATGTTACAAGCTTTCAGGGATGATGGAGAAGGGTAAATGTAGCAGTTTGAGGCAAGGGATAGTGGTTCAGATATAATCAAGGTGAAAATTATAAGTAAAAATCTTTCTGATTCCTCTGACATTGGAATACATGTACCGGTACTGTTGTGGCCAAAACTGTATGGTAGGCAATCCTCACAATGACTTAGATGTAGAGAGTGGGATAATAACTCAACAAATCCAATGCAGATAGTATACTGTGTACTGAAATGAGCAATCCTGGTGTACAATATCAATACCATAGTAGAATGCACTCAATGTTTAAGAGCTGTAGTACTAACGTCAATTAGCCCTAACCAAATAGATGTGTACCTTGTGATGGAACTTATGGATATGATTTTCATGTATGAGCAAGCAAATGGAAGCAGCAGAGAAGTGGAAAGCTTGTACAGGACCAAATATCCATGTAGAAGACATGTGGCTCACACCATGTTTCCAAGAATGTACCAACAATTAAGTGAAACAGGGCAATTGGTACCACAGCACAACAATCAAGAAGAACAACAAACTACACAGATTCCTGACTTAGAAGATGCAGTGCTTGTTTGAGTGGACGAGGTGCTTGTAATCAGCACTATCAAAAACACTTGAAATAAATGTTTTGCACAGTAGTGTGAGGGAGGTATTATGGGAAATGCAGTTACAGCCTTACCATACACACAAAGATCATGCTTTGACCCTGATGACTTCAGACCTTATGTCATGTTCAGAGGATGGTTCTTACAGTGCATTAAAGTCAATCCTCACTTTCCTGCATATGTACTTTTCATGGATGATGTCTGTTTCACCAGTGGTGGAACACTAAATAGCTGTAGTAGTCCTGTTTGGCCAATGAGAATCTCCTTGCTACAGCTGCGAAGTCAACTCAGATTATTGGTCAACAGGTGGGCAGGTATAGTCAATGATTACACACTAGGTCCATTTCTTCTTCTTCCCCATTTAATTGCAACAGTCAACACAGTGTTTATGAAAAAATACTACCCAGGTTCCTGGAACATATACCACTTGTTGGTCATCAACGGATGTGGTTCCAACCTGATAGAATCCCACCTCACGTAGTACTGAGGGTTCATGAATACCTGGATCAGTGATTCCCTGAAAGGTGGATAGGCAGAGGAGGTCCTGTTTTGTGGTTAGCACATTCATCTGATCTCACCCAACTATATTTCTTCTTGTGAGACCATGTGAAACTTTTCATGTATGAGGTGCCTGTCAAGACTGAAGAGGATCTCCTGGCATGAATTCTCACTGCCTGTGACACTCTTCAACTGACATTGGGGATATTAGAATGTGTGTAACAGAACTTTGTGAGGCAATGCTGTACCAGCATTGATATTGGGGGATGCCATTTCGAGCAACTGTTGTACATGTAGCAGCTGGTAAAACTTCTGCAGGTAAATGGAGTTCATTATTACTGTACCATAGACTTAGTAGTTTTGGTCTCTTCAAGATCAAGTCACATACACTGTTACTTGTCCATCAACGGAGGAAATTATCTGAGGATATCTGGGAGTGTTCAGTGGGAATTCTGTATGTCACCATCAGAGTTCAGAAGTTGGGGCCCTTGGTTTGAGCACTGCACAAGGCTAAGGCCTTATATCTTTTGCTATGGTCATTTCTGAACTAGGGTCCCTTACCTCAGATTAATACATTTACCCTTCTTCGTAACACCTGCAAGCTTGTAACATCATCACAGTATTACTCTGTACATGACTGCACAAAAAAGGTGATTAGAAAGGTGTGGGATTTGTACACATACATCTTGCAGACATGTGTATCCATACTTTGTAAACAGCTGTGAAGTACATAGCACAGGGTACTACCTATTGTATCACATATTAAGATTTCTTCCTTGTCCATTTGCATATGGACAGCGGGCAGAATGACTGTTTAATGGCTTTGTGCTCAGTGTAATTAGCCTAATCTTGTCCTTGTGATCCATATGAAAATAATACAAATGTGTGTGTAGTATATTCCTAGAGTCTTCACTTAATACTGCTTCTTGAAACTTTGTAAGTAGGCTTTAGAAGTATAATTGGCATTTATACTAAATCATCTGCCAATTCAGGTTTTATGGTATCCCTGTGATGCTCTGCCACGAGTAAAAGAAACCTGTGATATTTGTGCTTCCCTTCTTTGTATACATTCAATACCCCTGTTAGTCCTATCTGGTATAGTCCCACACACATGAGCAATATTCTGTTGTGGAATGCACAAGTGACTCGTAGACAGTCTCCTATGTAAACAGTCTGCATTTTCCTGGTATCTTATAAATGAATGAAAATCTGACAGATGCTCTACCTATGATTGAGCATAAGTGATCATTCCATTTCATATTCCCACACCATGTTACACACAGGTATTTTTATGAGTTGACTGATTCCAGTTGTGACTGACTGATATTGCTTTCATAAGATGCTGTGTTTTTGTTTTGTGAAGTAAACATTTTTACATTTGTGAACCTGTAAAACAAATTTCCAGTCTTTGTGTTAGATTGAAATCTTATCAATACCTGACTAAATATTTGAACAGGTATTTTCAGATGGAACTTCATTATAGATATCGGCATAATATGTGAGAAGTCTGAAGTTTCTATTAATAATCTCTGTCAGGTCATTAATATACAGTCTGAACTGGAAGGGTCCCAACATATTTTTGTAGGACACAGCCTGAAGCTACTTTTAGATTTTCAACGACCCCCAAATGAAATAATGTGCTACATCCTTCCCACGAAGAAATCCTCAATCCAGTCACAATTTGCCATGCCCCATACTGCCATACTTTCACAAATAAGCACATGTGAATCTGAGACAAACGTTTTACAGAAGTCAATAAATACTGCACTCACCCGACTGTCTCAGTCCACAGCATTTAGAATGTAATGGGAGAGAAATGTGAATTGCATTTCACATGACCGATGTTTTCTGAATCTGTGCTGGTTGCCATGAGGGAGATCAATGTGTTACAGTACCTGATTATGTATGAACTCAGAACATGTTATAAGATTCTACAACACTTAGAAATCAAAGATATTGGACAGTAGTTTTGCACTCACTTTTGTTTGCATCCATGTAGATGGATGTGACTTGTGCTTTCTTCCAACCACTGGACACAGTTTTTGGTTTGAGGAACATGGGCTAACTCAGCTTCAAATTCTGTGTACAACCTGACAATTATTTCACTGTATTTCTGCTTTTGCTTTGTTCATATCTACAGCATCAAATACACAAACTCCATTTCCCACTATTTATCCTTTCAACAAACTTTTATATTTGGTCCAAAAAATCTCAGTGCTGCCAGTTTTGGGTTTTAGGCTGTTTCCTATACCTCGTTTATGTGAGCTGCACTAGATTTTTACATGTGCTCAAACAATGGGACTTTGCTGAGAATGCTTTGGTAGTGTCATCTGAAGGGGCGATTTCTTTGACCTTACACTAACACTTCAGGGACACCTACAGTAATTATCATCTAGGCACGATGAAGAGTCATATGGTCTATAAAAAAATTTTTTGTTCCTACTGTGCACACAGTCAGTTATCTGTCTAGCAGTCTCTGGTGTACAGTGCACTGCTGAGCCACTTAAAGGGATCATACAGTTCTCAGGTCAATGGTTCATGTCCAAGAAGTCATATCCTAGCTTGGCACACAATCTTGAAAGAGTCTGGTTCAAATCTTCTACTCAACTCAGACCCATGGACCCACAATCAGTTCTGGGAACAATGCTGTGGACTACGTATTACACTGAAATACTGTGGGCAAGCTTTATGTCCTCAACCTTCTCCAGCAGTTGGTGGACTGGTCCAAGAATGACTGGGTGCCCCAGATGACAGGAATCATGTGTGCAGATGGTTGCAACCTGTTCCTCCCTCAATACCATTAGAGCAACATGTCAAATGAGGCTTCTAGGAACACACATTGAGTGAAAAAGGTGATAATTCTTTTGTCCTTTGCTGTCTAAGGGGTATCATTATTTGCCGCATGTTCTACCTGCTGACAATTAACAGACTATTGCACTTGTTTTCCCAGTATGGGACAGAGAAGGCCCCCCGACAGCTGAAGTGTGTCTCCCAGGCTCAGGTTTTGGTTTAGTGGGAGACTGCACCCTAAATTTGTCAGTTGGGGGATGGTTGCAGTACCCTGAGTTCTCCCTGGCTGCTGTCTCCCCTGTGTAGGGCCCATCAACCTCGCATGCTGCTCACAGGTTAGTTAACATTAATGTCCTGTGTTTCCTGCAGAGGTGGCAGTATCCAAAGGAGAGCATACTACTTTTAATACCTTTGGTATCTCTCCATAACCTGCCCAACACATCCATTTAGTACAGCTTTCATTCAACTTACAGCAGCCATGGCAATTTACAGCTCCTTATGAACATCAAAAAAGCAATCTATGACTGAAACAGTGGTCACAGTGGAGCTGCATTGTGGCTGATGTAATGTTTTTCTGAACAGTAAACAAATAATCTTAAGCCTAGCTTGCAGATTCTCTGTTAATGTCTTGATCTTTAATGTTACAGTCACCCATTTTGATACCTGGATGGGGACTTCCCAGGAGGATTTCATAATCAGGAAAGACAAACTGGCAATCTATGGGTCAGAGCATGGTATGAGAGATCCCTTAATTGGCCAGGAAGGTTAGAAAATTTACAGAGGGAAATGGACAGGTTGAAGTTTGATATAGTGGGCATTAATGAAGTTCAGTGGCAGGATCAACAGGGCTTCTGGACAGGTGACTAATGGGTTATAAATACAAAATCAAATAGGTGTAATGCAGGAGTAGGCCTAATAATAAATAAGAAAATAGGAATGTGGGTAAGCTACTACCAACAGTACAGTGAACATATTATTGTAGTCAAGATAGACATATAGCCAATACCCACTGCAGTAGTACAACTTTACATGCTAACTGGCTCCACAGATAATGAAGAGATTGAATAAAATGTAAGAGGTGGCAAAGGAAATTATTCTGATAGTTAAGGGAGATTAAAATTTAATTGCAGTTGGTGAATGGAATTTGATAGTAGGAAAAGGAAGAGAAAGGAAAATAGTAGCTGGGGAAAAGGAATGAAAGAGGAATTCACCTGACAGAATTTTGCACAGATGATAGTTTTATCATCACTAACACTTGGTTTAGGAATCATGAAAGACGACTGTATATGAGATGTGATAAAACAAAATAGCAGGAATTTATGTTTTTTCTCAAAGAATTTTTATTTATTCATTGACAACAACTTTAGCCCTTTTAAATTAATCCCCTTCAGATATAATACAATGGAGCTAGCACTTTTCCCAATCTCAGAGGTACTTCTGGAACCCACTTATCTTTGTGGTATTCAGCTCCTTCAGTGATTCTGTTATCATGTCACCAATGGTGACAAAACACTGCCCTTTCATGGTTCTCATCAGCCTCAGGAATGAATATTGACTCTCAGCTAAAGTGGTGCGAACACACAAAGGTACTTGCAAACAGAATGTCATCAGCATGTTATGCCCTTAGAATTCTATCATCTGTGTGTAACATGCAGTGTCTTTTAGTTACATATTATTCATATGTACACTCAATTCTTAGCTATGGCATTCTTTTTTGGGGAACAAATCCACAAAATATGAACACTATTTTCAAACTCCAGAAAAGAGCCATAAGAATAATAACCAGAAATAGTAGTCGAACTCATTGTAAAGATCTGTTCAAAACACTGGGAATTTTAAGTGCTCCATGTGAACACATTTACCAGTCAGTTGTACACATCAAAAGTAACATTGGCAATTACTGCACAAACAGCTCTGTCCATGACCATGCAACAAGAGATAGACTCAACTTACATTTACCAAGAAAAAATAAACATAAAACTCAAAACAGCATTTTCTACCAAGGAATAAAACTGTACAATAAATTACCAAAAGAGATTAAAGAAATTTCAAAAATACACTTATTTAAGAAGGCAGCTAAAAAGTACCTGTTATGCAATACATTTTATACATTGAAGGATTACTTAGATAAAGCAGAGTAGGGGTTTGATAGAAAAATGTTATACAAACAAATAATAATAATAATGATGATTATAAAACATCCAATATTCCACATAGCACCTTCACTTTATTATTTTTCTTCTTTTTTCCTTTCTAGAGACACTCTCCCCTCAAGCTATGCATAGCACAATACTAACACCTCTTCCTCTTTCTGAGCTCAACATCTCACTCATTATGAAGGGATGCTGACTCAGTACAGAAAATGGCCCAAGGATCACCTGTGTGTGTGTGTGCGTGTGTGTGTGTGTGTGTGTGTGTGTGTGTGTATGTAGTGAGTGAAGTGTTATGAAACAATGTGTGTATAGTGTGTGCAGTGACTGATAGTGAAATATGAGTGAATAGTGTGGCATTACATTATTTAATGAGTTATTTGTAAATAAATTATTGTATACCAGGAGTAAAATCTAATGATTGTCTCTAACTAGAAGTCTGTAAATATATGTGTATACGAATTAGCTTATTGTAAATTGATCTAAGCTTGTAAATACTTTGACATGTCCTATATCCTTGTAAAAAGAGATCTACGGATGAATAAAACTACTACTACTACTACTACTACTACTACTACAGAAAGAAGTTGCAGAGGGCCATGTCTGTCAAATATGGTGGTGAGGCAACATAATGGTTTTGTTTTTTGCCAAAAAATCACAAACAAGCATTGAAGTGTGAGTGGGAGTATTATTGTGATGCTATTTCCATGAGTGGTTTTGCTACAGGTCTGGTCATTTTCTTTGGACTGCTTCACACAAATACCATGTAACTTCTAGGTAGTATTCATTACTAACAGTATGAAACAATGAGAGGAATCTTCACACGCTTCACAGGTGATTGAACTTTTTTCTTTTTGTCTTTTTTTTGGGGGAGGGGGGGCCTCTTTAGGCAGTTTCTATTGGGATGACTGGGCCTTTGTTTCGATGTCATACCAGTGTATACATGTTTTGTCACCTATTATAATCTCTTTAGAAGTTCTGGATCACTGTACACTTTATTCGGCAATTCCTGATTTGTGTTTATGCAATGTTGTTTCTTTGCAAAAGGAAATGCCAACATCATTAGCAACCTCTATGATGGTGATTCAGAACCATTTTCTTCACCTTCTCTATATTGTCATAAGTAACTGATGTGCTAGGGTGTCCATGGTGGCTGTAGTCTTGATCATCTTTTCAACCCTCTTTGAAATGTTTATACTATTAGACAACAGTTGACTAGAGCAGGAGAAAGGAATGCAATAGAAGATGAATCAGTGGCTTTGAGAGATGAAACAGTCAAGGCAGCAAAGAACAAGTGCAACAACGCCTGATAACCTTTACAGGCCACACGCCTGATTCTATCACTTACAATATACCAGTGGGAAATAGTTTCAAAGTTTTGGCAGGCCTAGAACTACCTACAGAGGCATAAATTCCAGGAAATGTGGGGTCAATAAATTATTCCCAAATCAGTCCAGATAAACAAAACAGTAAACCTTGTAACCAGTTATGTTATACACAACGGAAAATCTCTGTTGAAAAATTGCAGCATCTCAGTTTATTCTGATAGTCATGGGAGAGCATTAGCACAAATGTCGATGTCTGAGAAGCTAGTTAATGCAACAAGTTTTGTGAAACATTCTGAAAGTTTGCATGAAAAATGGCATAAATAACAATGTAGGCTTATGAGAACAAAATGATGAATATATTGTGTTAGTAGCAGGTGCAAATGATGTTTATAGAAACAAAGCAAATGAGGCCACTCACAGACTAACAGAATACTTAAAAGGTACAGGTAATTCTAAGATTATTATCATGGCAATTCCACATGGGTATGACCTAGCTGATCACTTGTGTGAATAAATAACTAGCTAAAACAAATAGGCTACTAAAAAAATCTGTGCTGCATCTTCCAATGTAAACTTTATGTTCACTGAAAATATGAACAGGGAATTGTTTAATAATCATGGGCAACATCTCAATGGAAAGAGTAAATCATATATCAGTGAAAATGTCTGCCAAGCAATTAATGCTGATTACACAGATCCAAATTTCTGACCTACTCCCCTGCCAGCACTTGATGGCCGCTGAAATCACTGATTCAAGTAATGAAATTACATCAACTTCAAAAGAAGGCAGCATCCCAGGGCCCATATTGTTTTTTGTCTATATAAATGATTTTCACACCTCAGATGATGCAGCCAAAGCAATAATATTTGCAGATGATACTAGTGTCATAATAAGTGCACCAAAGCAATTTGCTACCAACAACTGCTGATAAAGTACTAAATTACATCCACTCTTGGCTCAATGCAAACAGGTTGACATTGAATGTAAATAAAACAAATTATATGCAGTTTGGGAAAATATGTCAAAATGTAAACCTTGATCTGGTCTGGGGTGACAAAGCCTTAGATAGAGTGACATCCACAAAATTGCTGGGGATTCATGTGGATGAAAACTTAAATTTTAATGAGCACGTAATAAAACTTGCACAGAAACTTAATTCAGCTTGTTTTGTCCTCAGAATTATTGCAAATGTTTGTACCTCAGAGGGTGCCAGAATGGCATATTTCAGCTATTTTCAATCTCTTGCCACATACGGGATAATATTTTGGGGTTCCACAACAGGGCGCCTAAACAAATTTTTTTGTTGCAGGAGAGGGCCATCCGAATAATAACTCACAGTCATCCACAGACACACTGCAAACCCATATTCAAAAAGCTTAGAATACTTACTATACCATCATTATACATATACAAATGTGTATTGTCTGTCAGGACCCACATTGCAGATTTTCAGACAAATGTCGACTTTCATAACTACAACACCCGTAATAGCACAGCGCTGCATATTCAGAACAAGAAGAATGAATACACAAAGGCATGTAAGCTATATCAGTGCAAAACTGTACAACACACTGCCAGTCAACATCAGGCAGCTAGAAGATGATAACAAATTTAAAACAGAATTTAAAAAATTTCTAGTAGAACAATGTTTTTATTCTGTAAATGACTATGTAGGTCAATAAATTTTTTCTGATGATATTTATAAATGCAAAATGGAAAATACTCTATCTGTACCTAATCATTCATTACATTTACATACTTAAAGGACAGCTGTTGTGTGATGTAAATACACTCCTGGAAATGGAAAAAAGAACACATTGACACCGGTGTGTCAGACCCACCATACTTGCTCCGGACACTGCGAGAGGGATGTACAAGCAAAGATCACACGCACGGCACAGCGGACACACCAGGAACCGCGGTGTTGGCCGTCGAATGGCGCTAGCTGCGCAGCATTTGTGCACCGCCACCGTCAGTGTCAGCCAGTTTGCCGTGGCATACGGAGCTCCATCGCAGTCTTTAACACTGGTAGCATGCCGCGACAGCGTGGACGTGAACCGTATTTGCAGTTGACGGACTTTGAGCGAGGGCGTATAGTGGGCATGCGGGAGGCCGGGTGGACGTACCACCAAATTGCTCAACACGTGGGGCGTGAGGTCTCCACAGTACATCGATGTTGTCGCCAGTGGTCGGCGGAAGTTGCACGTGCCCATCGACCTGGGACCGGACCGCAGCGACGCACGGATGCACGCCAAGAACGTAGGATCCTACGCAGTGGCGTAGGGGACCGCACCGCCACTTCCCAGCAAATTAGGGACACTGTTGCTCCTGGGGTATCGGCGAGGACCATTCGCAACCGTCTCCATGAAGCTGGGCTACGGTCCCGCACACCGTTAGGCCGTCTTCCGCTCACGCCCCAACATCGTGCAGCCCGCCTCCAGTGGTGTCGCGACAGGCGTGAATGGAGGGACGAATGGATACGTGTCGTCTTCAGCGATGAGAGTCGCTTCTGCCTTGGTGCCAATGATGGTCGTATGCGTGTTTGGTGCCGTGCATGTGAGCGCCACAATCAGGACTGCATACGACCGAGGCACACAGGGCCAGCACCCGGCATTATGGTGTGGGGAGCAATCTCCTACACTGGCCGTACACCTCTGGTGATCGTCGAGGGGACACTGAATAGTGCACGGTACATCCAAACCGTCATCGAACCCATCGTTCTACCATTCCTAGACCGGCAAGGGAACTTGCTGTTCCAACAGGACAATGCACGTCCGCATGTATCCCGTGCCACCCAACGTGCTCTAGAAGGTGTAAGTCAACTATCCTGGCCAGCAAGATCTCCGGATCTGTCCCCCATTGAGCATGTTAGGGACTGGATGAAGCGTCGTCTCACGCGCTCTGCACGTCCAGCACGATCGCTGGTCCAACTGAGGCGCCAGGTGGAAATGGCATGGCAAGCCGTTCCACAGGACTACATCCAGCATCTCTACGATCGTCTCCATGGGAGAATAGCAGCCTGCATTGCTGCGAAAGGTGGATATACACTGTACTAGTGCCGACATTGTGCATGCTCTGTTGCCTGTGTCTATGTGCCTGTGGTTCTGTCAGTGTGATCATGTGATGTATCTGACCCCAGGAATGTGTCAATAAAGTTTCCCCTTCCTGGGACAATGAATTCACGGTGTTCTTATTTCAATTTCCAGGAGTGTATATACTTAAGCAGTGTTGTGTATACAAGGACTTGCTGTTTAGGGAGGACAAAACTAAAGCCTTATGAAAAACAGACTATGCATTTAAAATAACAAGCAGGGATGTGTATAGGCTATATTAATTTCATTGTATTATTATTAACTTCATTGTATTATTTTGTTTTGTACTTTTTTTACGTATATATTGTTTGTGTCCCATTTCCTTGAAATGGCTTACATGTACCCTTGACAACATCCATACAATATTTATTGTCAACGGATGGATAAATAAAATAAATAAATAAATATTCAACTTCAATGCAACTTCATTACTCCATCGTTACTGAGACAACTCCTAAAAAATGCACATCAAGTCCAATAGAATAACAAATACCATCACTAAAACTCCCACAAACTTCAATCAAAGGAACAGAAAATGAAAAACCACCACTAAGAAGAACAGAAGAAACACCAATTGGGACTTGCTGCTATTCCAGGGCCAAGAAATCAAGAGCCCAACTAGCAATACAGGCAAGTCCTCAAACAGCATTACACTCAGTGTCAGATATTCACCTTCCATTTGAGTGTACAGTTTCAACCAGCAGCAGCAGGAGCTCAAGGGTTCCAAGAAGATCAACAAGAACAAACAAAGCACCAGCTATAAATGAAAATTTTTTATGGTCAAGCCACTTGATTCACAAGATGAAATAGCAACATGCATGTAGCCTCTCCTGTTTCCACACATCCGACAGAAAATCATACTTGCGACTCACAAAAAGAAAAAGTCTTGGATTACAAAAGACGTTAAAATATCCTCAGAAAAAAATGAGGTTACTGCTCAGAGCTATCAAACTGGATAGTGGTAAGTTGGGAGAACTCAATTTGTACTTACAAAAATACTTATAGAAGTGTCATTAAAGCAGCAAAAAAGGCTCACAACGATAATCTCTTTAGGAACGTCTCTAAGAAATATAGGAGAGTATGGAGTATAATAAACAACCAAACTAGAAGAAAGAGAACCACAGAGGATAAATTTAAGTTGAACATAGAAGGACAAAAACATAAAATATACATAAAATTGGTAATGATTTTAAGAAATATTTTTCAGAAATTTCAAAAAATGTATTAACTGCCTGTTCAAACACTGTTCACACTAATCCTAACAATAATATTCTCTTGAACTCTTTTTTTCCTATCTCCAACAACATCTTGTGAAATAGAGGATATCATAAGGAGAAGAATAAAAAAAAATATTCTTTGCTGGTCATGATATGGTACCTTGCTTTTTACTTGTAAAGTGTTCCAGTTTCATCTGTAGGCCTGTGTCTAATATCATTAATGCCTCTTTTGAGGAGGGAACATTTTCTGACTAGTTAAAAATTTCTAAAATTATATCACTGTACAAGAAAGGAGAGAAAACTACCATGGAAAATTATAGGCCTATTGCAATACTACCCGCATTTTCAAAAAATTTTGAATGCTGTGTTTCCATAAGATTAGAATGCTTTTTAAACTCCAAAAACATTATAGGATCTTCTCAATATGGTTTTTGCAAAAATAGGTCAACCATAAATGCACAGTAGAGTTTTTAGAGAACTGCTCAAGTCATAAACAACCTGTTGTTCATATACTCCTTGATCAATCCAAAGCATTTGATATGGTCAACCATAAGCTGCTCCTCACAAAACTAGAGAAATTTGGAATAAGGGGTACTGCCCACAGCTAGTTCAGTAGCTATCTAAGAGAAAGGAGAAATATGTAAAAATCAGAAACCCCAAGGATGCTACCCTTTGCAGATCAGATACCATAAATATAGCTTGTAGTGTCCTGCAGGGGTCTGTTCTTGGCCCAGTCCTTTTCATATTGTTCATCAATTGCCTCCCAGTAAACATCCCTAATACTTGTTCTTTTTTGTATGCTGCTAATACAAATATTTTAATTTCCAACAGAGAAGAAACACTTCAAGAAACAGTCAATGAAATCACCTGTCACATAAAATCTTGGCTGAGGGAAACAGACTGCTAATAAATACTCAAAAAATTGTAAGCATGAACTTTAACACAAGACAGACTATTACCCCCTTCAATTTAGACATTTATACAGGCAAAGATGAAATTGTCAGTGTGAAGGACACCAAATTCCTTGGACTAACTGTCAGTCATACACTAAAATTGCAACTGCATGTAAAGACAGTTGCAAAGAAGCTCAGCAAAATGTGCTACCTGCTCAGACCAATATGAGATTCAGCCAACATTGACACTTGTCTACTATGCTCTGAGTCCATTATGAGCTATGGCCTAATTTTCTGGGAAAATAGTTCTGAATCCAATATACTTACAATTTTCAAATTACAAAAACAGGTGATCAGAATAGTGGCATCAGAAAACAGAACTGAACACTAAACCACTGTTTAAAGTCTTAAAAATCCTGCCACTGCCATATCTTCATATAATGGAAGTTGTTAGTTTTGTAGCTCAGAATTTAGGAATCCTACACAGAATTCTCAATTGCCACACACACAACACTAGAAACAAATCTTGATTAAAAATTGTAGTACAAAGCACCAAATGATATGCTGATGGTGTTAAAAATATGATCATAAAAGTTTTCAGCCATCTGCCATTAGAAATGAAGACAATTAATAATCTGAAGCAAGTGAGAACAAAAATAAAACAAATTTTATTAAATCACTTTTTTCACTCTGTTACTGCATTTCTTTACACAAAATTCTAATTTCTACTTAAAGTTCATCTTCTTATATACTACGTAAGTCTGTTTAAATTGTTACTTTTTTATGTCCAAGCTCTATGCATTCTTCTTATATACAAAATAAGTCTGTTCAAATTATTACTTTTTCTGACTATGCATTTGTATTCAGTGCTAAACTCTGCAACACAGAGTTTATCCATTTGTAATGTGTTTTTAGTGTATACTACGAATTTCCTAGTTGATTGTTCTGTCTTGTTTTGTATGTAAACCTGAACACCTTAATACAGAAGTGTGTCACTTTCACTGTTTTACTTTAATAATGGATTTTTAAATGTGTATGGTACTTCTGCATTTCCTTGTTATTTTCTTATATGATCAAAGAAAAATTGGAAAAATAATTAAAGTCCAGGGTGCAGAAATAAAAATTTTGTGGTTTGACAAATACATTATAATTCTGTCAGAGGCTTGGAAGAGCATCTGAATGGAATGGATGGTGTCTTGAAAGGAGGTATAAGGTGAACATCAACCAAAGCAAAATATGGGAAATGGAATGCAGTTGGATTACATCACGTGATGCAGGGGGCATTAGATTAGGAAACAAGATACTAAAAACAGCAGATTAGGAAATGAGATGCTAAAAGTAGTAGATGAATTTTGCTATTTGGGCAGTAAAATTACTGATGTTGGCCAAAATAGAGAGATATAAAATATAGTCTGGCAACAGAAAGAAAAATGTTTCTGAAGAAGAGAAATTTATTAACAATGAATATAGATTTAACTGTTAGGAAGTTTTTTTTTCTGAAGGTATTAGTCTTGAGTGTAGCCTTCTATAGAACTGAAATGTGAATTATAAACAGTTCAGATGAGAAGAGAATAGAAGCTTTTGGAATGTGGTGCTACTGAAGAATACTGAAGATTGGATGGGTAGATCATGTAACCAATGAGAAGGTAGTGAATAGAATTGGAGAGAAAAGAAATTTGTGTATAACTTGAGTAAAATAAGGGCTTAGTCAATAGGACAGATTCTGAGGTATCAAGAGGTCACCAATTTAGCACTGGAGGGACGTGTGGGTGGTAGAAACTATAGAGATAGACTAAGACATGAATATAGAAATCAGGTTCCTAAAGGTTGAAGCAGTTATTTGGGGATGTAAAGGCTTGCACAGGATAAAGTAGCAAGGAGAGTTGCATGAAACCAGTCTTTGGACTGAAGACCACCATAACAACAACAATGTTATAATGATTTGGGAATATTAAGTGGTGCCTCATAGTACATTTATTCAATTATGAAATTTGCTGTTGTAAACCATTGCACTTTGACTGTAATATAGATAATCAGAACTAAAATACTCTAAAGAAAAATGATCTGCAATTTCCTCTGAGAATCTAACTTTGGCACAGAAGGGATTGAAGTAAGCAGCTATAAAGCTATTTGACAATCTTCTCATGGAAATATAATGTCTGACAAACAGCATAAATATTTTCATATGCAAGCTTAAGTTATTTCTACTCAATAAACTTTCAATCATAGAGGAATGCTGGAACAGAAATAAGTAGTCACTCACAAATCTGTAAATGGCCAGAATAAATAAACTGTATATGCAATCTTGCATTCAACTGACAAAGTTCAGATCATAACATTTATCATGAATATGATCAATGAAACAAGTAACTAACTAACTTTATCACAAAGGTAACTTACAAGAGGTGTTATTAAGACAGCAAAAGAATCCACTAATGTACCATCAAAGCCAGAAGAGTAAGTGCTTTTCCGTGACACAATGATCTTTGTAATGTATTTAAAAACTGAGTTGATAAAATGGATGTATGCTTCTGGAGAAAGCAATGTATGACTTTTTGATATGCCACTGATTGCTTCTGATTTAATTAGAGCTATTATAAATAACAAAGCTCATACCAATGTGTGTCAGTATGATACATAGCTGGTTAGAAACTCTCCATCTGTTATGTTGCCTACTCCCATGAATAACTAAATTTTCTCCTGTTTTTATTTAATTTTTTGTCATATTTTCAGTATAGGTGCACCCATAATATTTGATACGTATACGAATATTCCAGAATGTTATTTAGGCAGTGTTCCACTTAAATTTATTGGTCGATTGGTTCTATTTATGTTTTTGGTTGCAATGATGAATTAGTCTTATGGGAAGTGCACTTTAATTAAAAGTTATAGTTAATTGGAAATTCTACTAGAAAACATTGCATTGCAAGTTATTCAACAAGATAGGAAGTATTGTTACCATACATTTGAAAGCAGGCATTCCAGTCTTTCTGATAACATACTTTAAACTACCTGAAACTGATGTTGAAAGTTCGGATCATCATAATTTCCACTGCCAGTTTTGCCTTTATGTTTGCTATATTCTGAATTTTGACACTGTACTTTTGATGCTATGTTTTTTCAAATCAGGTGACATTCCTCAATATCTAATTAAGCCACCAATTAATATTTTGCATAATTTAACATAACTTAAAATTATTTTCGGGACAGATACCATACTCACAGTTAGGACATTCCCAATGCGTGTTTGTAAAACAGTTTTGTATACTTTTATAATTTATTAACCTTCAACATTTTACATAAACCAAATAACTATCTTAATTCACAGTTCATTCAAAACAGAAAAATATAATATAGCCAAGTTTCAAAACATTATGTAGTTTCCGAAGTCAACAAATATCTGTATGGCAGTTTTTAAATAACACACCCTACCCAAATATGACCAGTTGGGCTTCAGATACACAACATATAACAACTATGTTAGTTAGTGTGAAATTATATGATCCTACAGCTCAGAAGTAATAACTACAGCAGCTTGTGTCAAAATCTTTGGCTACCAACACCAACGTCAGTCAATAGGAGCAAATTCACTGCAATCAGTCTGGTAGAGATAACAGTTTATAAAGTGTACTGTTTTCCAGTTGGTTCTCATGTCCTGCCATCAGGGTTGATAAAAACTTGGGTATTTTTTTTTAAAAGGACTGGGGTAAAACTGGGTTTTTATGGTCTTTTGTTTCACATTAATGATTAAATAGTTTAATCTGAATTGCACTGATTAATTTATTCAGAACACTAACCCATTATTATAACTATTTTATTAGAGGTTGTTTTCTGGTCATTCCAGCACTGCATCCATCAAGAGTATCTTCTCCACTTATGGGCTTATTTGGTCAAAATTAAGAAATAATTTAGGAGAGAAAAGACCCAAGAAATTAGTGAAGATCTATAAATTTCTGCATGCTTCTAAAAAGTCATAAATTTTACTTTGCTGTCATTATGATTTACAGCAAGTTAAAGTTTTTTTTCTGGCAGTGTAAATGTTATTTAGTTAAGTTCTTTATACGGCAAGAAAAGTTAAAACACAATAGTAATAATATACATCCTTTTGACAGTAAATAGTTGCCTTCAATAAGTATGATGGCTCTATCTAATTTTTGTAAGGCTAACTATGTAACATTTTACATGTTAATTATATTTTCGTTATTAAATATAGTTGGGTTTTATTTATTTATTTTTTAGCTTTGTTTATATTGGTTTGAAAATCCTTGGTTTTGTAGGTCAGGTTAAATGGCAACAGCCCTGCCTGCCATGTGTAACTTATTAACTCAATGACAGTATCTTGTTATTAATTCACATTGTGAATTTGCATTCGACTTTGCTGACTGTGAGTAACTTTGATAATGGTATGCTGCTATGGTAACAATCGAATGCGGAAACAGACAGATTTAACTAATGCAAACATACTTTCACTCCACAGTCTCATTTAATTCTTATGTCTTTTGGTCTACTCGAGAAACAGTGTGTTATCCCAGAGAAATTATTCTGTCATGCAAAATAATGATATATCTTGCAACTATTATGTTGATAATCATTTTGCCACACTAAACAACTGCCAGTTATTTCACCAAGCATAGGCAGGTAGAGCTGTAATGAAGAGCAGTTGTAATGTTCCTTTACTTGCATTTAAAAGTGTAGTATGAAATCTGAACTGGCCATCAATCATTCATATTTCAAAAGTGGTATTACAAGTGACTAATATCCAACACTACATACTGTGTGGGCTATATTATTGGAACTGTACTTGTGTCACTTATTGATTTCAGCTTGTTACAATGATCAAGAGAAGAGACACAAATTAGCAATGGCAATGAAGTAGGTAAAGTGAATTAGTTACAGGTATGTGCAAAGGCCTTTATTAACACAAATCTATTTCATTTCATATCCCTGACATTTCCTGTATCTCTTCATTTTACTTGGTGAGATTTATAAAATGTAGCTCTGCATGTGTATTATTTAAACAAAATTTTGAAAAGAACCAGGTGTATACATCTAGCATTGTCCAATGGATTTTACTGGCCTGAGGGAACAATAAAAAAAATTGATTACATCAATATCCTGAGAGGCACGACTTAATAAGACAAAGCCAAAGGTGAGCACCATCAATGAAATGGTCAACTGTGGTTTTGTCAGTTTCAGTTTGTATGATGAGAGCTAACAAAGTTTCTATTTGTAATTCACCTCTTACCCTGAGAATAAGTAAGTGTTTTGAAGCATAAAGTGATAAACATCTTAGATTTTAGTTTTTGTCCTTACCTGTTGAGCAATTCCAAATGTTATCAAAACAAAATAAAAGAGCACTGCCCAAAAAGGTGAGACTCGTTCAGAGCCCATAAGTGCAAATGTTGCTGGTGCTAATTCTGTTGCTAGTCTCAGCACTTGATAACCACTTTCCCTTGCTGAATCCATACCAGGAAGCAGAACACGTGACCCAAGTATAAATATGCTATGAGACATGTAGCGCACAGGCGTTCTTGCAAATATTGGGTGCGGTGGTGCACCTTCAGCTTGAAGGAATGTCACAGTTCCTAATTGTTCTGTGAAAAATAACAAAAAATTACAAATTAAAAAACTAAATTAAATTTAGCACATGACAGTCCATATATAATTATGTTAAAATACTGATTTCACACACTCATTGAGCTTCACTTCCACTAGCATTTTCAAAACTGACAAATTTACGTTCATGATGACTACATTCATGATCAAGATACAATACTATGTCAAGTGAAACTGACATAAATTTACTTTCTTGGTGACAACAGCCTTTATTTTTATATCACTATGTCAAGTCAGTCATTGTTGTTTTTACTATCACAACCAACAACACACCACTAGGACTTGACATACAGATAACAATAGTAATGAAATTTTTGGATGCATGAAACTGCTGGAATAACAGATTGGTTTTCACCTTACACTCTCTATTGATCAATGGTACAACATAAGTAACAGCATTCTGATGAATTCACTTATTTCCAAAATATGAGAGAGTCATGACTGTTCAGAAGTCCCATCAGACTATAGTCCTCAATTTCAATGCTGTTCCCTGTGTATCACATTAATCTTTTGAACCTAAAAAGCACCTCATTTTTAATGAATATCACCCATTCTGCTGTATCCATACACAGTTCTTTAAGAAATGTCTGTGAGAATGAATGGTCACCAATAAATAGGATCCGCTGTTACAGGATGTTCTCAGCTGCCACTGACGAATCACAACAATAAGAACTCCACTTTAACTTCACTGTCATAGAGGTCAGTGTTTTGTGGACACTAGTTTTGCTGGACTTAGCTCTTCATCTACACCTTTTACATACGAGGTACTGATAGAACAAAATAAATTATACAATACTTGGCACGGACAGAACTTCACTTATCTAGGAAACTGTGTTAAGTAGTGGACAGGTGTATATACATGACCAAGTATCTACTTGCACTCATCTGGGGAGATGTTTGCACACTGTGATGACAGCAAGCATCTGGCAACTCTAAAGAAAAATGAAGAGACACATATAGAAATATTTTATAAGTGCTTCTCTATCAATCAGTAGTTAATTTTCCAATGAGTGGTGATTTGTTTTTTGTTCAAGCATCTGGTTGTTTTTTGCAGCACCTGGATATTACTGATTCCACATTCTTCCCTCACAATTCACCCTAATGATCACACAAAAATGATCATATGCTTCTCTTTTTATTTCCTCTACATCTATGTGCATTTCTTTGCTTCCCCAAACTGACCATCTTCTGGTCACTTTTAGCTCAGTTCTCTTTCTCCTCATTACAGACCATTTTTTGCTGCCAGCATCCCTCATTTGTGTGTTTCAAAATGTGTTCTGCAATTGGTCTGACATTTGCTGCTACTTTCCAAATACCATACACTGAATCTTCACTTCACTTCTTAGAATCTTCTCTTTCCCTTACTTTGTTCCCAATGAGACAGTTACTCTCTAGATCCTACACTGTCATCACAATCATATCACTGGATCAAGATACAATACAACTGTCACTTTGGTAGGAATAAACTATTTTATTTCCATTTCTTCTGTGATGATTGTTTAGCACAACATCTTTAGATGTTGTAAAATTTATTCTGTACATTCTGCTGTTCATTTATGACTTCTGGCGTAGTGCAGCAACTCAACATGGCATGGACTCAAAAAGTTGCTGGAAGTCTCCTACAGAAATATTGAGCGATGCTGCCTCTACAGCTATTCATAATTGTGAAAGTGGTGTCAGTGCACAGGATTTTGTGCACAAACTTACCTGTTGATTATGTCCCATAAATGATTGTTCAGAATGTTCTTCAAACCAGTCAAAAACAGTTGTGGCCCAGTGACATGGTAGATTGTCATCCATAAAAATGAAGTCCATGAGTGACTGCAAATGGTCTCCATGTAGCTGAGCATAACCATTTCCAGCCAATGATTGGTTCAGTTGGATCACAGGACCTTGTCCATTCCATGTAAACACAGCCAACACCAGTACGGAGCTACCACCAGCTTGCACAGTGCCTTGTTGACCACTTGGGACAATGACTTTGTGGAGTCTGTGCCACACTCTAACACTACCGTCAGCTCTTCCCAAATGAAATTAGGAATCATGTGACCAGGCCACAGTTTTCCAGTCATCTAGGGTCCAACTGATATGATAACAATTCCAGGAGAGGCACTGCAGGTGATCTCATGCAATTAGCAAAGGCACTCTGATCGCTCGTCTGCTGCTATAGCCCATTAATGCCATATTTCATCACACTGTCTTGATGGACACAATTGTTCTACATCCCAGGTTGATTTTTGAACTAATTTCATGCAGTATTGCTTGTCTGTTAATACTGACAACTTTACATAAATGCTGTTGCTATCACTAGTCCATGAGCGACTGCAGTGCGATATGAAGTGGGGCAAGCATGTAACGGCAGTTGTGGGGAAGGCGGATAGTCATCTTTGGTTCATTGGTAGCATTTTGGGAAGATATGGTTCATCTGTAAAGGAGACCGCTTATAAAACACTAATACGACCTATTCTTGAGTACTGCTCGAGCATTTGGGATCCCCACCAGGTCGGATTGAGGGAGGACATAGAAGCAATTCAGAGGCGGGCTGCTAGATTTGTTACTGGTAGGTTTGATCATCACGCAGGTGTTACAGAAATGTTTCAGGAACTTGGGTGGGAGTCTCTGGAGGAAAGGAGGCGTTCTTCTCGTGAATCGCTACTGAGGAAATTTAGAGAACCAGCATCTGAGGCTGACTACAGTACAATTTGTACACTTTTACGGCCACCAACTTACATTTCGCGGAAAGACCACAAAGATAAGATAAGAGAGATTAGGGCTTGTATAGAGGCATATAGGCAGTCATTTTTCCCTTGTTCTATTTGGGAGTGGAACAGCGAGAGAAGATGCTAATTGTGGTATGAGGTACCCTCTGCCACGCACCGTATGGTGGATTGTGGAGTATGTATGTAGATGTAGATGTAGATGTAGAGTAGTTAAGTGAAAGCCATCAGCAATTGCTTTGTCCCCGGTAAGAGATAATGCCTGAAATTTGGTATTCTAGTCACACTCTTTGAAACTGTTGATCTCAGAATATTGAATTTCTTGACAAGTTCTTAAATAGAATATCCCATGCCTCTAGCTCCAACCACCAATCCATATTCAAAGTCTGTTAATTCCTGCCATGTAGCCATAACCCCACCGAAAACATTTTCACACTAATTATCTGAGTACAAATGATAGCTCTGCCACTGCAATACTCTTTAATACCTCATGTATGTGATACTACTGCCATCTGCATATGTGTCTATCACTATCCCAGGACTTTTGTCACCTCAGTGTAATATGGGCTACCTCATAACAACATTCATACTGGGTTTTCCATTATTTGAAAACTGTTCTTAGCTGTATGATATCCACTGTCCACTGTAGCAAGGACTTGAAATTACAATTCTCCAGTACATTTGCTCGTTAAAAATCTTGTCGTTATTCAGTGCTGTTGTGTATTGTACAAATTCATGCACAAGTGAACATTTACTTACCAAATGAACTTGGAATGTAGGTGTAGCCGCTAGCTGCTAGCAGTTCAACACAAGTGTTAGCAAGGAATGCTGAGAGCAGTAAAACTGCAAGTGTGACAATAATAACAATGCTGATGTCTCGATGAAGGAGATGTTTGTGCTGATTATGAGATGTAATCTGCATAACTGCAGCTCCCAGCAAACCCCATGTATAGAAAACCTCTGTTGTAGCAGCCACCCAGCACTGAAAAAGTAATCATACACAATGGCAAATATGAACTGCAAATCCAAAAAAAAAGAAGAAAAGCATTCAAATAATTTTACTGTCAATATATGTGCATATGCATATGAGTACAATTAGCACAAGTTCTTTCTTTCATGAGACTACAGCAAGAGTTGTTGCTTGCTGTATTTCAGTACATTAGCAAATCTATGTAAATATGAACAATGAATATAACTGTGAATCTCTCTCAGGCTGAGTGATGGACTGTGTAGATAACTTCTTCATTTAGAATTTTGCTATCATTTTTGAACTCTAATGATGTTGGCAACAAACATCATAAGGGAGAAAATGTACTCTGAGGCTCTTGTCATTATGCACAATAGCTGGAAACCACATATTATTCTCATTACACACTTCTGCGCAGCAAACTTTTCTCTTCTTTTTTCAGTTATGAGTTGATCAATGACCAATTTTGTACCAATATACTTTCTCAGTGCGGTAAGTGACAGTATGTCCTTAGATTATTATTCATTCCTAAATTATTCTAGATAACAGCTTTAACTGTTATAATGTGACAGATATGCAGGAATAAAATTGTTTGCAACATACTGAGAGCTTAATATAAATCTGAATATTTTGTCCATAAAAGAATGGTATCATGAGGGCTGCAACTGTTGATAAATATCAAGAACACAGTTTTTGTGTCCATTCACTTACTTATTAGCAAAATAAATGACTGGCACAGAAAACTGTTTTATTAATATTAATTACTTTTCACTTTGAACTATTGGTGAGTTAATGAGGTGGCAATGTTATAAATCAGAGTGAAATGCAAGAGCTTTTGTATTTCACAAAAAAGAAAAGAAATTTTCAGTTCAATTCAGTAGTAAAAGAAAAAATAAATTTACCTAGCATAAAAAGCACTGTGTTCTGTCAGGCATTAATGCTATTTTCAGAGGTACATACCTTTGTGTTAATGAAAAATTCACTCCATACTGTTTCTGGGAAAACCTTATGTCCAGATGAAGTATTTGTTAGACCAAGAATTTTTGTGCAAAGTATCAACATCCCAAGAACAGAAAACAATGAGAAGACATAAACAACTTTGCCATATGATTTAAGGCCTGAAAGAAAATTTTAAAGAAAAAAACAACACTTTAGTTATTAGATGACATTTGCCTTTGATTCTATAAGTAATTCATTTACACTAAAATAAAAATCTATCAGACTGGAGTAAGGAGGCTGTGCAGCAAACCAAAATATTTTTGAACACCAGTATAAGTTCTCTTATCTGTTCGGCATAGATATTCTGATGATGACTGTAAATCAAAGTAATCACTGAAGCTATTTCTATCATGAACTTGCACAGACTAAACCATAGCAATTATCCTAATAAATCATGCACCTATGCAAATAATATCATTCTTTGCTATTCTGTGTATTATTAATCCAACATTTCCATTCACAAAATAGAAGGCTATTGTTGTATACAGTCTCTGTTTACTGTGTCTACTTCTTATAAATACAGGATTATTTCTTATTAAGCATGTGCAGTACAAAATTTGTTTTGTGCCCTTTTGAGCAATGTTACAATCAACACAATTTATCTTCAAAATATGTTACACTGTTTAATGAAATTTGTGTACTGACCTTTGCTTAAAGAAACAAATACTATCATCCATACTACAGCCAAATTGAACGTAACTTGGAATTTAAGGTGCCCAAATGAAGGATCTGGTGAGACAAGACTTTGTCGTTGAAGGACCATTCCATTGAGGTAGTCAGGAACTGTTTCTTCAAGTTTGTGAGAACCATTTATTTGTGGTTCTGGAAATAAAATATAACACATTTTAATTATTACATTATTCATAAATATTGTTTACGTTTTAAATAAAGTAATAATTTGTCCTATTACAGATAAAATCAGATCAAAAAATAATGGGACAGCCAAGTTAACAAGACAGTGTGAAATATACTTAACATTTTTAACTAATGTGTAAAAGAATAGTGTGATGAATATGAATTGAAAATGAGGCAGAATATGAGCCATGGTATTGAGCTGTAGCCCACTACTCTTAAATATTATCAAAGAAGTTACTCAGCTTAACATTTACATACGACAGATGTATACCATCATGCATATACAAGGGCTGTTCAAAACGTAAGGTGACTTTCCAAATTGTGTGAGCAATGTACATTTGATTATCGATTCTCTTTTTCTTTTGTTATGTTGGTACAAATTTGCATCAAATTTTGTGTGAAAAATGGAATCAAGTGCTCTAAAATACTTGAAATGTTGGGAGTGGCATACAATGAGTCTGCTCTAAGTACAAAACAAATTTTTACAAGTGGTACAAGCTGTTCCAAGATGGCCGAGAAGATGCTAATGAAGAACCTTGCTCTGGATGCCCGAGCACATCAAAAACAGATGATAACATCAAAACTGTGAAGAAAATTGTTGAATTACTGTAGGAGAAGTTGCTGAGGATGTCGGCATATCATTCGGCTCATGTCATGCAATTTTTTCAGATGTTTTGGGCATGAGACATGTGTCAGAGAAGTTTGCTTTCAAAACTTCTCAATTTTGACCATAAGAACCGTCACATGAGCATCACTCACAAGCTCTTCAATGATGTCAATGACGATCATGATTTGCTCAAAAAGGTCATAACTGGTGACAAAACATGGGTTTACAGTTATGACATCAAAACCAAAGCCCAATTGTCTCAATGGAAGCATCCCGGAGAGCCAAGACCGAAAAAATGTCAAAGTTTTTCTCACTGTTTTTTTATATTTTTTATTATTTTCTTTAAGTTAGCGTGGCATAGGTCATGAATTTTTGCCTCAAGGTCATTATTATGCACATTATGCACTGTTTGTGAGAAGAAATATGCATAACATGTCTGGAATTGTGGAAAAACAATTCATGACTTTTGCATTACGAAAATGCACCTGCTCAGTCATCATTGCTTGTGAGAGATATTTTGGCCAAAAACAACATGACAATCATGCCTCAGCCACCATATTCACTGGATTTGGCCCCCTGTGACTTTTTCCTGTTCCCAAAACTGAAGAGACCTATGAAAGGACGAAGATTTTCAATAATTGATGAAATAAAAACTGCATCATTGGAAGTACTCAAGGCTGTACTGAAAAGTGCTTATGAGGATTGGAAGAAGCATTGGCACAAGTGTATTGTATCTGAGGTGGATTAATTTGAAGGGGACAACATGAATAAATAAATATTTTTTCATAAAAATATAAAGTCACCTTACTTTTTGAACACACCTCATACTCATGAAACAGTGGAGATGTTTGGAGTTTCACACAGGTCATTGGAATACAGTTCCGTGAACCTGAATTACAGACAGCTCCTTTTACTCCCATTTCTGGCCAAATTATGGTGATTAAAAATTCATCCAAGGCCAGGACTTTAATTATCCACTGCAAAGGTGATTACCACAGAATTTGCTTGTATTAGTAACATCAGCCACAAACGAAGGTACTTGTTGTTACAATCCAGATAAATTGTGGTTATCCCCAAACTAAGAACACAACTTGTGTTGTAGCTGACAGCCAGAATGAGGTAACAACACTCTCCAGTACCTGGAGAGAAAGAAAAATTTGGTTTCTGAGAAGAGAGTTATACACATTATGAGTGGTGTTCATCTGAGACACACTTGCAGAAATATATCCCAGAAACTACAAGTTCTTGCAGTGACATCTCAGTATATCCTCTCTCTTGTATTTTTCATCAAAAAGCTACTCCTTTTCAAAGCCAACAGTACATATCATGGCCACAATATGAGGTTGAAACAGGATTTGTATAGTTACCAGAAAAACTTCACCTTTGTGCAGTAAGGAGTAAATTACTCAGGCATGAAAATCTTCAGTGCTCTACCTATAGACATCAAAACTCTTGCTCTTAAAACACTTAAATTCAAGAGCAAATTAAAAGAATACCTGTTGAAAAATTCATTCAACTCAATCAGTGACTTTTTAATCATGAATGACTCTGCACGTGTGTAGTTTTATTGTATAATGTAAATGGGATATTTCATTAGTTCAAGAATAAATATAAATTATTGTTTGTCATGTATTAAGATATTTCCAATATGAATGTTTCATAGTGTATCACAATTAACGAATACTCTGAGCTATTATGCCACGGTAGATGGATTTTCCATTAAAACCCAAAACTTCATCCTCATCTGCAAAGGACATTTTCAATGGGAATCAAAACTTCTCTGAGTGTCCAATTCACACCCTGGCTCACTACTGAGTGCTGCAAAATTCCATTTACATATACTCCTGAGCAGTGGAGTGACATCGCATGTTTGGAGTACCTGGATGTAACAACTGGCTGTTGTCCACCCAATGGTGGAAGCCTCAAACACATCATCTTCAGCACCAGCATCCAGATGACATACAATTTCATGCTCTCCTTCTTCCTACTGAAATTCCTAGGGCACTTAAAAATTTCTGTGGCCTCTCTTTATAGACTTTCATGATACCCTCTTGTGGCTGCCAGTACTTGAGTCCTTTCAAAGTGAATGTGGTGGTCATCTGGGCGCAAAGAACATTCTACAACAGCTGATCAGTCAGTCTCTCCCCTCCTACATGTTGCCCCTGAGCTCTTATAGATGTTTGTTAACTGTTGTTTTTGTTGTATCCATATTGCGAGTTAATGAGCATTGTGTTTCATTTAAATATATGGCAAAAAGAGTCAGCCTACAGGAATTGTGAAATGAACCCTGTCATTGAGGACTGTGTGTCACAAAGGATGCAGACGACATAGCAGTGTTAAATATGGCAGACCTAAGATTGGCAATAATGGGAAATATTTATGAAAACTATTTAATTCTGTAGTAGTGCATGGAGTGAAGTCACAGAACCTTTAATCTGCCATCCTCCATAAATTTTCATGGTGATCCCAATAAAACTTGAATATTGATCACATCTATAATAGTTTAGGATTTACTGTTAATGTGAAATTAACAAGTTTTGTAAGAAAGACCTGAATGCTAAAATCTGAATGCTTTGGTCGACCTTAATGATTGGCATTCATATAGAAGTGCATCATTAAAATCGCAAATGCTGTAAATATCAACTCTGTAACTTTATTTGTTTAAAAGATAGAGTAAATTTTAATTACCAGTACTTTCAGTTAAGCGTCAGATCATCATTTCCTCCACACAAAACACATTGGACGATGACACCATAACACCTTATTAAATCATTAGGTAATAGAATATTTGTTGTAAAGTTTAGTTCATATTAGTTACTTTTGTTTTTTATTTATTTATCAGAAAGCACATTGGTGCAAGGCTACTGGCGTGACATTCAAAGTTAAGAAGGAAATTGTATTGGTTTTATGTAAAAGACTTTAACAATGGATATTATTGTTACTTTATTTAGAATGTGAAAGTGGATAAGCTTTGATTATTTAAATATGTTAAAATGTAAAATAATGTAGAATAAGCTGGAGCCAATCAGATGGATGGCTTCAGGAAATGGAACTGTCCTTGTCAGTTGAGCAAGGATATTCAGTGGGCGGGAAACACGGCCGGGGACAGGAAGAGGGAGTGCTGGTGCAACATGAAAGTAGACAGTTCGTCTGGAGACACGAAAGGGTGCAGCTCAGATTGAGATGCAAAAGTGGACAGTCGGTCTTTAGACAGCTAGGAAGTGAAACAGCTTAGAAGATTTTGCGTTGTGTGGTAATGCGGGACTTAGTCTCTGAGAGGTGAGCAGCTGCATGCTTTGTGTGAACTCTCCCATAGATAACTTGTATTTCGTGATGAGATTGTGAATAATCGAACTGTGTCAAATGGATATATGCTTGAGTGTAACAGTAACTCTAAAAACGACCAATTTCACTATTAGTTTACTTTCTGAATAAACATTACTCTAACTAAATTGCAACTGTGTGGCCTGCATCATTTATGGGTTGTTAATTTAGTTCCCGATATTATTATTACTGTTATTATATGTTATGTTAACTCTGTATTTTGCAAACTGGCCATCAGCCAGACAATTTAACCAAAGGGTCACAAGTGTCTAATTTAGGGCATGTAATGCGACACACGCGATTCAACCCCTCAATGAGTTTGAGCCAAGATATTTCAACAAAGAGGAACTGCATGTGAGCCTGAACATCTTTTGGATGTTAGCTCACAATATATACCTCCTCACAACTACACAGAAGGAGTCCTATAAACTCCTGCTTTCTCCAGCAGTTTGTGAGCATCCTTGGCCAATTTTAGATGATCCTGTATCTTCTTGGTGGGTTTGTAGATTACTGCTGTGTTCCATTCTACCAAGATTTTTCCTATGTGGTCAGTAATGCACTTAACAAAAAGCAGGAAAACTTTCAATTTCACAACCGTCATTTGTGCACTGCTACGATTTTTGTGTGGTGGTCTTAATGCTCTTTTTACTCCAGTGAATGAATAACCATTGTTAAGCAATGCATTAGTTAGGTGAAACTTCCTGACAGATTAAAACTGTGTGCCCGACCGAGACTCGAACTCGGTGTTTTAATTCCATGTCAAGCAGCTCTGATTAACAAATGTTCCTTGCTCTATCCACCAATGTTTTTATGATGTCTCACTTTTGTTTTTGGTGGTGCGTTGGCCCTGGTGTAGATTGTGGGTGGGTCTTTGTTAAAGAGAGATTTGAATCACCACCCACAACAAAAGTGAAGCATCAAAAAAACATTGCTGGATAGAGCAAGGAACATTTGTGAACCAGAGCTGCTGAATATGGAATTGAAACACCTCACTAATGCATGGCATAACAAAGGTAATTCTCCTGCTGAGGTAAAAAGAGCATTAAGACAGCCACATAAAAAACATAGCAATGCTCAAGCATCCATAAAACTGGAAGTTTTCCTGCCCTTCATCTTCTCTAAGAGGCAGGTGGCAGAGCGTTTGTATCCAGGGAGTGACGTATTGTGAAATGGCACTTAAACACTGTGCACAGCAGTGGCCTCTGCTCTTTTTAATGTTTGTCAGTGACTTAAGTTGTGATGATCATACCCTGTTCTTTTAATGACTAAAGGTAGAAATTCAGCTGAGGCAGTAAAGGAACCTGATATTTCATTTGAAGTAGCCTAAAAGTGGTTCAAAGCAAATAAGATCAAATTAAATGAAGATAAAACTCACAAAATATTATGCAGCCTTGCTGACTATGGACCCACAGCAATGTCGGTAGTGTGAAACACCTGGGAATCACAACTGACAATAAGCTGACGTGGACTGAACATACTGCACATGTGTGTCCTAAGCTTTGAAGAGTAATTTATCTCCTCAGGAAGATCAAATGTGATAACAGATCAGTACTTAATCTCAGTATATTATGCACTGTTCCACAGCCATACCACACATGGATTGCTGCTGTGGGGACACTCTACTGGAATCAAAAACACATTGCCCCTACAAAAGAAGGCTGTACGAATAATATCTTCCAGTAACAAATCAAATGACTGTACACCCATTTTCAAGCAGTTGGGAATAATGACAATATTTAGCCAGTATGTTTTCAACTCTGTCCTCTATATAAAAGAGAATCAAGGATCCTTCTCCAAGAAGATTCAAAGAAGCTACAATCACCCTTGAAAGTGTCTGTAGATGTGGATGAAATGTTAGATTTTAATGGAAAATTCATCCAACAACGTCATAATAGCCCACAAAAAAAATCTCTCTCTCTCTCTCTCTCTCTCTTCTCTCTCTCTCTCTCTCTCTCTCTCTCTCTCTCTCTCTCTCTCTCTCTGTGTGTGTGTGTGTGTGTGTGTGTGTGTGTGTGCGCGCAGATAAAATTATTAATGTGAGCATGTACCATTACAGCATTCCACTGTGCATGTTTGATTTATGTTTGTTCAACTACAGTAAAGTTTAATACCACATGGGTACTGAAGTTATACTCTGATTCATTGACTGTTTGCTAAATAAACCTCCATAATTGAGAATTGGAGATTTTCATTTAAGAAATGAGTGACAATACAACATTCACAAATATATCGTATGTTGAGCAATATGTAAGACATCTCCCAAAGTGAACTGGTGCAGAAGTTCTAGAAAAATGAAAAATGCATGGACAGTTTACTTGACCATTATGAAAGTGTTATGGATTTAGTGAGTCATCTTAAATAGGAAGCTTTGTAATCAGTACACTTTCACTTCATAGTATGTTACAGAAGGGCAAAACATGACAGATCAGTATACATACAGACACATTTACTTGACACAGAAGCAAGAACATTACTGCACACTGCTTCAAGAACATATACCAGGAAACGGTTTGCGAGTGCACATGTAGCAGCCCACAAATATTGATTCTATGTATTACAACTAGTTTACCACCTCAACTTTCTCAACACTGATCTTAATGAATATCTTAGAAACAGAGAGACATATAAGGCAGATGTGTCTTACCTTGACGATATTGTTCAAAAACAGCCCACGGATACTGGTCCTGTTTGGTTATAAATGAGTCACGGAAGTAGATGAACATCCATGACACTCCAACTATGCTGTAGATTCCAATTAAAGCTTGTGATGCTAACAGTGCTACACCGACACCCTGAAGACATAAAAAATACAACTTTTGGTATATAAGTAAGCTTACTATGCACTGAAATCAGCATATGAGGATAAAAAATATCAAAAAATCAACTCAATAAGTGGCATCAGGAGAAAACATGAACAAAGGGTAAATAACTATTCAAGCTTATGGAACCAGTGGCTTCTGCTTCTGACATAAGTGTTGACAGGGAAGGAAGAGGGATGAAGGAAAAGGACTGGCGAGATTTAGGAAATGGGGAGAGTTAGCCAGAACCCTGGGTCAGGAGAGACATACTGGAGAGCATGAGAAGGAGAGAATGATTGTTGCAGAATGCACCAGATGTGATTTGAAAACCTGAGAACTTAAAGGTGAAAGATAGTGTAATAAGCAAGACGAAGATCATCATGCAAGAGTTAATAAGAGCAAAAAGCCAAGTGCGTTGTATGTGGTAGATTTGGAGGCAGGGAAAAATAGACGTAAATCATATATTTCCTATGAGTGTATGTTTGTAGAATCTTCTGATTGTCAGACAATTTTTCCATCGGTATATTTTTATTATTTATATACTGATATGTTACCATGTATTGACTACACACCATGAAAATTAGGGGATGTGTTATCTATCAATATGAAGTAGATATTGTTAAGTAATAGAAAGTTTCTAATGTTATATTTGTAAATTTTGCAACCTTTGCCATTTGATATTACTACTAAAAACCTTTAAATAAATATAAATGTTTGGAAAAAATATATACGCTGAGGTGATAACAGTCAGGGGCTAGCATTATGCACATAGATAATGGTCGTTATTGTGGGCGCATGGTATAAAAGGGTAGCGCAGTGGCAGAGCTGTCATTTGTACTGAGGTGATTGGTGATTCATGTGTAAAGGTGGAAACATGATGGGAATTAACAGACTTTCAATGCAGAATGATAGTTGAGCTAAATGCATGGGACATTCCATTTGGGAAACTGTTAGGGAATTCAATATTCCAAGACCCCAGTATAAGGGTAGGCTGAGAATACCAAATTTCAGGCACTACCACTCACCATGGGCAACACAGTGGCCATCCACTTAACAACTGAGAGCAGCAGGCTTTGAGTAAAATTGTCAGTGGTAACAGACAAAAAACACTGTGTAAAATAACCATAAAAATCAATGTGGGATTTATGATGATCATACACAATAGTGCGGCAAAATTTGGCATTAATGGACTATGGCAGCAGATGATCAATGTGAGTGTCTCTGCTAACAGCACAACATTGCCTGCTGTGCCTCTTCTGGTCATGTGGCCATATCAGCTGGACCCTAGATGACTGGAAAACTGTGGCTTTGCCAGATGATTCCTAATTTCAGTTAGTAAGAGCTGCGGTAGGGTACGAATGTGGCACATACCCCACAAAGACACGGACTCAAGTTGTCAACAAGCCACTGTGCAAGCTGGTGGTAGCTCCATAACAGTGTGGGCTGTGTTTATATGGAATGAACTGAGTCCTCTGGACCAACTGAATGGATCACTGACCGTAAGCGGTTATGTGCAGTTACTTGGAGATCATTTGCAGCCATTCATGGAGTTCATGTTCCCAAACAATGATGGAATGTTTATGGATGACAATGCACCAAGTCACCAGGACGCAATTGTTCATGGTTGGTTTGAAGAACATGATTTGGTCACCCATCAAACATACACTCCTGGAAATTGAAATAAGAACACCGTGAATTCATTGTCCCCAGGAATGGGAAACTTTATTGACACATTCCTGGGGTCAGATACATCACATGATCACACTGACAAAACCACAGGCACATAGACACAGGCAACAGAGCATGCACAATGTCGGCACTAGTACAGTGTATATCCACCTTTTGCAGCAATGCAGGCTGCTACTCTTCCATGGAGACGATCGTAGAGATGCTGGATGTAGTCCTGTGGAACGGTTTGCCATGCCATTTCCACCTGGCGCCTCAGTTGGACCAGTGTTCGTGCTGGACGTGCAGACCGTGTGAGACGACGCTTAATCCAGTCCCAAACATGCTCAATGGGGGACAGATCCGGAGATCTTGCTGGCCAGGGTAGTTGACTTACACCTTCTAGAGCACGTTGGGTGGCACGGGATACATGCGGACGTGCATTTTCCTGTTGGAACAGCAAGTTCAATTGCCGGTCTAGGAATGGTAGAATGATGGGTTCGAAGACGGTTTGGATGTACCGTGCACTATTCAGTGTCCCCTCGACGATCACCAGAGGTGTACGGCCAGTGTAGGAGATCGCTCCCCACACCATGATGCCGGGTGTTGGCCCTGTGTGCCTCAGTCGTATGCAGTCCTGATTGTGGCGTTCACCTGCACGGCGCCAAACATGCATACGAGCATCATTGGCACCAGGGCAGAAGCAACTCTCATCGCTGAAGACGACACGTCTCCATTCGTCCCTCCATTCACGCCTGTCGCGACACCACTGGAGGCGGGCTGCACGATGTTGGGGCGTGAGCAGAAGACGGCCTAACGGTGTGTGGGACCGTAGCCCAGCTTCATGGAGACGGTTGCGAATGGTCCTCGCTGATACCCCAGGAGCAACAGTATTCCTAATTTGCTGGTAAGTGGCGGTGCGGTCCCCTACGGCACTGCGTAGGATCCTACGGTCTTGGCGTGCATCCATGCGTCGCTGCCGTCCGGTCCCAGGTCGACGGGCACGTGCACCTTCCGCCAACCACTGGTGACAACATCGATGTACTGTGGAGACCTCACGCCCCACGTGTTGAGCAATTCGGCAGTACGTCCCTTGGCCTCCCACATGCCCACTATACGCCCTCGCTCAAAGTCCTTCAACTGCACATATGGTTCATGTCCACACTGTCGCGGCATGCTACCAGTGTTAAAGACTGCGATGGAGCTCCGTATGCCACGACAAACTGGCTGACACTGACGGCGGCGGTGCATAAATGCTGCGCAGCTAGCGCCATTCGACAGCCAACACCGCGGTTCCTGGTGTGTCCGCTGTGCCGTGCGTGTAATCATTGCTTGTACAGCCCTCTCGCAGTGTCCGGAGCAAGTATGGTGGGTCTGACACACCGGTGTCAATGTGTTCTTTTTTCCATTTCCAGGAGTGTATATGGGACATAATCAATAGGTCAGTTTGTGCACAAAATTCTGCAGTGGCAATATTTTCACAATTATGGATGGCTGTATGGGCACTACGGCTCAATACTTCTGTACAGGAATTCCAATGACTTGTTGAGTCCATGAAGCATTGAGTTGTTGCATTACGCCAGGCAAGAGGAGGTCTGACATGATATTAGGAGGTATTCTGTAACTTTTGCTTGATAATGCTTTCAAGATAGTCATTGGGCACATCAACTTGACTCTTAATGCAGTTGCTCAGCAACTATCGCTTTAAACAATGATTTGAGAAAGAAGGTAAAACCAGAGGGACAAGTAGGCATTGAGACTCCACAACTCTCTCTTTACATCAAAATGGAATAACTTGGAAAAGTTAAGCATTGGGAAGACAACAAATTTAGATGAAACAAAATTGAAATAAATTAAACAGGTTGAGATGAAACCAATATCATTTCTTCTGCAAATATTTCCATTTTGAAATCCACCCACCCACCCTCTTACACAGCTAATAAACCCCAAACGTATGTAACTGAAGGTCTCTTCAACTCCTTTTAAACACTTTGGTAACTCAAGGTCGCCCTAGGGAGTTTCTGCCACCTGATACTGTCATCCACCCAGTGACAGTGTGATACAATCGTCAACCAACATCATACAATTTAAGGAGGAGAGTCAAAAAGAGGCAATAAAAAAAGTCACAGGAAGCAAAACATGTCAGTTTCTACAGAATCAACGTGTTTTATCTTACTTTAGCCCGCCCAACATCATCGTACCAGTCCTGAGGACTACAGAACATAGTGATTAATTTGAATAGTGTATTAGTTTCTCAAGACAGTCATTTGGCAGTTTCTGTTGGCTGTGCAATGAGAATAGGGCACTTCTGTAATGAATGAAGGTAATTCTTCAGCTGTCAGTATCAGCATAAATCATAGTACTGACAGAATGGCATGGACTTTGGCAGAATTACTTTTAGTGAATGTGTCGATATTCTGATTTCATTGACAACCAGACTATCATATAAGGATGGATGGCTTTTCCAACCCACAACTCAATAATGTACACAAGTGGCTGAGTTTTTACATAATTTCATGAAAATGCTTTGATATGCCTGGTTTGCCAGATCAAGAGGTGTTTAGCTACATTAACAAGGTTGCTTATCCTAATGACATTCACACTAAAAAGTGTGATGGTGGCATAGAAGCCATTCCATGTTGCTCATGTTGCTCTGAATCTCTATGCTTTGAATGTTTTTATTATTTATGTCACCCTGGGGAATGAAGTGGTTTGCTTGAAGTAAAAAAATACATAAATAAATAAATTTAAGTACCAGTACTACAATTTATATGGTTTTCACATAAGGCCATATAAGATTTGTAATGATAAATTCTATTTTTATAAGATTTGAAATGCTTATTTCTTTTCTCAGCAACTGCATTGTTTTTCTCAAATGCACAGAAATATTGGTATCACTGATGTCACATCCTCCAGTGACAAAAAAAGATTGGATTGGAACACAGAGACAAAAATTCCAAACTGTGCTCTTAGCCACTACACTACTGATTCCCTTTACCTAATGCACCATGTGCTAACTGATGAAGCAGCATAAAAACTTTGACTGTCATTTTCCCAGAAACTATTGAGTGTTAGCACCTATGCCAACATAAGTGTCCCTTCATTTTCACCTTCTTTCAGCAAGCAAAGTTCCATCTTCGTAAGAGAGTGACCTATGGTGTGTTTTCCTAGTAAGATATTTTGGGTTCAAATGGTTCTGAGCACTATGGGACTTAACATCTGAGGTCATCAGTCCCCTAGACTTAGAACTACTTAAACCTAACTAACCTAAGGACATCACAAATATCCATGCCCGAGGCAGGACTGGGACCTGCGAACGTAGCAGCAGTGCGGATCCAGACTGAAGCACCTAGAACCGCTCAGCCACAGGGCCGGCTATATTTTGGGGAAACTCCATGCCTGCACATGGAACATGGTGTTCATTCAGTACTTCCACAGAATAAATATTTCTCTGCCAATCCCTACAGATCCCAAATGTCTGTCTTGAGAAACTAATATGTTGTTTAAGTTAATCATGACATCCTGCATTTCTCAGGACTGCTGTGACGATATTAGGATGGTCAAAGTAAGATTAAACCACACTGATTCTGTGGAAACAGACATGTTTCATTTCCTGCAATTTGTGAACTTTTTCTTTAATAACATCTTTTGAGTCCCTTCCTGGAACTATATCACTGGTGAGCTTTTTGAGGGTTGCATTTCACTGGGACTGGGATGACTATAGTATCTGGTGGCAGAAATTCCCTATTGCAAGGTACTAAAGTGTTTAAAATGAGTTGAAGCGACTTTTAATTACACATATTTGGTGTTTGTTAGCTGTGTAGAGTCGATTTCAAAGCGAAAATATTTAAAAGAGGAATGATTTTGGTTTCATCTCAAAATGTTTAATTTAGTTCAACTTCATTTCATCTAAATTTGTTGACTTAGCAATGCTCAAATTTTTCAAGTTAATCCTCAGTCAGGTAAAGAGAGAGTTGCCTAGCTTGCATCCCTACATTCACAACAAAATACAAACATAACCAACAATTCAATAGACATTAATGGTAAAACAAATTTTATAATTGACAACTTTATGTACAAAATGTTATCCTCAGAAAATTTAACACTCATGGCAGAATACAAGCTCTTTGTGAAACCATACTGTCATAATTTGTCTGTAGCATGGTTTGATTACAAAAACAAACAGTGTAAGTGATAATTTGCACATGTGCGATATTCTGTGCAATGAAGGAGGCACAATACTTCTAATTAGAAAAAACAAAAATACTATCTTTAACATTAGCATGTAACTGGCACACCACCACACACCAGCTACTATGACTCATGAATTCTGGTATAATGTTGTAGCAGCATCGAAGGAAATACACAGATCTGCCAACAAAACTCTTTTCGACGTAATTGCCAACTGGGTTAGAGCCATTGTGACACCTCTGTGTACTAAATTTTGCACCCTGTATACCTGAATCAGCCACAAACTGATTAATTTATTCATACTACTATACTGCATTTGCACAATTGTTATTTGATTATTTGCTGATTGTGTAAGTTCTCAAGGGTTGTGTCTAGTTTGATGTTAATAGAGGTATGTGATTACTATCACAATGATTGCAGGTTTTCTGTAAGATCGTTGTATGAGGCTTGTGTATCAACTGCACGTACATTTCAAATCAGTGGTTTCAGTTCTGTAATACAATTACTGAAATATTATTCACTCATCACAAAAAACTGAGAATTTCTGTGAAACTGGGATTCAAATCAAGACCTCTCATTAAAAAAGAACAGTCTTTCTAACCAATTAGGACATCCAAAGATACCTCTAAGACTAACTCAAACTTTCAACGTCACTAATGTTTCACTTTCCAAACACTACAACCAGAGGTTCTCTCTTTGGGTGAACAATGTCTGGTTGAAGAATTCAGTAGCTATGGAGGGTCAACATTTGAACTGGTATTTAAGTGGTGCTTTAATGTGCTAATTGGTTATTGCAACTCCTAGTATTACGCACATGATCCAGGACCAGGCAAATAATTCAGTTGCTATAGGACATGAATTAATAGATGCCTTCTTTATTCAATATATATCTTTTGTAGACTACTACCATCAACTGAAATACAGCATGTTATTTAAGCTATATAAGGAACTGAACATGTGAAATATTCTAAGCTAAATATTGTCTGGTTTTATTAAATTATAGTTTTTTGCAACTTGATAATAGTTATGTGTATTTTACCATTACGTAGACTGATACATACTCTATTTTCCACCTCCTCAATACATTAGTTATTAAGCTGACCAAATGTGTCTATACCTATGTTATCGAGTTTATATTAAACTTCTATATAGCTTATTCCCATAACACCTCCTATTGTGATCCATCTGTCCACCACAACTTTCTTCTATCTTGTAATTTTTGCAGTGCCTTTCCACTGTGCACAACATTGAACCTCTTTCCACTTATTACATTTACCAGTCTTCTGCAGATTGCTGCTATCATAAAAGTATCTACACTCAAAGCATATTAGTCTGCTGATTTAAGTCACTATTTCTCTATACTACATTCTCCCTTTTTTTAATAATAATTGAAAAAAACAATGAAGAACTGATATTCCAATAGCTGGGATTCCCCAGAAACTTCAAAATGGTTACATCAAGTAAATTTCATATGTTTCTTTTTCTACTCTCAGGATGGTGCAATATAAATGAAACTTCATCATCATTATATTGGGGCGCCCTCACTATGTCAATTTCAAGACACAGTGTGGATATGATGTTTATCATTGATAATATGCTGTACTGATGATTTATGCTTACCTGGAAAATTGGAGAGATTCTCCACATGTCCATGATTCCGGCATTGAGATACTGCCCCAGGGACGCTTGGACAGTAAGCAGTGGTATGCCGAGGATGAGAGTCAGGAACATGAACTGCAGTATAAAATTTGCTGAAAGAAGAAAATACAGATATGCTAATATAGTTGCCAAACAATGTGTACCTAAGGTTGCATACACAACTGCAACAGAAGTCTTCATCAGTTAAGAGTATGGGGTTCATCTTCAAAATGTTGAGTGACTATGGAACATGGAAACAGAACTGTAGTGCCAATCAGACAGACAAACAAAAAATTTCAAACCTTGGAGAAATCATCAGCAGTAAAAGAATTGACATCACAAATAATTCATAGATATACAGGTAAGTGAATATAAACTCAAACCAACATAACAAAATAACAAATCATCTTTATCATCATTTTCAACAATAACCACACATGTGTTAGGCAAACTTTACATTGATTCCACAATTTTTTTGACTTCTCATGCCTCCCACCTGTCGGTGATTTGTATTCGAGGAATATGAAAAGTTACACTGTGGTTTTCATTCTGTCTTAAATTGTAGGTCGCCTTGTAACTGGCTGAGTAACACTGAGATGAAACTGGAGGAGGGTAAGGGCATACAACCACCAATAGGATCACAGCTTGTACAGCACTACACCATCCTAAACAATCTGTGAGTCAGAGACTGCTTTATTTAGGTTTCTATGTAGATTCAGATACATGATATCAGGGATTGTGGTGTACTTTGAAAATTAAGAGGATTATCATCTACTATAACCTGTGGATGTTTCTGATAGTAATTGGGTGAAACTTCCTGTCAACTGCATCACAACAGACTTGAATATGGACATCTCTCTTTCTTGCACAATGGTCTTCAGTTACTCTCTATGAATGAACTTAAAACTTGAGGCAGCTATGACTCAGAGGCAGAGTGATTTAATTGCTAATCTGGTATGAACATTGCCCACAGAATGCAAAGTCCTGGGTTCAGCTACTATGCAGCAAACAGTTTCTGGTACTTTAGAAGTTTTATAACAGAGAGCATTACACTGCAGAGGCTATGCAGATGGTGCAAATGTTGATATAATGGGCTCACATATGGAAGCAAGGGGATTCAGATTCCTGTTTGACCATACATATTTGATCTCTGTTGATCCGTCATCAACTGGGAAGATCAGCTTGTCAAGTAATTGTCAATATCAATTAAATTTGCCACCAGTCATGTAACTGAGATGTTATTTTATTTTATTTTAACAACCATTTTCTTCATTCCACTATGCCATCTTCAGGTGCCATATGTATCTCTGAAAATAAATAATACTGTCATGCAGTGCCATATATTCCTGGATGTTGTGAATTCACACTGTTTCACAAGTGCTCCATTCAAAGACTTGATAGCAACTCAAGTCTTCAAATGAAGCACTTGTGAAACAGTTGGAATTCATGACAGCCAAGAATATATGGCATTGTATGAAAATATCGTTTATTTTGAGAGATGCATATGGGGCCTGAAAATGGCATTGTGGAATGCCAAAACTGGTAGTCAAAATAAAATAAAATAACATCTCAGTTACATGGCTGTTGGTGAATTTCATTGATATTGACAATATATATTTGGGTTTCCCATGGTTTCTCTAAATCACTTCAGGTAAATTCCTTGATGGTTCTCCTGAGTAGGAGAAATTCCTTCTAAATGAGCTTCTGTTCTCTCTGTAATGGCCTCAATAGCAGCTGAAAGTTAAGCTCTAAACTTCCTTTCTTCTTACAGTTTCAGTGTGAGGCATTCATTCAGGTATCAAATGCTATGTTTGCATATTTGGAAGTGCAAAGCCTTACCTTTCCTTGAGGACATCATGGGCTTACACTCATGAGCAACTGAATTAGACGCATCTGCTTACTAGCATTAAGCACTCTCTTTCCCACTATGACAACCACTACACATAGGGACTTCACTGAACACCAAAAGTATGTCTGTATATATGAATTATGGTTTTAAGTTCATATCACAATGTTGTAAAGGTACAGTTCCTATGTACTGAATCTTGCCCTTACTTGTCTCTGCCAGACTGTAGTCCACAGGTAGACTAGTAATGTTCCATCATTCGAGTATAGGAGCACTTTGACACCTGCCAATTTGGTGCATAGCTATCAGTTTGAGGGAGTCTGCAGAATGAGTTGACAGCAAGCGTCGTGTACACGATCATATACTGGAGTGCAGAAGGTAGATGTGAACATAAAATAACTGTTGATTCACATTAGTTTTGTATTAAGTGAGATAACACAAATATTTTACCATGACTGGACTAAATCAGAAAGCAATGGCTAACTTGATTGGAGGTGTGGAATGGTGTGAATGCTAATTTACTGTGAATGAACTTCAGACATCATACGGACATTTTCTATGAACTTAAAGTATACTAAATACAATGTCTGGTACAAGCTGTTCTAATTTCAGGGAACCTTTCTCATTATTTTACTGACTTTGTTATGTGGAGCAATGAGAGCAGGATCTTGATCTTTAAGGAATTTGGGTCACTTCCAAGGTACCGGTAATAAAACTCCTAATTAGGTACCTAAGTGACATGTGCAATATCATGATTTGATGCCAAACTATTATGAGAGCTAATTAAAGAACTACTATTCAAGAAATAGCATTATTCTGTAACTGGTATGAAGTTTTACAGGTGGTTTCCAAAACTTTGGATGCAACCACAATCAGTGTCAGCTTGTGAGTATACATTCTGGGTGTCCACAACTTTTTAGATTCAGATAAAATTGGGAGTGTGAAATTAATAGCATCTGCTGTATCACATTTATGCTTATCAACAAGTTTATACAACTAGAGCCACTGCCAATAATAATAACAACAGTAATAATAATAATAATAATAATGAGTATTCGGGAGGACGACGGTTCAATCCCTCGTCCAGCCGTCATGATTTAGGTTATCCGTGATTTCCCTAAATCTCCCCAGGAAAAGGCCAGGATGGTTCCTTTGAAAGGGCAAGGCCGATTTCCTTCCCCGTCCTTCCCTAATCCGATGAGACCGATGACCTCGCAGTTTGGTCTCTTCCCCCAAACAACCCCAACCCAATAATAATAATACTAATAATAATATGCTTAGCTTTTCTGACAAAAGAAACAATTGTTTATGTAGAATTTTGTTGCTTTGTACATAATTAAGTACAGGTTAGGGTATTAACGAAATAATGTGTAAGCTTTCGCAACTCTCCATTTCGCATTTTTGTAGATGTGGGAGTTTTCGTGCTTTCCCATTTTTTTGGAAAAATGTGGAAGATCCCTAACGGATGTACTAGTTAACGAATTTGCTTCCGCGCAGAAAATCAGATATTCTAACGCTACACACACACACACACACACACACACACACACACACACACACACACATCTTGTGCTAAGAGTACACTTCCTTGTTAGACATTCGCTTGTAGTCACGCTTATTTGATTTCGTGATTCTCTCAAAGGATTCGTTCTCGGAGGCCCTAGTTCCTTTGCCGCTAACTTTTCGTAGTTATTTACTTTTCTGTTCCTAGAATGATATTTTCTCTCTGCAGCGGAGTGTGCGCTGATTCGAAATTTGCTGGCAGATTAAAGCTGAGTACCGGACCGAGACTCGAACTCGCTACCTCTGCCTTTTGTGGGCAAGTGCCCTTCGACTGAGTTACCCAAGCACGACTCACGACCCGTCCTCACAGTTTTACTTTTCTGTTAGCATTTAAAGCTGATTAAACATAGTTCATATTTACACTGCACACGAAAGCCGATTCCCGCACAGTAAACAATGGAAGTGATTAAAGATGGTGGTGGTGGTGGTGTTTAACGTCCCGGCGACAACGAGGTCATTAGAGACGGAGGACAAGGATTGGGAAGGAAATCGGCCGTGCCCTTCTCAAAGGAACCATCCCGGCATTTGCCTGAAACGATTTAGGGAAATCACGGAAAACCTAAATCAGGATGGCAAGAGACGGGATTGAACCGTCGTCCTCCCGAATGCGAGTCCAGTGTACTAACCACTGCGCCACCTCGCTCGGTAGAAGAAGTGATTAAAGCCAAGTAGTAATGTCTACCAACATGGTCACTTGACTAGAATACAAATGAAGCGCTGAGATCCATATGGGCCTAAAGCATACTGGATATCACATTTAAGTGAGTTTCAGAGAAACCAGTGATACAGCTTTTCGTGAATTTTCATATGCACAATGTGGGTCTACAGCACAAATAAACCTGACTCACAATAAGATCAACAGATTTCAGAAGCACGAATAAATGCGACAATCTCACTATCGAGGGTCCTGTGCCGGCCGCTATGACCGAGCGATTTTAGGCGCTTCGGTCCGGAACGGCGCTGCTGCAACGGTCGCAGGTTCGAATCCTGTCTCTGGCATGGATGTGGGTGGTGTGCTTAGGTTAGTTAGGTTTAAGTAGTTCTAAGCCTAGGGGACCGATGACTGCAGATGTTAAGTCCCATAGTGCTTAGAGCAATTTTTTGAGGGTCATGTGCTTTAGACCCATATGATTCTCACATCTGTCGCAGCCCCCTCAGATTTAGTGGTAAGAGGGCTCAGAGGATAGCCCGTCAAAAACTGAGCACAGATGAGACATGAAAACTGGAAAAAAGATGTATCAAACTGTGAAAAAAGCAAAACAGAAATATTGAACGGTCCAAGTGCAGTAATTGAGCGAACATCAAAAGCCTTGGCGTTGTGGTTAAGCGGTCACGGTGCTGAACGGCGAAGCGGACGAACCGTGTTAAAAACTCAATCGTGCTCTTTAATTTTTTCCACTACATTATGAACTGTCCGTCCGGTCATTGAAATGATTGTTATTTCTCTGTAGTCTTGGCAATTGTCATACTGTACATTGGTTATAGAATACGAGTCATGTGGTAAGAACACGTTACCGTCGCAAGTCACGTGACGAATAGTGGAAGCAGGAGAGGTACCACAAGATATCTCACGGAAATGAAAAAAAAGAATACAAACGAATGTGAACTATTTTACAACAAAGGAATTCAAGAGTCAAAACTTCCAAAACGGAATGGAACTTCAAAAACGTTAAAAACATATGTTTTGACAGAGCACAGAGAAATTGTGATTGTGAAACTGTTGCGTTCGTTTGTTGCAGCTTATGTGACAAACTATCGATTTCATCATTTCCTTGGGAGTGATCGCATTCAAACTTATGCGATCACCTAAATCGGGCAAGGGGCCATATCTTACTCATTCACCAGGCGTACAAATTACGTGCATCGGTAAGAGATTCCTATCATATGACACACGTACTGTCACTAATGCCGTGTATGACATATCAGACGTGTTTTCCAGTGGAGGATTCGGTTGGTTAGTCGTCTTGTCATCAAAGGTTTGCGATTCCGATTCGAAAGCCATTTCCTCTCGGCCGCTGAAGTTGTGCAGAATTAACTGCGATTATAGGTCCACTACTTACACCTCGTTGTTGCAAACGGACTTTACACCACGACACAGACGGGAATATCTGTTGTATACTGTCGTAGCGGACGTCATATACATCCGCTGAAGCTCGTTGCTGATACTTAACACTTACTGTGTTATTACAGGGACGAGCAGCTGTCCGACTGAACACGATTTTTCTTTCTATTTTGTTCGTTACTGGTCGTTGTATTTGTTCGGGGCGGAAGCTCCATGACGCTTGCTCCATCTCATCGTTGATCCACTATCTCAGTTTTTTTTATTACAGAGGGCAGCTAACCCTCTAACTCTAACCGAACACGCTGAGGTACCTCGCCGGCGAACAGTGAACCAGGACGCCGTTACTCTCTCAGCCCGCTCTATATTGCACTTTTTGTCCTTGGGCCGTTCACTGTTTCTATTTTTTTTCACAGTCCGGTACACCTTCTTCCTGTTTTCATACCTGCTCTGTGTTCAGGTTTTCACAGTCTGCCCACTGGGCCCTCTTACCACAAAATCTGAGGGGGGCGCGATACGGAGTTTCCCTTGTCAGCGCCTCAAATGGATTATGGTGTGATACAATTTATAACTTAATATACTATAATTCATTCAGAAACTCCCAAAATAGGTTTACTGCAAGTACGACTTTAACATGTACTGACGTCCGCTCTAATTTTACTACAGTATATAGTGAGCGAATTACCATATCCCAGGAGTGTGCTATCATACAGCAGGAATTATGCCGAGCGAATGTGGATACAAGTCTGCCACAGTGTGCTAGCATCTAGTGGCACTGGCGTAAACTTCTAGTTGAGTTGCAAGGGCTTGTGCATATCATGAACCTTGCACATTGTTAATCAAATCAGTATGCATTTGGCCTCTAAGGCAATTACGTCACGCGATGCGCAAAAGCTCCTTAAAACGAGCATAACTGAAGGTGCGCTCGCTACCGTGTTGCCAAGTTTCATGTACTCTAAAGGAGCAGTAGCACTGTAGATTTAAGAGCAGTGTCTTTCAGACTGCAGCATCTATGTTACGTTTAACAGCATTCAGAGAAAAATAACCAATAAATCTGCGAGATGTCGATAATTAGGGTGTTCCAAGTGCTCTTGTGCGCTTACACAGCAGCCGCCACTGACCACTATGAAGGTACAGTTACAATGAACACTCATAGACAGCATAGATGTGTTTCAGTCTATGGATACATCTTTCACAAGAAAAACGAACGTTACAGGTGGAATACTATGCATAAAAAATGGAACTAAAAAGTCTGTGGATGCAGAAAGGGAAGAAAAACGAATGGAGCAAGATGAGAGAAGAGGCTGGACCGCACGGAGAGCACACTGGGTAAGCAGATGCAACATCAGTGCACACAGCAGCCACTAGTGGCAGGAAGTGACAAATGTACGGCAGGTGCCGTAAGTGAGTAATTAGAATCATTGCACTAGATGAGTATTTTTATTTTTTGTAGTAGATAATAATAGTGCCATGCCCGCCAGGTTATCCGTACGGTCTAACGGACTGCTTTCTGGACAGGAAGGCGTGCCAGTCCCCTGCACGAATCCGTCTGGCTGATTAGTGTCGAGGTCCGGTGAGCTGGCCAGCCTGTGGATGGTTTTTAAGGCGGTTTTCCATCTGCCTAGGCGAATGCGGGCTGGTTCCCCTTATTCCGCCTCAGTTACACTATGTCGGCGATTGCTGCGCGAACACGTTCTCCACGTACGCGTACACCATAATTACACTACTATAATTACTCTACTACCCAAACATTGGAGTTACACTCGTCTGGTGTGAGACGTTACCGTGAGCATGCGGGGGGGGGGGGGGGGGGGGGGGAAGGTGGTGTCCAGTGGGAGCCGAACCGCACAATCACCCTGTGTTCTGTGTTTGGCGGCGGTGAGGTTAGTGGACTGTTGTAGCCTGTTGTTGGGTTTTGTACCAGTGCGGGCTACGGTGGGGACGAAGCCTCTCTGTCGTATCTAGGTCCCCAGTTCCATACTATACAATACAATAGTGCCATAATTGTATGTGATGAAATTCAGTAAAGCACAGGCTACAGCTGCGTAATATTTTGAACAAGTATTTGTGAAGTCAGGAAAGTAAAATGGATTCATTAATACTGAAAATTGAAGTTGAAGAAGAAAACATGTCAGACAGGGAGGAGTATCAAAATAGGATTTTTTATAATACAGAATTTTCGCTAGCAGGTAATTTTGATTTAATGCATATGATGGCAGCAATCAAAGAACAATTGAAAACTAACGATGAAACAAAGTCACAGTTTAGGAAACAAGGAATGGAAATCAGTGCATAACAAGAAAAACAGCATGAAACACTATTGAAGAGAGTAGACAGTGTAAATGCACAGATGCAGGCAAATAAACAGAAGCAAGAGGAGGTCTCATTGTGGGCAGTATAGGTGGAACAGAAAGCTGACAGCCAATCAGAACAAGTTCTAAAACTAATGGTGGGTTGGTTGGTTTGATGGAGGAGACCACACAGCGAGGTCATCAGTCTCATCGGATTAGGGAAGGACGGGGAAGCAAGTCAGCTGTGCCCTTTTAAAGGAATCATCCCGGCATTTGCCTGGAATGATTTCGGGAAATCACGGAAAACCTCCCGAATGTGAGTCCCGTGCGCTAGCCACTGTGCCACCTCGCTCGGTACTGATGGAGGAAACAGGGATAGAACTAACAGTAAATAATAAATGATGTCTGGAAGAAGATATGGTTGGCAGACATCCGGCAATAACTGCTAAAAATGGCCCTCAGGTGGAATTTATATACAGCTGCAAATTTAACAAGTTACACCCAAAAGGAAAATTGCACCATGTGGCTTTTATTAGGTACTAACTGACAAACACAGCACTGCCCAGATATTATTTTTGCCACGATATACTGTATTTGAAGTGTAAAATCGAAAAAATTCATTTCCATGTATTCGTGAAAGCACCTTTGAAATTCTGAAATGAACTTACAAAGAAATATGCTTAATGTACAGCTGTTGACAGAATTAGTGAACCCCCCTCGCCTACTCGTTATGCTCAACTGCAAAACATTACTGTCTGCTACGGAGCATAACAGGCTAAGAGAGATATTGCTACCAACATACTGTCAATCTCATATGTACCTAGCGTATCTTAAAGCTGAGAGGAAAACTTTAATCTATGAGCATCACAGCCAGTTGCAACAACTCGCTCGCTTCTTTATGCATCAAGTGGACATCGCAAACAAAACAGATTTTCAAACTGCCTTGCATTTTCCTTTCCACGATGTTTTAAGCTATTTGCGACTAACACATTATTTTCTCTATACCGTTTATCATACACTGACGACAAAAAAAAGACAGGCAATACCAATAAGCAGTTGTACGACCTAAACGAAAGTTGTTAGGTGTGTTTCTACATCTACACCCTGAGCGCTTGACAACTGGCCCGATGCCCCACCCTGTGAAGATGCGCTTGTCACGCGGCGGCTGGCGCAGATTTATAAAAAGTTGGAATGCAGCTCCCTGGCTGTTTATACATAGTAAGACGTGCTCTCACGAGATCATCTAATACAAATTCTTTTTCGGTTAGGATCCATTAATTAACTCAGAGTTCAATGGAGGTGATCATTGCATTATTTAAATTCAACCATCAGGAGAATAAACGCTCTTTCGTGGCCTGTGAAAGTATAATTTGTGGCCATGATCTGTTGCTTTTCTGTGCGCGAACTGAGTGTGATCTCGTCGTTCGTAACTTAGTAGAATAAATACTAGGATCGACATTCACTTTTGCATGTGCCAATATTTACCAATTTTTCTATGTTTTTGATGGATGGAACTGAAAATTGCTGGCCATCTACGATAGAACCATACGTAAAGTCTCTATCATTATGAATACTTACAAGCCAAGGGAGACACTGGTAGTCTGGGAGTTGTCAGAATTATCGGAATTCTTGCCAGTATGGCGAAATTAGTTTCTGGCCATCCTCTACCACTACCACTGCGAAACCAGACAATTGACATGCTGACCCCGCGAGGATATGGACATTACAATGGGCATAATAGTAATTAAGTGTGGCTAATGGCCAGGCTTACGTCTTTTCAATAGGCCAGTACTTCGGCGAATAGCGTGTTCCTAACCCACTAGGGAAAGTGGACTTACAGTTTAATGTGGAATCAGAATCACTTTTCGCTCCTGGCGGATCTTTAGGGCACTGACAGGTGAAGGCTACGTTAAAGGCAGACTGAAAATTTTCCGCTGATCGACGGGGATATGATCCTGCAACCTTTCGGTTGCTAGGCTCGCGCTTTGCAAGTTTTCATTTTTATGTTTTGTTTTTATTTTTTGTAAATGACGACCTTCAAGTATGCACGAATTACACTGGGTAAAATGAAATATAGTTCTTAATACTTGAAGAAAAAAAGGACACTTTTTCTGACGAGCAAGAGAGAGGCCAGGAATAGAGAATAAAATAACTGTATTCGCAACAAAACAATTGATGAATTCTAATTAAATAAAGGCAACTTTCTGTCGTTAATAACCGCGAAATAATACGTGCTTCATCTTATAAATAGATAAAAATGAATCTCCTTTCTTTTTTTTTGGAAATTGGTGAAGATAGTGTATCCACTTATTTCATGAGATTAAAATGAAGTTGTCCCCCGTCTATACAAAATATCTCATCTTTAGTATATAATACCAGAGCGCAGAAGCAAGAGAACAGGGAATTTAACGAGAGCAAAGCTTTACAATTCGTTCGAATAATTACTTTTAGTTTTACTATTGAGCAAGCAGTAAAGGAAACAAAAGAAAAATTCCGAGTAGGAATCAAAATCCATGGAGAAGAAATAAAAACTTTAAGGTTCGCCGATGACATTGTAATTCTGTCAGAGACAGCAAAGGACTTGGAAGAGCAGCTGAACGGAATGGGCAGTGTCTTGAAAGGAAGAAATAAGATGAACATCAACAAAAGCAAAACGAGGATAATGGAATGTAGTCGAATTAAATCGGGTGATGTTGAGGGAATTAGATTAGGAAATGAGACGCTTAAAGTAGTAAATGAGTTTTGCCCTTTGGGGAGCAAAATAACTGATGATGGTCGAAGTAGAGAGGATATAAAATATAGTCTGGCAACAGAAAGAAAAATGTTTCTGAAGAAGAGAAATTTATTAACAATGAATATAGATTTAAGTGTTAGGAAGTTTTTTTCTGAAGGTATTAGTCTTGAGTGTAGCCTTCTATAGAACTGGCAATGGCAAGGAAAGCGTTTCTGAAGAAGAGAAATTTGTTAACATCGAGTATAGATTTGTGTCAGGAAGTCGTTTCTGAAAGTATTTGTATGGAGTGTAGCCATGTATGGAAGTGAAACGTGGACGCAAAATAGTTTAGACAAGAAGAGAATAGAAGCTTTCGAAATGTGGTGCTACAGAAGAATGCTGAAGATTAGATGGGTAGTTCATATAACCAGTGAGGAGGTATTGAATAGAATTGGAGAGAAGAGAAATTTGTGGCACAACTTGACCAGAAGAAGGGATCGCTTGGCAGGACATATTCTGAGGCATCAAGGGATCACCAGTTTAGTATTGGAGGGCAGCGTGGAGGGTAAAAATCGTAGAGGGAGACCAAGAGATGAATACACTAAACAGATTCAGAAGGATGTAGGTTGCAGTAGGTAGTGGGAGATAAAGCAGCTTCTACAGGATAGAGTAGCATGGAGAGCTGCATCAAACCAGTCTCTGGACTGAAGACCACAATAACAACAGCAACAGTTTTCCTCGTTTCCCTTCTTCTATTTTTCACATGCAAATATGTAATTTATGCAAAACAGGTATAATAATTTAAGATACTCTTTTGCGACTTTTTCTTTCTCATTGTGTCGATTACCTAGGGGCTGGCGTGGTAGTAAGCACTAGCGGGGATTGAAAGGCTCTGAGCACTATGGGACTCAACTGCTGTGGTCATTAGTCCCCTAGAACTTAGAACTACTTAAACCTAACTAACCTAAGGACATCACACACATCCATGCCCGAGGCAGGATTCGAACCTGCGACCGTAGCAGTCGCACGGTTCCGGACTGCGCGCCTAGAACCGCGAGACCACCGCGGCCGCCTCCTAGCGGGGATTACTCGAGCACTACACACAGCATGTTCTCAAATGTTTCGCTACTGTTTTCACCCTGCACAATTCGAAAACATTCCTCTTCAAAGCAGGACAAGTATAGCATCTCGGTTCTGAATAATATACGAGGCTGTACGTCCGAACATCCACAGAGCTGCTTTTTGTTTAATGACAGGGTATCGCGTGCGGTCAGACCGCATCACTCCGCGAGCATTCACATAACGTGGATTCATCGTACAAATTATGGCTAGTCGTGAGCCCAGACTTACCGCCGAACTGGACGCTGAAGACGGCGAAGCGGCTGATGTTGAAGAGGCCGAGCGTGCAGCCCAGGGTGGCGAACATGCAGCTCAGCCCGTGCGGCCAGCAGCCCTGGCCGCTGCTGCGCCCACCTCTGCCAGACCCCGTCCTACAACATCAACTTCGTATTATTTATCTGCTTCAAAATCTTAACCTCTACTTACAAAAGTTTTCATTTGATAATCAAAAACGAAGAAAAAGACTCATTCTTAACGACAATAGAAGTGGTTAGGACAGCCGCCGATCCGTGAGGGAGAGGTGGGGGCAGGCGGTTATGCTGGTCACGGCCCCCTCCCTCCATAGAAAAATTTAGTAGAATTGTTAAAATTTTCACATACAGCAATTTCCAAATTTTGCACATAGCTTTATGAGAATAAAGAGGCTCGAAAAGTAACTGTCCCGAAAATGGCAAGAAATTGTAGAACTTACAAGTTACGTTTCTCACCGTAAACTTCCGAGCTGCTTGCATGATAGCCAGCTCCCACGGATGAGCTTGTAGAGAAGATGCTAGTCAGGTAAGGACGCACATTCACAAGCGGTCAGTAATACCGGATGATCAAAAAGTCAGCATAAAATTGAAAACTGAATAAATCACGGAATAATGTACATAGAGAGGTACAAATTGACACACATTTTTGGAATGACATGGGGTTTAGAATCAAAAAATACAAAAGTTCAAAAAATGTCCGACAGATGGCGCTTCATCTGATCAGAATAGCAATAATAAGCATAACAAAATAAGACAAAGCAAAGATGATGCTCTTTACAGGAAATGTTCAATATGTCCACAATCATTCCTCAACAATAGCTGTAGTCGAGGAATAATGTTGTGAACAACACTGTAAAGCATGTCCGGAGTTATGGTGAGGCATTGGAGTCGGATGTTGTCTTTCAGCATCTCTAGATATGTCGGTCGATCACGATACACTTGCGACTTCAGGTAACCCCAAAGCCAATAATCGCGCGGACTGAGGTCTGGGGTCCTGGGAGGCCAAGCACGACGAAAGTGGTGGCCGAGCACACGATCATCACCAAACGACGCGCGCAAGAGATCTTCCACGTGTTTAACAATATGAGGTGGTTCTAATAAAACCCCATGTCATTCCATCATGTGTGTCAATTTTTACCTCTCTATTTACATTATTCCGTGGCTTATTAAGTTTTCAAATTTATACTGACCTTTTGATCACCCGGTATATCTGACACGGTTCGTGAATATGTGGGTACGATGGGTAATAGTTTACAAGGAGTGAGGCAATGTGATGTGCTTTCAGTATGAAGACGGCAGGAACTTTCTATCAACTTTCGTGATCGTTTGGTTTGGCCGAAGAATTAGGGAGACGCCATATTAGATATCGTCGCTTTTAGTTGAAGAATGTATGTGATTAGTTTTATATTATAACGTATATCCTATCAATATATGATGTTCCAGTATACCAGCACATTGAGGATCTCACGAAAAGGCGTAGGTATTGGTTCAATATGTCGTAACAAAATGGTGAAAACCGCCATAGTGATGGTTAAGGAATGTTTGTATCTCGTTATTTTGGTATTATAACTTGCGTGTTATGAAAGTACGCCATTTAGAGGCAACAGTGTGTTGAAGATTTATAACGATAATGATGGAATCTGAAGAAATGAATTAAAATTTGTGCCACGGCCGGGGCTCGAACACAAGTCTCCTTGGTGTCAACAAGTCACACATTGTACAGGGATGGTATCAACAAATTGGTCTCCCGTTGGGGGAATGTGTTCATCGACGGGGTGACTATGTTGAGAAATAAATATTTAGAAACAATGAATAAAGATGTTGAATGTTAATAAAGTTTGTTTTATTCGAAAACGTCTCAACCTTTTTGCATAAAAATGTGGAAGCATTACTTTTCAGCACGCCCTTGTATTTGACGGGTTCGAGTACCGGCCCTGGCACAAATTTTAATACATATCTTGAGCCTCCGCAGTTATCGTAGATAAAGATCTATATCTACACCCATACTCCGCAAGCCACCTGACGGTGTGTGGCGGAGGGAAGACGACACGTAAACGTCTCGGGGAAAATTAATTACAAGATCTAGAAGATTTATCAAATACGAGAGCGTGCTGAAGAGTAATGTCTCCAAATATTTATGCAAAAGTGAGAGATTTTTAAATAAAACAAACTTTATTGACATTCACCATCTTTATTCATTGTGTCTAAATATTTATTAACTAACATAGTCACCCCGCCGATGAAAACATTTCTCCCAACGAGAGATCAGTTTGTTGTTACCATCTCTGTACAATGTGTGACTTTGTTGACAGAGCCACCATCTCATCTGCTTGCACCGCTTCATCATTACCAAAGTGAAGCCCTGGAAGGCGTTCTTTAAGTTTTGGAAACATGAAAATCGGATGGAGCCAAGTCTGAACTATACGGAGGATGATCGATGACAGTGGAGCCGAGGCGCCGGATTGTTGCGTATGTCAGAGCACTCTTATGTGGTCTGGCATTGTCACGCTGAAAGTGAGGGTGCTCCATGTGTGAACGAACTCTTCTGCGGTTAGAAACTCGATTGCAGCACGCTGTTTCTCATGCACCAACATACTTACGTTACACATCACCATGTTACACGCTGCAATTCGGAGCCCTCTGGCACTAGAGGGTCGCAATTTGCCGAATAATATGTGTGACATTTAATACCTCAACCCATATTGAGAACAGAATAAAAAAATCGGAATCAGCACTTTTCAAGCCACCGTCGTCCATGTCGTTCTTGGTACGAGTTGTTACACTACTGGCCATGAAAACTGCTACAACAAGAAGAAATGCTGATGATAAACGGGTATTCATTGGACAAATATATTATACTAAAACTGATATGTGATTACATTTTCACGCAATTTGGGTGCATCGATCCTGAGAAATCAGTACCAAGAACAACCACCTGTGGCCGTAATAACGGCCTTGATACGCCTGGGCATTGAGTCAAACAGAACTTGGATGGCGTGTACAGGTACAGCTGTCCATGCAGCTTCAACACGATACCACAGTTCATCAAGAGTAGTGACTGGCTCATTGTGACGAGCCAGTTGCTCGGCCACCATTGACCAGACGTTTTCAGTTGGTGAGAGATCTGGAGAATGTGCTGGCCAGGGCAGCAGTCGAACATTTTCTGTATCCAGAAAGGCCCGTACAGGATCAGAAACATGCGGCCGTGCATTATCCTGCTGAAATGTAGGGTTTCGCAGGGATCGAATGAAGGGTAGAGGCACGGGGCGTAACACATCTGAAATGTAACGCCCACTGTTCAAAGTACCGTCAATGCGAACAAGAGGTGACCGAGACGTGTAACAAATGCCACCCCATACCATGAAGCCGGGTCATATGCCAGTATGGTGATGACGAATACACGCTTCCAATGTGCCTTCACCGCGATGTCGTCAAACACGGATGCGACCATCATGATGCTGTAAACAGAACCTGGATTCAACCGAAAAAATGACGTTTCGCCATTCGTGCACCCAGGTTCGTCGTTGAGTACACCATCGCAGGCGCTCCTGTCTGTGATGCAGCGTCAAGGGTAACCGCAGCCATGGTCTCAGAGCTGATAGTCCATGCTGCTGCAAACGTCGTCGAACTGTTCCTGCAGATGGTTGTTGTCTTGCAAACGTCCCCATCTGTTGGATCGAGACGTGGGTGCACGATCCGTTACAGCAATGCGGATAAGATGCCTGTCATCTCGACTGCTAGTGATACGAGGCCGCTGGGATCCAGCACGGCGTTCCGTATTACCCTCCTGAACCCACCGATTCCATATTTTGCAAACAGTCATTAAATCTCGACCAACGCGAGCAGCAATGTCGCAATACGATAAACCGCAACAACGTTTCACCAGGCAACGACGGTCAACTGCTGTTTGTGTGTGAGAAATCGGTTGGAAACTTTCCTCCTGTCGGCACGTTGTAGGTACCTTGTGTGAATGCTCTGAAAAGATAATCATATGCATATCACAGCGTCTTTTCCTGACGGTTAAATTTCGCGTCTGTAGTATGTCATCTTCGTGCTGTAGCAATTTTAATGGCCAGTAGTGTGTAATTAAATGTCAGGTAATGATATATCGATGGTCCACGCCTTCAGGATATCTAAGATGAAGGACACGATTAGGAGTTCAGCACGGTGTAGTGGATAGAGGTTTCGAGCTACGAAATCTAAAACAGCAGGGTCACATGCTGTTGTTTAAAAATATTTTTATGGCTTTCGCGTTTACAAAAGATTCTGGACTTTCTTGTTAATTTAACAGAAGTATGTTCTGTAATATGCAATGTTACGTATCTATAATACTGCCCTCTCTCAGGAATGGGTTGTTTGTTATTGTCAATAATTTACAAACTGCAAATCAAACACACATATGCAAGTAACAATTCAAAACACACTGATTAGTTGGCAAAAGAAATATCATTCATAATAGAAAGCATGCAGTAAACTGACACATTCGGAAAATAATTAAACGGTAACTTGGTATCAACTGTCTACAAAGTACAACAGAAAACTTAACAAGTTAGTTACTTTAAGGGACGTTTTTCCAAACACACCGAGGTAGGTGGCGCAGTGGTTAGCACACTGGACTCGCATTCGGGAGGACGACGGTTCAATCCCGTCTCCGGTCATCCTGATTTAGGTTTTCCGTGATTTCCCTAAATCGTTTCAGGCAAATGCCGGGATGGTTCCTTTGAAAGGGCAAGGCCGATTTCCTTCCCAATCCTTCCCTAAACCGAGCTTGCGCTCCGTCTCTAATGACCTCGTTGTCGACGGGACGTTAAACACTAACCACCACCAAAACACATTTTTTCCAAACAAGAACGTATTCACAATTCAAGGAAATTTGCAGGAGAATTGTATTCTGGTGTTGGTACAGGAATGTTCCTGCTGGAAATTTTTCACCTTGTTTCAGTTACATTGAACTGCAAAGGAGGACGTTTATTTTTCTAGCAGTGAATTCTAATTTTGTGCACAAATTAGAACATACTTCACACCTTATCGTTAAGTACTTCTAGTAATATATGTTAAATAACGAGCATGAAGTTAGCAGGTTCTCACATTCGAAGAAACAAAATTACAATGAATGTCTCAATTAGCCAACTGAACACATGAAGTATGTGACTTATATACGTTATGTGGTCAAGATGGACGTTTACAAATTGGTAGTTACATCAATGCATTCAGCCCTGCAGCCAGGCGACTAGTGCGAGTTTTGGTGTTCTCGTAAAGATAAGTCATTTTAGATTATAACAACATTTAGTTTAGTACTGATTACGTGGTAAATAGGTGTATTAGTGTGCTTTTTAAGCGCAATATTAAAGTTTCATTTTTCTTTACCTAATATAGCAGAAAACGCGAAAAGATCGTACAGTCGGGTTATAGTCATATTTTCTGTTTACGTTTTACCGCAGCAAATCTATAGAATTTTGATGAATTGTTCTTTTTTCTCCCCAGCAATTTAACTGTAGCGTACCTCTTCATTATTTGACTCACATTTCCGGAAAGTAGCGAAAGTTTAAGTAGTTGTTCAGAAACTTTGCACTGTTGTCTTTGTTTACATACAGTTGCTTATAGACCAAATTTGTGGATCATATTTTCGTATTTATTTGTAATGTAACTGACTTATTCTTAATAAACTATTACTTGACTTGCCGTAGAATTGTTAGGTCGCGGCTTTGGTATGGCGTGTGCAGTAGATTTTCCATGTGGGTGATTGTAGTGGCGCGGGAGCAGGGCAAGTAAGTGAGACTCATCTGTGGTTTTGTAGGATATGTAGTAGAGATGGGAAGATACTAGAACTGAGTTAGACAAGGCCAGTGGAGATCTTGATAGTTTAAGGAGGGAGAAGGGTAAAGAGAGGTGGGAAGTGGCAACAGGCAACAGGAGGAACAGGCCTAGAACTTTTCCTGACAGCTTCGTGGTGAATGTGGAAAATAGATTTGACCTGTTGCTTCAGTTAGAAGCTGGTGAGCCTCAAGCAGTTGCAGGTGTAGACAGAGTACAACAAACTTTCAGCAGCAAATTGAAAAGTAAAAATGTAGGGAAATCAGTAAAGAGAAAGAAAGTGTTGTTGTTAGGTAGTTCCCACGGAAGAGGTGTTGGCCAACTTCTGCAGGATGAACTAGGATGAGAATACCACGTCACCATTTTTTTTAAACCTATTGCTCGTCTCGAGCAGGTGACAGAGGATTTAGGATCACTTTGCAAAGATTTCACTAAGGAAGACACTGTGGTTGTAGTGGGTAGGCCAGATAATAGTACTGACAGAGATCCTGGGTACAGTACAGAGTGTGACCTGGCACAGATTGCATACTAGTGTTGAGTTTGTATCTGTCCTTGGGCGCCATGACCGGCCCCATTTGAAGTCTTCTGTCAGGAGAGTTCATTTGGAGTTGGAATGGCTGCATATGTCAGGTGCCGGGTCTTCCATTGGTGCTGTTCCTGTCGAATCTCCCAATAGGTGGGATTATACAAGGCATGGCCTTCACCTCAAGAGGAAATGGAAGGGTAGACTGGCTGGGAAAATAGCAGGACAGTTAAAGGGGGGAGGCACTGTCATGAGTGATAAAATACCACTGGTTATAGGGTTCAGAAAATATCCCTTTTAGGGCAGGGAGGACAGAAAGAAACCCCTGTTTTAAGACTGGTTCGAATTGAGACAGACCTTCAGTTTGAGAAAAAAACCAAAGAACGCAATTCTAGCTTATTACATCAGCATAAACAGCTGTTGGTTAAGAATTTTCAACAATCAGCAGAAATTTCAACTCTACCCAGTTTTAATTCAGTCAATGTGTAATGTCAGCTATCTTTATTGCATCAAAATATTCGAGGACTGAGGAATAAAATTAATGAATTAATTATCTACATAGATGAATTAGAGCCCTCAAACCCAGCTGACATACTCTGCCTCTGTGAACATCATGTGACCACTAGTATAGAACTTTTAAAGTGTTACAGGATTAAGGTTAGCATCTCACTTTTGTAAAGCAGAAATGGCGAAAGGAGGAGTTGCCACATTCATCAGGAACTGTCATAAATTTAAGAACATAGACATTCATACATTTTGCCTAGAACAGCATATGGAAGCATGTGCAACAGAAGTAGAATTTCACAAAAAATCCTTCATATATCGAGCACCTGCAGGCAACTTTAATCTGTTCATAAACCACCTTGCAGCTGTACTGGCCCATTTAACAACCAAAAATAAAGAAATAATGGTTACTGGTGACTTCAATGTGGAGTTCCTTCAAGACTCTCCCAGTAAGAACTTATTTGAGTTGGTAAAATTGTCATTCAACTTAATTCCCACTGTGAAGTTCACAACTAGGGTAGCCAATTGCTCACAAACAACGGTTGATAATATTTTTATATAAAAGTCCAAGACTGCTGTTGTATCCGAAATTTCGAGCTGCACACACAAACAGGGCTCAATATACCGCAGTTACTGACTTCGGATGAAGATGGCAACAACGGCTCGTAAGCTGACATGAGTATCGTGGTGTACTGCAGCTAAAACAAACACCTCCGACTCCTCACTTCTTGCAGTTCTTCGTTTGTTACTGCGGCGCATTACCAAGCTGCCTGTTTCCAGAAGTCGTTGTTCGGAGCTCATCGCTTAGGATATCTCACGGCGTACGCCATGGCTGCTTCACTGGCATCATGTCGGCACTCACCGAGCATCAGCAACATGTCAAGGTACTCGTTGTTCGGTATGCACTCTTCATCCGAAGTCAATAACTGTGGTATATTGACCCCCGTTTGTATGTGTGAGTCGCCACTTATGCTATTAGGGTTATTGCAAATTTTGGTGACAAACGTATCAGTAAATTAGCCTACTATGCCTATTTTCATTCACTGCTTTGATATGGCGTCATATTTTGGGGCAATTCGTCATTAAGAGAGAAAGTATTCATTGCACAAAAGCGTGTAATCACAATAGCTAGAGCCCACCCAAGATCAACTTGCAGACATTTATTCAAGGAACTCGGGATATTCACAGTAACTTCGCAATACACATATTCACTTATGGAATTTGTTATTAATAACACATCCTAGTTCAAAAATAACGGCGAAGTGCATAGCTACAACACTAGAAAAAAGTATGATCACCATTCTGGATTAAATTTCACTTTGGCACAGAAAATGGTGAATTATGCTAACACAAATGTCGTATTCCTGATCTATGGAACAGAGATTAATGTATGTATGTATGTATGTACATCATCCGACGCGACGTCTGTGAACCAATGGAGCAGTTACTACGTCGGGAAAGTCTCAAACAGCACCTTACAATACTGTTTGTAATGGGCTTCTGCAGATTGATTGTGACAGCTTCTAACATTCTGATATAATTCCCACTTCGTTCTACATGATATTCTTATTACCCTAGTAAGCCATCCAGACTGCCTGCTCAGTGCTAGTATCCTGCTTTGAACATTATAATGGAAACCATATTTCAAACAGCATGAGGAATGTGTTAAAGAAAGCATTATATTTATCATGTAATTTATCAGCACTATAAACATCCTTCCAGTTTTGTTCCTTAATCATATTTAAGAAGGTCTCTATTGCAACTGGATTACCTCTTTTAAATAAGTTATAACTGTAATTACAAATATAATTATAGCGCATATTTATTTTAATTCGCATCCCGCCTTCCTCGCCAAAAATTTTGGTGTGTGAACATATTCGTGTTCTATTGACACATAAATTCGAAATCCTTTTGCCAAGGCACTATTTGTAATTAAATCTTAATACTCAGCATCTCCCTCTCAGTGCGACTTTCTCTTATTTGTCTGTTTCTCACTGTCTCCTTTTACTCCCACTGAAGGGACCGATGGCCTTTGTAGTCTGGTCCCTTCAACCCCCACAAAGCAACCACCCATCTCCCATTGATCTACAGTATATACCGCTTCCATTGTCTCCTGTTTCACATACACCATTTTCTTTTGTCTTCCTTTCCAACTACCACTGTCTCCACTATATACCAACAGCTAAAAATCTTGGGGGGTCCGATTTATTTCTTCCCCTCTATCCAGGAAAGTGTTACAGTTCGCCAATCTGGGAGGGTCCAGATCCCCAAGCCTATGTATGATCTCCACTCATCTGTATTTTTCATTTCCACTGACTTCTCTCTCTTTTGCTCCTACTGCTTCTATCTCCATCCATCTCTCCTTTTCTTTTACTGCCACCGTCTCTTTCTAACATCAATATATCCTCCTACTGCTGTCGTCTTCATCCATCTCTCTTTCTCTGCCACATACTCCCTTCCACCGTCACTGTCTCATCTCTCTTTCGCTCACACTGCCACAGTCTCCTCTCTCTGCTGCCCCACTATCTCTCTGGTACACCCTTTTAGTACGAAAAAGAGCGAATATGTTCCTTGCCAAAAGTTCTGATGAGGAATGCGGCCTGAGGATTGAGGCAGCTGGTCCCACTTTTTCTGTCCGAGTATTTTAAAGAGGATTTTTCCGTTGCTTCTCTTCTTTTGCCAGCTGCAGCAGGGTGTGTTGCGTACATAAAACGAATTCCGAGGGTTATTAAAGATTTGACAGTTTATTTATATATTTCGACACATGTAAACGAGAAATACGTACGTATAATATAAGGTTAACACAGAATCGTTTGCTTTACATTTTTCCTAAGTAGTTTGCTCGTCGATCGTAATTCATCGAAAACGCCCGGTTTATGATTTGTATCTTTAAACAGTAAAAATATTATTAGAAATATTTTACTGATTTGCAGTCTTTCCTGTTTTAAATAAATTTTTCCAGTAATCTTATGTTCTTTTCAGGCATGTTAAGACCCTTTTTAGCCAGTTTTTGTCACTCCTGTACCATTTTGAGCATATTTAAATAGGCGTGAAGCGCCCATTGTACAGAGACTGTGCGTCAATGTTTTATTGGTGAAAGAAAGTTGGCTAAACACAAAGTTTGGTGACCTCAAAACCCTTGCGATAACCCTAGAACATTTCCATTTGTTCACTACGTCGGTTAAAACTACATTCATGCCTGAGACCGGGTGTTACGTGCATTTTTTACGTGCGAAGGTAGGGTAACTTTGAACTTCCGGATCTCGGTAACGGATAATTATATCGCCAAAATGTTTCAAGGTTCCCCGAGATCATAGTCATAAGAACATATGGCAAAAATTTCGAATCTTTTCGAAGAATAGAAATTATAGAAGTGGCCATCCCCATAAATGGCACTTTAGGTATTCAAAAGTCACGGTCCTTTGGGTTTTTCTCACGAAACGTCAATGAACAAATGGGGCTTTTATAAGCCGCCAAAGGTCCACTCCAGTACACAGAATGAAAAAGAACTAACCGATTTCCCCAATTTTCCTGGGCTCGAGGAAGTGTGCAACGTTTAAATTTTGATTCTGTACTCTAGGATGGACGGAATCATCGAGACTGGACAGTGGAAACGTGTCGCCTGGAACAATGAATCACGTTTCTTGTTACACAAGATCGATGGGCGTATCCGTATACGCCGTCATCCAAGCGAACAGCGACTCGAAACGTACACCGTGCCACGGATACAGGCCAATAGGGGCTTTATTCTATGGGGGGCATTCATTGGACTTTCATCGGATCTGTGGTAGGAATCAGCATATGGACTACGTGAAAATTATTCGTCCGTTTATGCGCGATGACTTCCCCGACGGCGACGGCATCTTCCAGTAGGATAACTGTCCGTGATATAAGAATCGTACTACAGTGGTTTGAGAAGCACGGTAGTGAACTCACGTCGTTGTTCTCTCGGCTACAAATTTAGCCTGACCTATCGAAAATACCTGGGATGCGATCGGGCGCCAACTCCATGCCCATAAAGCACAGACCCGAAATTTATGGGTATTGCGTGACCTGTGTGTAAACGTCAGGTGCTACAAACTTCTGGAGGCCTTGCAACGACTTGTTGAATCCATGTGACGCAAAATGACTGCTTTACTGCGTTCGGAACGTCCACCAGCACGCTGTTAAGCAGGTGGTCAGAATGTTCTAACTCATTAGTTTATGCTTACCTCTAGAATTATATTTAAACAGCCATTATTTTTAAATGTTAATGAAATGTGTTTTCCACTATTATTATTAAACATTAAATGTGCTTTTCAGAAAGCGCCATTCTAATTGTACTTAGCACAAGTCGGCATATGTTGTTCTTGCTTTCATGAAAGATCCCACCGTAAGTGCTGTGGAATGTGTAATGACCTTAATGCGATAACTTTTTAATAGGGGCATTAAGTATAGATAAATAACCATTTTCGTTATTACACCTCTACTACAACTCGCCAAGAGTGCAAAAGTATAATTATTTATATTTTTATTATTATTGTTATTGTTATTACTGTCATTCTTGTTGTTATTGTTCCTTTCCGTAGGAAGAAGGTTCACCGTAGCGATACAAGTGTTTGATGGGAAAAGTATGTTGCGACTTGACCTAACAGTATTCTGGTGAGTAGTAGCTTCTCGAACCAGCAAGCCACACGAGTAAACGAATTGCGACTTTATGTAATGTTGCTCGTAGCTTAGGTAACTGGACCATGTGAGGTTCGGCTGAAAAAGAATAAATCGATAATATCGTAGAGTCGAGCCTCACACATCTGATTTTGTGCCCAGCAGCTAACTCGCTGCAGATAATAACCCGAAGCTGCGACCCTGCAAAAAATGTCTCTGAGCACTATGGGACTCAACTGCTGTGGTCATCAGTCCCCTAGAACTTAGAACTACTTAAACCTAACTAACCTAAGGACATCACACACATCCATGCCCGAGGCAGGATTCGAACCTGCGACCGTAGCAGTCGCACGGTTCCGGACTGTGCGCCTAGAACCGCGAGACCACCGCGGCAGGCTGCGACCCTGCAGTCAAATAGAGTATGCGTTAGCTAGAATTGCAAATTAACAACGTAAACAGAAATATTAAAGAAACGACGATCGAATAATTAACGAAAGGGTTCTATTCTAACGTTTGTAACTGATGCAGGCGGCGGAATTATTTGGATAACGTTTATTCGAGAAAGTCAAACTCAAATAAGGAGAAAGTGGTCTTACGATTACTAGTTATAACGCAGATAGTTGCGTCGAGAGCGATACGAGAAAGGTAGCAAAATCGAAAGCTACACAGTCATCCAAAACTACAAAAACTAAGTTCATTTCGTGATCACAATACACGAAATGTTCACTAGCTCAAAATACTTCAGAGTTCAACATGACGACTTACAAATTAATACACGTGTGATGACGAGTGAGAACTCATACTCCATTTTCAGTTCCGAAATACAAACGGAAAAACTAAAAAGTTCTGCACTGGAGCACATTCAGTCTCACGATAGTTAAAATCACAGAGAGTTCTGTAATTAGACATGACTGTCTTAAGGACCGCGACTAACTGTATGTTTTATCAAAATCATTTGACTTCAGTACCGCAGTCAAGCCACAGCTTTAGTAAATTACCTTCTCGACTACTCTACTGGAGTTAAATAAATTTGAAAAAAAAGAAAGATGCAGTATTTTAGTGGCTTTTCACCGCCCAGAAACCATCACTCACACGATGAAATAGCACACGTTACCGCACACAGGTCTGCCTTCTTCTTATAGAACTCGACATAAAGTCTCCTCTTCAAGATCTCCACCGAAAGCACCCACAATCGGTCTTTTGAGCGCGCCACTCGAAAAGTGTTTGTCTCAACTTCATTTCAGCAGTCTTCAGTCCCAGTCCAACTCTCAATGGCTGTTCATCACCACAAAAAGTACATCTACAGACATTGTTTTGACTCAACGTGACCACTTTCCGCACTAAACTCATCTATTGCAACGATATTTAAATAAAGGAATCTTAACATTCGATCACACTCAGACCATTTACAATAAATGTAAAAAACAGTTTGTTCATACACAATAAGCTATTATTCCTGTGCAAGTGTGCTCACATTAAATGACAACAGATTTTCTTTTGGTATTGTTTAAACTATTATTTATGCCAGGAAGGAAGAATGGTCTTTTGGCATTCTTTTCAATAGTGGTGTCAGCTAGCATATGCGACTGACCACCTTTAAATTACGTTGTTTTCTTCATATGAGCTGTAATTATGTTCAAATCAGTTATTGGCAAAATAACTACACAAGTATGGCAAGCTATGAGGTATTCATACTGCATTCAGTTGCTATCTTATTGTGGAGGACACGATGTCCTCACAAAAATTCACATAATGAAAAGGATATAAAAAACTTTGTATATATATATATATTAGACACAGGTATACAGCTTCCAGAGATGATAGCTATAGTGCAATGCTATTATCTGACATATAATTTGTTGAAATCGCACAAAGATTTTAAAAGTTGTTAATTTCTTTGAGACAATATTTAGTTATTAACTTCTGTAATTTTTAAGACATTGAAAACAATATTATGTCGCTGGGTGTGTCTCGTTTTTCTGAGAACGCCGATGTACTCTGATATGCTGTAATTACGTACCTGTAATTTATTATAGAATTTCTAAGGGTTGTAAGAAGCCATATTTAATGCAGGCTTCCAGCTCGCCGTGTCTAGTACATCTCCTGCACCACCGTGTCAGTAACCGCCGTCGCCTTGCTGCTTGCCCGGCTGGGTAAGCAACGGTGCGTGTGTCTGGTGCTTTGGCTCAGCCGGCCACGCTGCCCCCAGACCCCTGGGTCCGCTAGCCTTCCGCAAATTCGTCTGCTACCAATTCTAGGCAGCCGACTACATACTCATGGCATTACAATGTGCCGAGTAAGCGGAAAATCACCCACCGAGGTTTTTAATAACAAAATTCGGAGATCACTGAGATTGTTGCACTCGATTCAAAAAAAGGACACATAAATGTCGACAGATAAAAGCTAGTAGAAATGCACGCATCTGCAAAACTATCGATGTGCGAAGCATACAGCTTCCAACATGATTCGTCATATGGTCTAGAATCGTAGAAAATTCTGGTCCTACGTAAAATCCATAAGCGGGTCAAAGGTTTCTATTCTGTCATTCGTCGACCAGTCTGGTGTGGCTTAAGTTTCAATTTTCATGTTTAAAAATATCATTCACGAAGCGGTATCGAACAGAACTACTGTCGTTTGACCGCAGCACCAATTTTCCAATTGAAGTCATAGAAATTAGCATCCCTGGCGCAGAAAAGGAGCTGAAAGATTCGAAAATAAATAAGTTGTCAGGTCGTACTATTAGCTCGTATTTATCGAGAATCTCTCGTCCGGCGTAAAGACCTGAGTGCCTGGAAAAGAACCCACGTGTCTTCCATACGTAAGAAGAATAAAAGAACGGTTCCACAAAATTACACGCCAATATCCTTGACATCGGTTTGTTGTATAATTCTTGAGCATATTCTCTGTTCTAACGTAATAATTTTTCTTGAGAGAGAAACGCTTATATCCACAGCTGAGTTCTGTTTAGAATGCGTCAATCGCGTGGGACGCAACTCAACTTTTTCTAGCTCGTTATCCTGCAAACCATAAGTGAAGGACGAAAGGCAGATTTCATATCCCTAGATTTCCGCTCTGCAAACTGTCAATGAAGGTACGTGTACACGAAATAGGTTCCCACACATGTCAGTGGCTCAAAACCTTTTAAGTAATGGAACGCAGAACGTTGTACTGGGAGACGAGCGTTAGTCATTGAAAAATGTATCGTCAGAACTGCCCCCGGGGAGTATGGCAAGATCGCTCTTGTTCTCCACTCACATGAGCTAATGGATAAATTGAGCAAAAGTCTGAAACTAATTGCTGATGGCGCTGTAGTGTTCTATTGTTGTGGGGAACTTTATGAGGATACTGGATGGCTTGGACACAATTTCTCTTAGGCATATAGGTGGCAATTTGTTCTAGATATGGAAAAATGTAAGTAAGAAAAATTTCTGCAGTGTTCAAATACAACATTAGTGGTGTGCTGCTTGGCGCAGGTAATTCGATTAAATGTCTAGACGTAATGTTGTAAAGAGACATGAAAAGCAACGAGTGCGTAGGGTCGGTTGCACGGAAGGCGGTTGGTCAACTTCGGTTTATTGGGAAATTATAGGAAAGTCTAGCTCATCTGTCAAGGAGACCACGCATAGAACACTAATGCAACCCATTCTCGAATACTGATGGACTGTTTGGGATGCCCACGAGATCGGATTAAAGGAAGACATCGAAGTAATTCAAAGCCGTGCTGCTAGATTTGTTACTGGTAGGTTCGATCAACACGCGAGTATTATATATAATGAAGAAAGACTGCTTCTATAGAATTTAAACACAATTGTAGTGATGTTTAATGATTTTCCACGATATATATGTTAATGTACTAGTTCTTGCTGAATATCATACTGTAGGTGCTCGAAAATGACTTCTTGTCGAAATTGGCCAATCGTACAACGGACAATGTTTTCCTATTACAGAAATTCTGTGTGAACTCAAATGGGTTTGCCTGGAGGGAAGAAGACGTTCTTTTCGCGAAACACTGTTCAAAAAATTTAGAGACCCAACATTTGTGGCAGACTGCTGAACGATTCTACTGCCACCAGCATACATTTCGTGTAAGTACTATGAAGACAAGATAAGAGAAATTAGGGCTCGTACGGAATTACCGAGGGCATGCAGCTTTACTGTATGATTAAATGATGATGGCGTCCTCTTGGGTAAAATATTCCGGAGGTAAAATAGTCCCCCATTCGGATCTCCGGGCGGGGACTACTCAGGAGGACATCGTTGTCAGGAGAAAGAAAACTGGCGTTCTAGAAAATGTTAAAAGGGAAATGGATAGGTTAAAGTTACATATAGCGGGAAATAGTGAAGTTCGGTGGCAGGAGGAACACGACTTTTGGTCAGGTGAATACAGGTTTATAAATACAAAATCAAATAGGGGTAATGCAGGAGTAGGTTTAATAATGAATAAAAAAAAAAATAGGAGTGCGGGTAGGCTACTACAAACAGCATAGCGAACGCATTATTGTGGCCAAGATAGATACGAAGCCCACACCTACTACAGTAGTACAAATTTATATGCCAACTAGCACTGCAGATGACGAAGAAATTGAAGAAATGTATGATGAAATAAAAGAAATTATTCAGATAGTGAAGGGAGACGAAAATTTAATAGTCATGGGTGACTGGAATTCGAGTGTAGGAAAAGGGAGAGAAGGAAACGTAGTAGGTGAATATGGATTGGGGCTAAGAAATGAAAGAGGAAGCCGCCTGGTAGAATTTTGCACAGAGTACAACTTAATCATAGCTAACACTTGGTTTAAGAACCATCAAAGAAGGTTGTATACATGGAAGAACCCTGGAGATACTAAAAGGTATCAGATAGATTATATAATGGTAAGACAGAGATTTAGGAACCAGGTTTTAAATTGTAAGACTTTCCAGGGGCAGATATGGACTCTGACCACAATATATTGGTTATGACCTGTAGATTAAAACTGAAGAAACTGCAAAAAGGTGGGAATTTAAGAAGATGGGACCTGGATAAACTGACTAAACCAGAGGTTGTACAGAGTTTCGGGGAGAGCATAAGGGAACAATTGACAGGAATGGGGGAAAGAAATACAGTAGAAGAAGAATGGGTAGCTTTGAGGGATGAAGTAGTGAAGGCAGCAGAGGATCAAGTATGTAAAAAGACGAGGGCTAGTAGAAATCCTTGGGTAACAGAAGAGACACAGAATTTAATTGATGGAAGGAGAAAATACAAAAATGCAGTAAGTGAAGCAGGCAAAAAGGAATACACGCGTCTCAAAAATGAGATCGACAGGAAGTGCAAAATGGCTAAGCAGGGATGGCTAGAGGACAAATGTAAGGATGTAGAGGCTTCTCTCACTAGGGGTAAGATAGATACTGCCTACAGGAAAATTAAAGAGACCTTTGGAGAAAGGAGAACCACTTGCATGAATATCAAGAGCTCAGACTGAAACCCAGTTTTAAGCAGGGACAGCAGAAAGGTGGAAGGAGTATACAGAGGCCCTATACAAGGGCGATGTACTTGAGGACAATGTTATGGAAATGGAAGAGGATGTAGATGAAGATGAAATGGGAGATACGATACTGCGTGAAGAGTTTGACAGAGCACCTGAAGACCTGAGTCGAAACAAGGCCCCGGAAGTAGACAACATTCCATTAGAACTACTGACAGCCTTGGGAGAGCCAGTCCTGACAAAACTCTACCATCTGGTGAGCAAGATGTATGAGACAGGCGAAATACCCTCAGACTTCAAGAAGAATATAATAATTCCAATCCCAAATAAAGCAGATGTTGACAGATGTGAAAATTACCGAACTATCAGTTTAATAAGTCACAGCAGCAAAATACTAATGCGAATTGTTTACTGACGAATGGAAAAAACTGGTAGAAGCCGACCTCGGGAAAGATCAGTTTTGGCTTCCGTAGAAATGTTGGAACACGTGAGGCAATACTGATCCAACGACTTATCTTAGAAGAAAGATCAAGGAAAGGCAAACCTACGTTTCTAGCATTTGTAGACTTAGAGAAAGATTTGACAATGTTGACTGGAATACTCTCTTTCAAATTCTGAAGGTGGCAGGGGTAAAATATAGGGAGCGAAAGGCTATTTACAATTTGTACAGAAACCAGATGCCAGTTACAAGAGTCGAGGGGTACGAAACGGAAGCAGTGGTTGGGAAGGGAGTGAGACAGGGTTGTAGGCTCTCTCCAATGTTATTCAATCTGTAGATTGAGCAAGCAATAAAGGAAACAAAAGAAAAATTCGGAGTAGGTATTAAAATCCATGGAAAAGAAATAAAAACTTTGTAGTTCGCGGATGACATTGTAATTCTGTCAGAGAGAGCAAAGGACTTGGAAGAGCAGTTGAACGGAATGGATAGTGTCTTGAAAGGAGGGTATAAGGTGAACATCAACAAAAGCAAAACAAGGATAATGGAATGTAGACGAATTAAGTTGGGTGATGCTGAGGGAATTAGATTAGGAAATGAGACACTTAAAGTAGTAAAGGAGTTTTGCTATATGGGAAGCAAAATAACTGATGATGGTCGAAGTAGAGAGGATATAAAATGTAGACTGGCAATGGCAAGCAAAGCGCTTCTGAAGAGGAGAAATTTGTTAACATCGAGTATTGATTTAAGTGTTAGAAAGTCGTTTCTGAAGGTATTTGTATGGACTGTAGCCATGTATGGAAGTGAAACATGGACGATAAATAGTTTGGACAAGAAGAGAATAGAAGCTTTCGAAATGTGGTGCTACAGAAGAATGCTGAAGATTAGATGGGTACATCACATAACTAATGAGGAGGTATTGAATAGAATTGGGGAGAAGAGGAATTTGTGGCACAACTTGACTAGAAGAAGGGATCGGTTGGTAGGACATGTTCTGAGGCATCAAGAGATCATCAATCTAGCACTGGAGGGCAGCGTGGAGGGTAAAAATCGTAGAGGGAGACCAAGAGATGAGTACAGTAAGCAGATTCAGAAGGATGTAGGCTGCAGTAGGTACTGGGAGATGAAGAAGCTTGCACAGGATAGAGTAGCATGGAGAGCTGCATCAAACCAGTCTCATGACTGAAGACCACAACTACAACAACAAAAAGAACGGAGTTGTACACGCAATCGCATCCTCATGTACCATATGATGGCTTGCGCAGTGAGTGTGTGTGTGTGTGTGTGTGTAGATGCAGCTGCAGTTTGTAAAACTGAAGAGAGGTACTGACAGTAGGGAAGCTATTAGGAGGGTTAATGAACTATGCCTGGAGAGCTCATGTGGTAAAAGTACTGTCTTCTAAATGCCAGATTCCGGCTTCGAATCCTGACCCGGCGACAGTTGCAATCTGCCAGTAAGTTTCAAGCGTCAGTCAGCTGTCTGTCGGAAAAGTGATATGCGAAAGAAGGAGAGCAAAGGATAAAATACTTGCAAGGAAAGATGAAGTAATTCTATGCTTATGTTTAGGAAAAATTGTTGTTGTGAAAATTATAGGAGTTAGGTGTTGACATGAGAAAAAGACGCTCACGGTGAAATTCCAAAGAATGACCGAAAAGCACAGCAACGAGTATTGTGTTACGACAGTATAGAAGAGGAGTAACATTTTCCTGTTCACTTTCTCCGCTACAATTTCATAAGGCTCCGTAAGGGAGCTCGTCCATTAGCTCAGTGTATCAATTAGAACGCATTATCAAGTAATTGTAGAGGCGGCCTTTCTATATGGGAGCAAATGAAGACGGATCTACGCATTATTTGTGAGGTAGCAGTAATACTGCTCCCATTTGAATTAAAGAAAATCTCTGTCCGGAGATGAGTGTGGCTCTTCAATTATAAGGCCTAGTTCTGGCAATTTTCGTAATTAAAGACGACAGCCTTACCATGAAAATAGCCGTGCTCTGCAAACGGACTCCTTGCGAGGGCCGCTGGTCGGCATTTTGCCATGCCTTACATAAGAATGTTTACATTCCTCTTCCTCTGAGTTGCACACAACCACCTCTGCTTATGTAGCAATGATGCCTACCCGGTTCCACTCAATATTTTAAAATGACGGCGGCACATGTGTTATCATACAAGGGCTCCAATTAATACGTACAGTACCTAAGGCTTTCCATTAATGCTGGGCTAACGGGACAGCAACTTGTTTCAACCAGTTTGATGTAGATAACAGCCAAAGTTGCAAGATTCAGTTTTTTAACTAATTGATTACTCGTTTCGGGTTACGTGAACACATTTTCAAATCTTTCAAACAGACAAAATGGTATATTCCGTTACAGCATGCAAATCATATTAAGACTATACATACACGTATATCAACGTCCAATTTTTTTTATGAACATTGGCAGGATAAACGTACTTACTTTACTTACAAGGAAACTACCTTGGCTATAACTATTAAAACCGAATAAAAACCATTTGAAAATACGGAGACGTGTTTGTTCTACAACTCATCAACGTTATTTATCTGTAAACTTTGCATTTGTGTACAATCGATATTTGGAGGTTAACGAATGTAGATACTGGAGTAAAAACATACAGTTATGCCCAGCAGGTTCACGAAAGTCATAACCGACGTATTATTTGCTAAATATATGCGTGAAACAATGTATGTCAAGACATGCGGTACTTGAGTCATTTTACCCAAAACAGAAGCTGCTGTGTTGTCGCACGATTTTCCATTATTCGTTAGTGAAATGAAAATGTTGACTGACAACGAAGTAATTGAAACACGTTGAAATGGAACAGTATGCACATTTGAGAAGGGCAACATTTGGATGTACATCATTTCAGGTGTATACGCACTGTCCACATCTATGCGGCGAGCTGTTCCATACCGCTACATCTTAATCACTTCACCGAAACGCCATATTTACACTTGTACGACGAACAAGGGAACAACATTCGACAACACAGCAACTTCTGTTTCGGGAAATGTACTGCATGTAACTGTCTTATTTTTTGTCAAATAACCTGCTTCTCTAGTCTTTAGATTTCTTTCATCTTCAAACATCGATTCCCCACAAATGCATACCTTTTACAGGTAAATGAGCTTCATGGACTGTAAAAAAGACATCCGATTTTTAAATTGATTTTTTTTCGGTTTTAGCCATCGAAACTGAGATGATCCATTGTGGTGAATCTTTTCATATCATAGGTCGCAAAACCATTCGCACTCTAACAGACCGTAACAGAAAGTACCTCAATAATGCGAGGAGTCTCCTTTCCGTTTACGCAGCTGAATCTAGCAGATCGTTCTCTCGTTCGTTAGTCACGAATGATGTTAGTAATAGGCAGTTTCGCTGTTTCACGTATCGATCGTGACTGCAGCACATTAAATAATTCTGACAAGCGATGCGTTGCTTCTCCCAGTAAACCGAGCAGTCTACTGTACTCGATGGAATGGAGGCTCTATAGAAAAGTTGGCGACCAGAATACTTTCGCGTACTACGTTATCCACCGATGCACACGCCCCGAAACTTATTACCAGATTCGTTTCGCAAAAAGCAGTAGCTGAAAATGGTAGCCAGCTTTAACTTACTCACTGACCTCAGATGAATCTCCATCTGTAATGAGATAAAGTTTTCGTAGAGAGGTGGAGATGTGCTCGCTTTTACTTACAGCGGCCATGTGTCGGCGGCACGCAGCACCGGCGCAGAAATCTTCCAGAGCGGAACTGAACGGCTTCCTCGGAACGCGTCTTACGCAGCTGCACCTGTCACCGTGACGTAACGCAGTCGGAAACTTACACGCCGGAAGCGCTTCCGAAATTCTGTGACCGTTCTGCGCGCGCAGCGCATGCGCCGGCTGCGCTCATCTGCTGCCTCCAGGCACCGTTCTGGGGTTTCCGTTCTGCGATGGGTTCACCGCGTATCTCTCTCTCCCAAGTATAAATTACGTTATCAACACTTTTAAAGTATCATAGATAAGTACGATTTTAATAAAAATGATAATAGAAATCGTAATAATATTTTTTTTGTCTTAAGCATACCACATATTAAATTGAGATGCATTTCACTTTTATTTGCAAAATATCAGTAGCGGCTCTGTAAATATAATGTACTCAATACGTTTCTACATTTTACTATTTATAGATTAAAAACAGTTTTTCCTTATGCATTTGGAGTAAAATTTACTTGCGATGTTCAATACACATTTCTAGATATTCTTCGGCAGTGGTTAAAGTTCGAAAAAGCTTTGATGCACTTGCACCCTCCACGATTTTCTGCTTTTAGGAACCTGCTTTTTCTTTTGCCACGTTCTCGTTCTGTGCACTGCACTTCACATTCATGAAACTCCACACAAGTTTGCCTTCGTAAAAAATTACTGTGATTTCACCTATTTTGGATACACCACTGCGTTTCTTCCCGTTCATTTGTTTTTCGTGTGGGCGTCAACCTCGCGAATGCTTTGGTGCACTGTTATGTACTGATTTTTCACTGCTTGTTTTTCGCATAAGGAATTGTCTATTGCATGCAGAATGTCCTACTCTTTTACCACTGAATCTGTATGTTTTGTTTCATGGTCTGTTTCACTGGAAAAAGTCCGAAAAAAACATAAACTGTTAGTTACTGGAGACTGTATCCTAAAATTAAAAATGTGAACAATCATTTAAACAATTATAATGAAAGTACTTGTTTTTGTTTACTTCTCTTTCAGTTGCCTGCAAGTAGGAAAGAATGGCTTCTTATAGCACAAACATTTGAAAACACTTGGCAATTCCGGCATTGTCTGGGGCTTTGGATGGCAAACTGTCAAAATATGTTGTTGTTGTGGTCTTCAGTCCTGAGACTGGTTTGATGCAGCTCTCCATGCTACTCTATCCTGTGCAAGCTTCTTCATCTCCCAGTACCTACTGCAAACTACATCCTTCTGAATCTGCTTAGTGTAGTCATCTCTTGGTCTCCCTCTACGATTTTTACCCTCCACGCTGCAATTGGTGATCCCTTGATGCCTCAGAACATGTCCTACCAACCTATCCCTTCTTCTGGTCAAGTTGTGCCACAAACTTCTCTTCTCCCCAATCCTATTCAATACTTCCTCATTAGTTATGTGATGTACCCGTCTAATATTCAGCATTCTTCTGTAGCACCACATTTCGAAAGCTTCTATTCTCTTCTTGTCCAAACTATTTATCGTCCATGTTTCACTTCCATACATGGCTACACTCCATACAAATACTTTCAGAAAAGACTTCCTGACACTTACATCTATACTCGATGTTAACAAATTTCTCTTCTTCAGAAACGCTTTCCTTGCCATGTCAAAATATAGGCTCGTATTAATAGTGGATCAGAGTGTTCTGATTATAAAAGTAGTTTCAGTACAATACTACTAGGACTCGCTGACAGTGGCTACAACTTTCCATTTACGATTATCGGTATTCATGGCCGGCTGAGTGACGATGGAGTTTTCCATGAAAGTTTATTTTACCGCTCCCTTCAGGAAACTGATAAATTTTCCCATCCATCTTATCTTCCTGGTCTAAATTTGCTAGTTACTTGTGTCTTTGTAGCCGATGCCGGCATTCATTAACAGACAGAATTTTGAAGCCTTAACCTGGAGTACCACCCAGCGGTAGTCAACAGAGAATATTGAATCAGCAGTTATCACGTACCAGAGTTGTAACTGAATGTACATTTGGTATAACGACATCTGTTTTAAGGGTTTTTCAGAAACCAGTGTTGCTGGCACTAGAAAAAGCAACACTTGTAACTCACATGTGTCATGTTACACAACTTGTTAAAGAAAGGCAGGATTTCACATTGCATGTACATGCCTGAAGGTGTATACAACGCATTATACAGGAAAATCAACCCCACTACTGCCACTAACTAATGCAACAAAGCGGCCAACGCAGAATGAGAGAGAAATTCGTAAAGCATATCTGGATTACTTTTATTCAGCCAGATCTTCAATATGAAAACGTATACAAGAGCTCATCTCATAATAAAAAAGGTCTCATATAGAAACAGCTTTGTTTCAATTCATTTACCTCTGTATTTATTGTATTAGTATTCTCCTTACTATAAATTTCACCACTAAAACTATCAAGTTGTAAGCAAACCATGTGTATCTGTATACGTCATCTGTTGATGTCCCTGAACGGAGCGATTCTTTGTTTTCTTTTGGTGTAGTCGATATGTGGACATTAAAGATAGTTTTTCAATTCGAGTTCGTTAACGGTACAGTTTAGTCTAAATTTTCATTGAATCCGCTGCCAAGCATCTGCATCTGCATTTGCATTGAAGTTTTTGTGGCTGCTTCTTTCTGGATTCCACAAAGTACTTTCTTGCTTATTAGCTCCTAACGCTCTAGCACTTGACTATTTGTCCAATGTTCCTGCGCCATTCCCAAATTACCACGTGTAAATAAAGATTACGAAAATTGGCGATCGAACAAATAAGCTCTACTCCGAAGCTACAATGACAGAAAGTAATCAAAGTTAGTGTCAATGTGTGGGTGGCGTATCGATACTGGCCCAACGTCCTTTGATGTTTGATCGAAATACCGACAAGCGACGGATTCGTGCCAACGTTGTGGCCACTGTCGGTTCCAATGCTATTTCATAGATCCACACATTCGGCCAACACTGTCGGCGCTAATGTTGGCTCCAATGTGTGGATCTGGCCTTAGCGTCTACAATACGTGGAGAATCGTTACCGTAAATCTTTGTGACAGCTATGCCCGACACGAGGCCCTCGGCGTGGAGAATTTTCCGAGTGATGCGGTCGGTTAAGGACATCATAGGAATACACTTGTCGAACGCGAACAGCACGGCCTATGTTAAGGCGGTGTGCAAACGCATCCTATGCGAGACCACGGTAGTAGTGGTACACAGCAGACCCGTGGATAGGTTTGTTGTTGAAGGGTTGGCCGGTATGCTCTTCGGGTATCGATTCACTGAATGCAATGGAGGACCAGCACGACGTCGCTAGGCTGAGCTGCTCCCACACTAAGGGCAACCACATCATACTACTTTTGGATCGATCGAATGTTGCATTACTCTATGTTTCGCATTTTAAGCTTTGATGATTGCATATTACAGGCTTTTTGACTGATGGGAAAGTACAGTACTGGCCATTAAGATTGCTACACCACGAAGATGATGTGCTACAGACGCGAAATTTAACCGACAGAAAGAAAATGCTGTGATATGTAAATGATTAGCTTTTCAGAGCTACAACCTGCTACAACGTGCAAGTTTCCAACCGATTTCTAATACACAAACAGCAGTTGACCGGCGTTGCCCGGTGAAACGTTGTTGTGATGCCTCCTGTAAGGAGGAGAAATGCGTACCACCACGCTTCCGACTATGATACAGGTCGGATTACAGCCTATCGCGATTGCGGTTTATTGTATCGCGACATTGCTGCTCGCGTTGGTCGAGATCCAATGACTGTTAGCAGAATATGGAATCGGTGGGTTCAGGAGGGTAATAACGGAACGCCGTGCTGGATCCCACACTAGCAGTCGAGATGACAGGCATCTTAGCCGCATGGCTGTAACGGACCGTGCAGCCACGTCTCGATCCCTGAGTCAACAGATGGGGACGTTTACAAGACAACAACCATCTGCACGAACAGTTCGACGGCGTTTGCAGCAGCATGGACTATCAGTTCGGAGACCATGGCTGCGGTTACCCTTGACGCTGCATCACAGACAGGAGCGCCTGCGATGGTGTACTCAACGACGAACCTGGGTGCACGAATGGCAAAACGTCATTTTTTCGGATTAATCAAGGTTCTGTTTACAGCATCACGATGGTCGCATCCGTGTTTGAAGATATCGCGGTGACCGCACATTGGAAGCCTGTATTCGCCATCGCCATATTGGGGTATTACTCGGCGTGATGGTATGGGGTGCCATTGGTTACACGTCTCGGTCACCTCTTGTTCGCGTTGACGGCACTTTGAACAGTGTACGTTACATTTCAGATGTGTTATGACGCGTGGCTCTACCCTACATTCGATCCCTGCGAAACCCTACATTTCAACAGGATAATGCACGAGCTCATGTTGCAGGTCCCGTACGGGCCTTTCTGGATACAGAAAATGTTCGACTGCTGCCCTGGCCAGCACGTTCTCCAGACCTCTCACCAACTGAAAACGTCTGGTCAGTGGTGGTAGAACTACTGCCTCGTCACAACAAGCCAGTCACTACTCTTGATGAACTGTGGTATCGTGTTGAAGCTGCATGGGCAGCTGTATCTGTACACGCCATACATGCTCTGTTTGACTCAATGCCCAGGCCTATCAAGGCCGTTATTACGGCCAGAGGTGGTTGTTCTGGGTACTGATTTCTCAGGATCTATGCAACCAAATTGCGTGAGAATGTAATCACATGTGAGTTGTAGTATAATATATTTGTCCAATGAATACCCGTTTATCATCTGCATTTCTTCTTGGTGTAGCAATTTTAATGGCCAGTAGTGTATTTCCACAAAGACAAAGGTAACTGCGGCAACAAACTGAATAAATCGTAATTACATTATTGCTAGTAATGAGCCGCCGGAGAGCGTGGGTCCATTATAACAAAATATTCAGAAGGTGCCTCTGAAAAATCTCCGAAAATTTATCAGTGCATTTCTGGTTCAACTTGTCGACAATTCTTTATCATCTCGTTGAATACGCGAATAGAATGGGATACAAAGGTGCTAAGACTGATACGAAATACCCTCCGCCATACACTGTGCCGTGGCCTGCAAAGTATATGCTTTTCTGCACCTAGAAGGGGACCACGCCTACCCGCATCACCGATTTCGTCCAAATTTATAGTGGGCCCTATATTCTAGGCCTGGCGAGAAACGGAAGTCACAGAGGTGGGGGTTCGGAAAAATAGCATTTTTGGCGCAGGTCGGCCTAGACATGAGGTAATTATGTTAGCTTCGTTTTCAGACCGCGGCTGGCGCAGCGCGAGGAGTACAGAACGGTAACTGGGGATCGTGGGGTCGTATCGCTATCTACAATATTTTTTTCTTTATTTCCAATTTTTACGTGCAAATCCGCGTAAATAACGCTCAGTATATTATGTTTATTAATATTTTCATGACGGGCATCAAAAGGAAAAGGAAAGGAAAATGTGGAACTACAATAAATTTCCAAGAATCTACATCTACACTCTGCCAACCACCTTGAAGTGCCTGGCAGAAGGTACGTCTCCTTGTACCAATTATTAAGGTTCCTTCATGTTGCATTCACATATGTAGCGAGGGAAGAATGATTGACTGACTGCCTCCGTATGTGCATTAATTATTCTAATTTTAACTTCACGATCCCTATGTTAGCGATGGTAGGGGGTTGTCATATATTCCTTGAGTCATCATTTAAAGCCGATTCTAGAAACTCTGTTAATAGACTTTCTTGGGATTACGTCTAACTTCAAGAGTCTTCCAGCTCGGTTTCATCAGTATCTCTGTGACACTTTCCTTCGGATTAAACAAACCTGTGACTCTTCGTGCTGCCCTTCTCTGTATACGTTCAATATCCCCTGTAAGTCATATCTGGTACGGGTCCCACACACTTGAGCAATATTCTAGCATTGATCGCACGACTGATTATGAAGCAATCTCCTTCAGTATTTTACCAATAAACCGAAGTTCATCACCTGCTTCACCCACAGCTGAATCTATGAGATTATTCCATTTCATATCCCTACAGGGTCTTACACCCAAGTATTTGTATGAGTTGGCCTCACTGATATTATAGTCGTAGGATACTACCTTTTTATTTTATTTTTTATTTTAATTTTTTTTTTTTACCGAGTGAGGTGACGCAGTGGTTAGCTCACTGGACTCGCATTCGGGAGGACGACGGTTCAATCCCGTCTCCGGCCATCCTGATTTAGGTTTACCGTGATTTCCCTAAATCGTTTCAGGCAAATGCCGGGATGGTTCCTTTGAAAGGGCACGGCCGATTTCCTTCCCAATCCTTCCCTAACCCGAGCTTGCGCTCCGTCTCTAATAACCTCGTTGTCGACGGGACGTTAAACACTAACCACCACCTACTACGTTTTTTGGTTTAGCGAAGTGCAAAATTTTACTTTCCTGAACATTTAAAGTAAGTTGCCAAACTCTGCACTAATCTGATACCATATCAAGATCTGACTGAATATTTATGCAGATTCTTTCACCTAGTACTTCATTATGGGTAACTGCATCAACTGCAAAGAGTCTGATTTTACTATTACTACTGTCTTCAAGACCGTTAATATGCAAATGAACAGCAAGGCTCCCCAACAGACTTCCCTTGGGCAAAGCCGAAGTCACTTCTACATTACCATCCAAGGTAACATTCTGCGTCTTCCCTACCAAAAAATCCTCAATTCAGTCACAAATGTCACTTGATACCCTCCATGACCGTACTTTTGACAATAAGGGTATGTGTGGCACTGGGTCGAATGCTTTTCGGAAATCAAGAAATACAGCATCAACCTGATTGCCTTGATCGTAAGATTTCAGTGCGAGTGGGTTTCACATGATCGACGTTTTCGAAACCCATGCTGGTTGGCACTGAGGTGGTCATTCTGTTCAAGATAACTCAATATATCTGCGCTCAGAATATGTTCTAAGATTTTACAACAAATCTACGTTAAGGATATTGGACGGTAGTTTTGTGGATCACTTCTACTATCCTTCTTGCAGACGGGTGCGACCTGTGCCTTTTTCCAAGAACTGGGGATGGTTTTTTGCTCGAGGGATCTACGACAGATTATACTTAGAAGATGAGCTAATTCAACCGCAAATTCAATATAGAATCCAACAGGGATTCCATCGTGACCTGGAGCCATGTTCAATTTTAACTGTTTCAGCTGTTTCTCAGCAGCACTGACACTAATACTTATTTCATTCATCTTTACAGTGGTACGAGGATTAAATTGGGGCAATTCTCCTGGGTTTTCCTCTGAAAAGGAACATTTGAAAACAGAGTTAAGCATTTCAACTTTTGCTTTGCTATCCTCAATTTCAGTTCCTGTGTCATTCAGTAGGGACTGGGCACTAACTTTGGTGCCACTAACAGACTTTACATACGACCAGAATTTATTTGGGTTCCGTGAAAGATTATTTGACTGTATTCTGCTATGGAAGTCGTGAAGGCATCTCGTATTACTCTCTTGACAACGAAACGCTTTTCGTTCAGCATCTCTCTCCCTACATCCCCATGGTTTGTTTTATACCTATTATGCAGTAATCTCTGTTTCTTTAGACGTCTCTTTCTAGTGACTGTATTCCATGTAGGTCCTCTCCCATTATGAACTGTTCTACTGGGTACCTATCTGTCCAGTGCATGGTCAACTATTCTTTTAAATTTGAGCCAGAGTTCCTCTACATGCTCCTGCCCTGTGCTAAAGTTTGAAGTTTCTCGTTGTGATATGACATTACTTATTTTTTATCTTGTTTGCTGAACACATATATCTTCCTTTTTGTTTTAGGTGTCCTTTGTACTTTGGTGATCTTTGTTGCCACCATCGTGTCATGGTCACTGGAACCAGTTTCAATGTGGACATCCTCAGAGAGGTCAGACTTATTTGTTGCCATTATATCCAACAGATTTCCAACATGTGTGGGGTTCCCAACTATCTGTTCTTGGTAATTTTCAAAGAAGGCATTTTGCAAAGTTTCTCAGGACGTCTTATAATGCCCACCACTAACAAAACTGCAATTTTCCCATTTAATTGTTGGATGATTAAAATATCCACCGATGATTACAGTATGAATGGGGAACTTGCGTACAAATGAACTGAGGTTCCCTCTAAAGTTTTCGGTTACATCAGGAGATGAGTACGGTGGGCGATAGAAGAATCCAATTGTCATTTTATGCACAACCCTGATACTGAGTCTTGCCCAAACAGTCTCACTTGCAGCCTCAATTACACCTCGTTGGATTTGAGTTTCTTGTCTACTGCGACAAATACAGCATCTCCATTTTCCATTTGTCTATCCCTTCTATATACACTTAATTTTGCCCCAAAAATTACACTGCTATCAATTTCAGGTTTCAACCAGCATTCTGTACCAAGAGTTACGTGAGCTTCACTGCGTTTCATGAGGGCTTCAAACTCTGGCTCTTTGTTGCGAATGCTTCGGCAATTAACCATTAGGATTTTAATACTCTCACCTGTGGGAGGCATTTGTTTTGGTCTTACACCTATATTTCTGGGTTTCCTACAGCTATCGTTATCTGGACTGGATGGAGAGTCACTTAATCAAAAAACCCTTGTGTGCATCCCACACACAATCAGCTACCTGAGTAGCAGCCTCCGATGTGCTGTGCACACCTGATGCATTTAGAAGGACCCTGCAGTTCTCAATCCTATGGCGCAAGTTCGGGGAGTCGCAGCCTAGCTTGTCACGGAACTTTCGAAGTCTCTGGTTCACGCCTCAAACTCGACTCAGAATGAAAGGGCCACTATCAGTTCTGAGGACAACGCTGCTAATTGTGAGCTTCGTTGAAACTCAATGCGCAAGGATGGTATTCTCAACTTTCTCTGCTAGTCGCTGGAATGAACCAAGAACGATCTCGGAAAGGATTTTTACTTACAGTGTCTACGAGGTCTCTGAAAATAACTTTCCAAGACGAGGGAGGGGGCGGTGGAAGGGGACGGGGGGTGTAATTATAGCGCGCAGGACTTCAGGTGAGAATTTGATCAAAAAGCTTCAAAACTAAAAACTGGTACTATCTTATCGAGAGAGAAAAAAGAAATGACATTCCAAGGAGACTGCATTGCGGTACATTCCACTGAACATCACCAGCTATCCTCGCCAATATTTGGCTAGATGATGCGTTTCGCGTAGTCTGGTACCAAACTGTGCAGAGAGAAAACATTTTATGAATGTAAAAAAAGTCTGTTTCTCAATGGAAACCTTAAAACAACTTTGTAACTGTAAAAATGCGGCCAGCCGGCGTGGCCGAGCGGTTCTAGGTGCTACAATCTGGAACCGCGCGACCGCTGCGGACGCAGGTTCGAATCCTGCCTTGGGCATGGATATGTGTGATGTCCTTAGGTTAGTTAGGTATAAGTAGTTCTAAGTTCTAGGGGACTGATGACCTCAGAAGTTTTGTCCCATAGTGCTCAGAGCCATTTTTTTGTAAAAATGTGGCGCTTATAAGGTGAGAAACATGCCAAGGAAATTACATATTTTCATGATAAATATCACCCCAGCACGTTCAGATCATTAAAATAATACAGGTATCTAATTTTATATAGGAAGATGTCGTATACGCCGTACAATCCTTTCCTGGAAATTTATTTGGAATCCAAAATTTCACTTTCTCTCTCCTCTTTATGCCTTTTACGAAAATAATAAGAAACACGTTGTATCGAGCATTATTTACGTTTATTTGCACTGTAAGTAATGGAAAAATTGAAGAAAAGATTGTTTATACGTAGGGACTCGACCCCACAACCCTCCCATTGCCGTTCTGTATTCTTTCCGCTGTCTGGAGGTTATGCTAACATTAATGGCTCAAGTCTCTCCGGAACGGCGTCAGAAATGCTGTTTGTTCTAAAACCTTAGCCATCTCACACTTATGACACTTCCATTTATGTATGAGAAATTTGGACGAAATTGGTAATGACGTGCAGGAGTGGTCCCCATGTTAGTGTGAACCATTGTTAGAGCCCTCGTGATGCCTGTGATGACTTTGAAGATTCGAACAACGGCGTGTGTACAGAGGCACTGGCTGTGCCACTGGGACAGATGGTTACAGCTGCCGGAAGTGTGTTCTCTCAAGGCAGCGTATTCCTGCTTGAAGACAGCAAGCAAGCTCACTGGACAAGCAACGATTGTTCGCCCGGCACGTGGATAGCAGGCGTGGCATCTGGCCAGCGGTCCGAGGCTGAAGTCTCTTACATCCAATCCACGCCACAGAACAGTCACGCCCAATACCGGATCACGTTTTTTTTTTTTTTTTTTTTTTTTTTTAGCCAGCTTCCTTTCATGAAAATCAGTTGCTGCGTTTGCACGCGAGTTAAGTTCGTACTTTTCGTAAACGATATTTCCGCAATTCCCCTAACTGTCTTCGTCACGTGTCGAGCGCAAGAAACGTAACGGAATGAGAGATGTTGTCGAAATATAGTAACACAACTAGGTAGAAAACCAAGACACTTGGAAATCGTCAGTTTCACACGGAAGTTCTGAAAAATCGAAGTAAAACGTTTTTCTTCTCAGTTCATAGATTAGTCGGCAGCTTACCTTTCCCGTTGATCAACGTCCATACTCTTAATGTAAACGTGGGGTAATCTGATTTTGCAACAATCGACAGTTTCGCAATGCTATCCTCTAGGAAATACACTACTGGCCATTAAAATTGCTACACCAAGAAGAAATGCAGATGATAAACGGGTATTCGTTGGACAAATATATTATACTACAACTCACATGTGATTACATTTTCACGCAATTTGGTTGCATAGATCCTGAGAAATTAGTACCCAGACCAACCATCTCTGGCCGTAATAACGGTCTTCATAGGCCTGGGCATTGAGTCAAACAGAGCATGTATGGCGTGTACAGATACAGCTGCCCATGCAGCAGTGCATCAAGAGTAGTGACTGGCGTATTGTGACGAGCCAGTTGCTCGGCCACCATTGACCAGACGTTTTCAGTTGGTGAGAGGTCTGGAGAACGTGCTGGCCAGGGCAGCAGTCGAACATTTTCTGTATCCAGAAAGGCCCGTACGGGACCTGCAACATGAGCTCGTGCATTATCCTGTTGAAATGTAGGGTTTCGCAGGGATCGAATGTAGGTTAGAGCCACGCGTCGTAACACATCTGAAATGTAACGTCCACTGATGAAAGTGCTGTCAATGCGAACAAGAGGTGACCGAGACGTGTAACCGATGGCACCCCCTACCATCACGCAGAGTAATACCCCAATATGGCGATGGCGAATACAGACTTCCAATGTGCGTTCACCGTGATATCTTCAAACACGGATGCGACCATCGTGATGCTGTAAACAGAACCTTGATTAATCCGAAAAAGTGACGTTTTGCCATTCGTGCACCCAGGTTCGTCGTTTAGTATACCATCGCAGGCGCTCCTGTCTGTGATGCAGCGTCAAGGGTAACCGCAGCCATGGTCTCCGAACTGATAGTCCGTGCTGCTGCAAACGTCGTCGAACTGTTCGTGCAGATGGTTGTTGTCTTGCAAACGTCCCCATCTGTTGAATCAGGGATCGAGACGTGGCTCCACGATCCATTACAGCCATACGGATAAGGTGCCTCTGACCTCGATTGCTAGTTATACGAGGCCGTTGGGATCCAGCACGGCGTTCCGTATTACCCTTCTGAACCCACCGATTCCATATTCTGCTAACAGTCATTGTATCTCGACCAACGCGAGCAGCAATGTCGCGATACGATAAACCGCAATCGCGGTAGGCTACAATCCGACATTTATCAAAGTCGGATACGTGATAGTATGCACTTCTCCTTCTTACACGAGGCATCACAACAACGTTTCACTAGGCAACGCCGGTCAGCTGTTATTTGTGTACGAGAAACCTTGTGTGAATGTTCTGAAAAGCTAATCATTTGCGTATCACAGCATCTTCTTCCTGTCGGTTAAATTTCTCGTCTGTATCACGTCATCTTCGTGGTGTAGCAATTTTAATGGCCAGTGGTGTATGGTCGCATTGTTTCAGTAGCTAAGCAAGTTGATGGTAAATATACCAATGAAATACACTACTAAATTCATGGAGCTAAGAAATGTCATGTTACGACAAGTTCTACATCTCTGAGGATCTCTTCACCATATACGAAGGACTTCAAAAACTAAGTTACACATCATTAGACCAGGTCAAGTAACTTTTACTGGATGGCGTACTACATTTCAAAATGTCACATAAACAAGTACACGAAATCTTTTTTCTTTAATTTATAACAAAGTCTCTGTAAGCAACGGTCGGATCTCTCTAGAAATCGTTCAGTTCCTCGACGACGGAAATCCGCTCCTCGGTCAATGAGCCATTCGAGAAACGCTGTACGAAAGGCCTCATCGTTAGAAAATCTATGTCCCCCAGTTGTTTTTGAAGCTTGCCGAAAAGATGGAGATCGCTGGTGCCAGCCCCTCCTTCCTGCTCGATAAGCATCACCAGCGTCTTACGAAGTAAGAGTGATTTCAAGTGTGCCGCAGGGGAGTGTCGTAGGACCGTTGCTATTCACAATATATATAAATGACCTTGTGGATAACATCGCAAGTTCGCTGAGACTTTTTGCGGATGATGCTGTAGTATATCGAGAGGTTGTAACGATGGAAAATTGTATTGAAATGCAGGAGGATCTGCAACGAATTGACGCATGGTACAGGGAATGACAATTGAATCTCAATGTAGACAAGTGCAATGTGCTGCGAATACAAACAAAGAAAGAAAGATCCTTTATCATTTAGCTACAATATAGCAGGTCAGCAACTGGGAGCAGTTAATTCCATAAATTATCTGGGAGTAGGCATTAGGAGTGATTTAAAATGGAATGATCATATAAAGTTGATCGTCGGTAAAGCAGATGCCAGACATTCTTTGGAAGAATCCTAAGGAAATGTAATCCGAAAACAAAGGAAGTAGGTTACAGTACACTTGTTCGCCCATTGCTTGAATATTGCTCACCAGTGTGGGATCCGCACTAGATACGATTGATAGAAGAGATACAGAAGATCTAACGGAGATCACCGCGCTTCGTTATAGGATCATTTAGTAATCGCGAAAGCGTTACGGAGATGATAGATAAACTCCAGTGGAAGACTCTGCAGGAGAGACGCTCAGTAGTTCGGCACGGGCTTTTGTTGAAGTTTCGAGAACATACCTTCACCGAGGAGTCAAGCAGTATCTTGCTCCCTCCTACGTATATCTCGCGAAGAGACCATGAGTATAAAATCAGAAAGATTAGAGCCCACACAGAGGCATACCGACAGTCTTTCTTTCCACGAACAATACGAGAGTGGAATAGAAGGGAGAACCGGTAGAGGTACTCAAAGTACCCTCCGCCACACACCGTCAGGTGGCTTGCGGAGTATGGATATAGATGTAGAATCTTACTGTTCCAAGCTCTTCAAGTATGGAGCACGTTTTCAGTTGCACCACCATCTCATTTCCACACTGTGAAGCACCCGGTATCCGTCCCGCATCAGAACTGTGTCTGCAGGAAACCTACAACACTTGTATTGTCTTGTGACAAAGCGGCGCTCTGAGCAATGGCCTTAGCATGGGACGATTTTCTGAAGTACTTACGTATTTATGGAACGAGAAATATATCTGTCGATCAAGACAACGACCTAATGAAAGGTGGGTAGATGACGTTACAAAACATGCAGGATGCGTTTAGTTCCAGAGTATAATGTATCGAGTCTGGCGGAGGCCTTTATTCGAGCAGTTAACTGCAAATAGCATCTCGTCAAACGAAGAGGTTCGCTAAATTATTTAAACAATCATTGTTGCTTATCATGTGGACAAAAACCGTTAGTCGGCCATAATTTAGGAAGGAACTCAATGTGAAAAAGAGCATCGTACATTTTCGGTTAGTAAGGATTTACTCTATGCATAGCTACAATCCTTATATCTGTACTGAGACGATAACGCAGTGGTCGTTATTTCGAGTTCCTGCCCCTCTCTCGCGGATACTGTGGGAATCTGCGGTATTTGAATGTGAGTCCTACGTGTTTTCTTTGTAGTGTTCCGGCTGTGGGAACACGCGATGCTGACCACATAACCACAGATATCCGCCAGCGTGTCAGTATCTGTTGAGGTTTCGGGAAACTCTCGGACGTACAAGACTGCGGAGCCAAACAGCTATGGGCTTCAACAGTATAATACTAAGCACGATAGGAATACAAAACACACACACTTCACATTCCTTTTTTTTAATCGTTTACATTGCAGTCAGTCGCAATTCTACATCAGCATCTGTACACGACAAGCCACTATACGGTATGTAGCGGAGGGTATATAATGTACCAACTCATTTTTCTCCTTTGTAAAATGAATTAATCACGCTGAAATAAATGGATCAGAAGTTGTTGTAGCAGAATTCGGAAATCATAGTGACAATGCGAGTTTTCGTCGGGCACGGAGGAGAGCTCAGACGCCTGCCCGAAAAAAATCAGAGAATCTGGGTTCAAGTCCTGGTCTGGCAGTTTTTTAACTGTCCAGGCATACCAATAGCAAGCAATGTGTACCAGCTGCATGTCAGTCAAATAATGACAGCCCCTCAGAATTTGAAACAATCAGACATAGCGAACCACAAGGTTCGGTATTGAATTTTTTGTCGTTTCTAATGCAGGACGTCCCAGGAAAATTGGTCAGTTTTCAGGCATGTGACAGAAACCGTCAGTCGTAGTAAAAATATTTACTAAACGTGGGCTCTAAAGTGTATACTTATAGAGCAATGGACAGTTCTTCATCTTCGATACTGTGAAACACATCTCCTCTACTGAAAAAGTGCTCATAGCTTTTAAGGTACGCATTTTAGAGCCAACGTTTACTGAAATTTTTTGCTTAGAATGGTCGTTCCTGTCATATACCTAAATACTGAACTTCACCTGGGACACCCTGTATTCATAAATGATTTTGCATTTGCAGTTTCACAAGATACATGTACAGGAATAAAAAATGCTACCAGTTCCCTTATTTAAAAGGTAGATAATGAAATATTCGAAAGCATCAGCAGATGGTTCAAGGCGAATGAATTATCACTGATTTTTGGTCAGAACACATACAGTTCAATACTTCTAACAGAAGTACACAAGCTATAAAGATATATTTATAACACTAAACTACAAGGAGCAGAAAGTGTTAATTTGTTTGGGGCTACAGACAGATCACAACCTCAACAGGAAAACACATTGCCTAGAATTAGTAAATATAATTAATTATTAATGCTATGGGCGATTTAAAAACGGGGAAACTAGTTTATTCTGAATACTTCCATTCACTAATGAGTTATGGAATTCTATTTTGTGGAAATTCAAGTTTCAGGGATAGTATTTTCGGAATACAGAAGCGTGTTATAAGAATTACACAAGATATTAATTGTAGAATATCCTGCACAGACCTCTTAAAAATCTGGCTATTTTGACAACTACTTCACGATTCATATATTCATTAATATTTTTCGTGGTAACCAATATTTATCATTTCACAACAAACGAGATGAAATGAGATGTGCTTTCTGTTACAATTGCTCCATAGTAAGACAATTCTCAGAAATGTAGAACATGTCAGAAAATCAAAATACACAATAAATATTTACAAAATAATAACACATATACTAATGTACATTGCACTGATCCCAAACGAAATTTCCCTTGTGTATGTGGGATCGGAGAAAAAACTTAACCAAATTTACATTTAAAAGGATATAAAACTTGTCACCACATATTAAATGTTCAATCCAAATAGGTTCATGCAACAATTTTTAGGCTATTGTAGCCACGCATCATGAAATAAAAAAGATAAAATAAACATTTTACAGCACTTAGTTACAATGATCGCATTACTGCACAAAATTTGTACAGAAGTCGCATCATTTGGTTCTGATAAGCAATTCATTAATGGAGTAAAAGAAATTGGTCACCAATACATCCTTTAGAATATCGTCAAACTGAGCTTTATTATTCGTTAAACTTTGAATGGCTACTGGCATGTTATTGAAACCCTGTATTGATGAATAGTGAATACATTTCTGAAATGAAGGCAGTGACTTTAAATACTTGTGAAAGTTATTCTTATTTCTAGTGTTGATTCCATGAACTGAGATATGTGTTTGAGTTCACACCACAAATAAGTCTTGTTGGACGTTTTTGGGCTCTGAAAACTTGAGCTTGGCTTGGTGAGTTACCCAGAAAATAATCCCATATGACATTAATGGAATGAAAGAAAGCACAGTTACTAGATCTTTTATTTTCATATCAACTATGTTGATAATATTCTTATAGCAAATAGAGATTTGTTTAGGCGCTTCAGCAGTTCTGTGGTATGCTCCTCCCAGTTAAATTTATTATCCAGCTGTAATCCTAAGAAAACAACACTGTCAACTTCTTCTATCTGCATGTTATATTTGAGGCACATACTGGCAGGAAACCTTTTACAAGTTCTGAACTGCATATAGTATACTTTTTCAACATTTAGTGACAGAGAAATGGCTAGGAAGCATTTATTAATGTCCATGAAATTTTTATTAGCCGACCTTTCTAAGGCTATACTTGATTTATTATATATTACAACGTTAGTATCATCTGAAAAGAAAAAAAGTTGGCATGAGATAATGTTACTAATGAAAGGTCATTGATAGACTGAAAAAAAGTAGGGGCCCTAAGATGGAACCTTGGGGGACACCACATGTTACTGGTTCCCACCTGGATGATGCCTGGCAGCTTAATACACGTCATTTTGCTACTGTCAGCCTTTGTTTCCTGTCAGAGATACAGGATTTGAACAATTTTGCACCACTTCTTGTTACACCATAATATTCTATATAAAAAAAAGGTATTGTGATTTAAACAGTCAACTGCATTTGACAGATCAAAAAATATACCAGCAGCCTGTAGTTTATTGTCTAATCATTAAGTACATTCTCACTCTATATGTTGAAGGCCTTCTCAATATCGGAACCCTTTAGAAATCCGAATTTATATTTTTTATTTCTGGTCAGATGGTTAAGAAGACGACTGTAGCCTATATTATCTTTTCTAAAATTTTTGAGACTATGGGCAAAAGTGAATTTACAAAATTTCATGTAACACATGCCACATATTCTAAATACGACAAACCGGTAGAAACTTTACTATTAAATATAACGAGCACACCAGTCGAAGTGAGAAGAACCCAATCATATTTTTTCAACACCTACAAACAGAAAAACACGACCTAGAGTCCTTAAGCGAAGGATTAGACATCCTCGATATTACGCAAAAGGGAGCAATCATGAACATCCTTGAGGAAAGGGAGATATATTCACATGCATACAGCAACCCCACAAATTTACTGGATTAAAAAAACCGACCTAAAGAACAAAAAGTACATAGAAAACTTTAGTCACATTATAACACAAGAAAATGTGTAAAATAATAAATCAGAGGCACTAAATAACTGATATCTACAGTAACAGCGATAACAACAAGAAGAGTTTACAACAAAGATATAAGACCAAGATAAGCATCACAGATTACGAAAAAATAAAAATATAACATAGAAATCTCAACGAAAACTAAAACAAATTCCAGGCAAAAACATAAGTCAATCAGCAGCAGCCGGCCGAGACACAAGCAGCCACAGGGAAGTAACTGGTTTTGCGAAATTTTACGAGTTTCTAACTAGAAGCGAATTGTATAGTTTCATCTGCGTGCTTTGGTAGTTTAGTTTCTTGACGTTCTGCGTGTTGATGCAATAGATAGACCTCTCACGTTTTCGTCTGCATCGGAAAGTAAACCGATTTTGTGAAATATTACAAGTTCCTAATCAGGAGGGAATTATTTAGTATCACCTGAGTGGTTTGGTAGTTCAGTTTTTGAATCTCTGCGTGTTTCTCTAATTTGTTAGAACATTTAAAAAAATGTAACAGGTCTACTAAAGAGACTGCCTAAACTATGCTTAACCGTCCTCTTTTGGAGTACTGCTGCGCGATCTGGGATCCTTAACGGAATATATCGAGAAAGTTTTGTATTATCGCGAATAGGGGATGGTCAGGTCCTGCAGAAAGTGTCATCACTTCTGTCTCTATGCTGTTCATTTTTGGAACACAACCTACGACCAGCTTAGAGACAAAAGTTATGTTACGACACTTTCTGCAGGGCATGACCATAAATTTTGCAGGACAATGCTCAAGCACGTACAGTGCAAGCTGTTACTGATTTGTTTGACCGATGGAGCTATTAGTGCTATAACACCTACTGCTCTCCCCTGACTTAAGCCTCGTGAGTTGAACTCGATTTCTAAACTGAAGGAAACACTTCACGGGATTCGCTTCAGAAGTACTACAAATTCGTCGGGCAATAGACCGCGCCGTTCGAACTGTCAACACAACTGGCACTGCTAAGAGTATCCTACAACTTCCACATCACTGGCAACGGATTGTACACAATTCTGGTGGCTACTTTGAAGGTCAGAAAAACTTTGAAACACGTATCTATTTTGTATGAGCTGTAAATAAATAGTTGCCACTATTAAAGTTCCAACCCTCGTATCTGAAATATTACCAACGATATCATTTCAGGCCACTGAATCTTCATTTATTCAACCACCAACCGCCAACGATACACACAGTTAAATTAAAAAAAAGTTGTTCAAATGGCTCTGAGCACTATGGGACTTAACGTCTGACGTCATCAGTCTACTAGAACTTAGAACTACTTGAACCTAACTAACCTAAGGACATCACACACATCCATGCCCGAGGCATGATTCGAACCTGCGACAGTAGCGGTCGCGCGACTCCAGACTGAAGCGCGTAGAACCGCTCGGCCACAACGGCCGGCAGTTAATTTCATTTCAGTGTATTTCATTCAAGACGTAGCAGACGTGAACGGAATGGATACTGTCTTGAAAAGGCATTATAAGGTGAATATAAAAAAAGTAAAACTAAGATAACGAAATGTAGTGGGATTAAACCAGGGGGAAACAGACTAGGAAATGATACAATAAAAATAATAAACAAGTTTTGCTATATGCGAAAGTAAAGAGAATATTATCTCTCAAGAAGAGGAATTTGTTAACATGGAACATATATTTAAATGTTAGGAAAAATTTTGTGAATGTATTTGTCTGGAGTGGATACGATCAGCAGTAGAGACATGAAAAGAATAGAAGCGTTCTGAAGAACAGAGAAAATGTCTTTTATGGCACAACTCAAATTAAGGGATCGACTAGAAGGACACATCCTGAGGCGTGGAGGAATAGCTAATTTGTGTGGGGGAGGAGGGCACGGCTGGTACGAAGTTGCAACAGTTATGCAGGGAGAAAGATTGGAGAACTGCATCGAACAAGTTTTCGGACGAAAGACAACAGCAGCAGCAGCAGAGACAGTTGATGACGCTTCAGACTAACGTGCTGCGTTCTGCTCGTCAGGAAATGTCGAACCAGCCCCAAACACAGATATCCTACCGGAACGTATTTTTTTAAATATGGCGTCGATGTAGCACCGAATCAAAATATTTTCAGAGGCACACATACACCGAATCGACTCGGTTTGCTCTTGTCATTTATCACTCTCATAAACGCTGAAACCTGTTGCTGTCGTAACTTTTAACACGTGTGCGGCTAGGAAATCAGTGTCCCCACACCAGTGCCGTATTTGAGAACACGCCTGCACGGAAACAGTAGTTCTCCGAACTAAGGCCGGCTGCATACGTCGGTATAGTGATAAGACGCTGCCGGTGATGCGTTTCCGTCTGCTCAGCGGCACTTAGTTTTTTTTATGGATATGGGGTGGCTCGACAAAGCTGGATGTGTGCTGTAGGCTGCCTAGGAATATTCATTCAGATTAAGCAATTTCTACTAGTTTACGTATGAAGGAAAACAAAAGTCTGCAAGTTACCCACATATTAAGAATCATATTGACTATTTGGAACACACCCAGTTAGCTTTTTAATAAAAAATTACACATATGAACAAACACTCTAAAATACGCAAAACCACTTCGCATGTTAACACTTATCAGCACTACCCAAAAATATTACTTTAAATCAGCGCTACCACTCAGCTTTAAGCAAACGAGAAAATCTCACTAAATGCTCCCATAAGAAATGAGCCTGCACACATTGCAGATACTATGAACACTGAAAAAATACATTGTTGTGCCTAAGCACGATAGCAGCTAGTCTCCATGTTTGAACGAGTTTTCATCGCTCCAACATGGAGACTAGATGCTATAGTGCTTAGGCACGACAATGTATATTTTCAGTGGGCACAGTATCTGCAGTGTGTGCAGGCTCATTTAAAGTTTTGTAAATATTACTTTGCCATGTACTCTTGTTAAAACTAGTTGAGCAAACAGTAATGGCAACTATGAGTAGAAATAAGCTAAAGATATGATGCGCAGGTTAAGAGTAGGTCAACACTGAAAAGGGACTGTTATGTTTGTATCATGTACACCATGGAAGGATTACCGCAAGACAAGGGTGGGAATCTGATGTCTGGTTGTTCGGTACAGTATTGCTGTGTCAGCAGTCATGTAATCTGTGGGTGCTAGCGGGCAGCACTGCAACAGACCAATCCTTTCTCCACTTTTCCGCGTAACGAACGCCCTAGGGGTGCAGCGCTGCAAGTAACTTTTTTGTGTGCTGACGACCAAGTGCTGACGTCTAAGTGCTGACGTCTAAATGCAAAACAATTCTTTTCTTGTTCTGTCGGTGTCAGTGGTGTATTTAAAATCACTGTGTTTACGTAGCGTTTATTCATGTATACCTTATGTTTCAGTAACTGAAATGACATTGTATTTCGCTTTTGTATTTTTCTTTATCTTATAATTGTAATTATGGTTTTCTGTAGCAGGCTGCGTTATAAGTAGGTTTGTAAGTGTTTATGATTTCTTTGGCTGTCCTATAATATTACATTTCTTTACATTTGTTTGCGTGCCATGGTATGGCTTTACGGTAATCAGTCAACTGTACTATCCGTAGGACGGGGTGTTCCACAACACCCCCCCCCCCCCCCTTTCTACCCAAACCGCCAGCACCAGAGGGGTTTCATTTTTTGTTTGTGTCCCGCAATTCTCTACTACAATTCGAAACTTTTCTGTGTGGTAATGTAAGCATAGAATTGTATCGTCGACTATCGATAGTCGCCTCTGTGCCGAGCGCAGAGCAACAGTGGGGAGTCGTGGAGTAGCTTTCGTGGAGGGTGAGCAGTGTGTTGTGTTGATGCCATGGGTGCAGCACGTATGCTACAAGCTATGGTGAAGTAATTGAAAATGTTTGCCATGCAAGTTTTGCGTTTAATTTAAGTGTTCACGACGCAATATCAATGTTTATCCAAAAGGTGTTGTTTCTCGGTTTCTTGTGCCGTCGGAAGAACAACATTCAACCGCGTCGCGACGGTTACGGAAAAATGTGGACTGGTATGATCCTAATTGCAAGTGCTAAGTGAAGGAAACACATATCGTTTTGACTTGCTGAATTTCACGAGCGTAGGTACTTTCTCGTTCGTATATCGTCCCACAAATTTTGTGGAGTATCCGCGTCGCGATTCGGTCACGCGCACGCTCGTATTATAATCTACTGAATTGTTTAGTACTGTTGGAAGCACTGTGACTGATAAAACATCGGTTGAACAGTGATTATTTTGTGTTCTATGCACCGTGTTTTTTCACTGGATGCCATCATTTAGACAGCAAGCATATACATCACAACGGACTCGCGCTTGGAGTACAAATACTGATCACGTCCACTGTGGAATAATGTTAATTGTGAACAGTGCATCACTATCTTGTGGTAGCGTTGATGTGAGTGGCTCCTCTCCCTGATAGACAATAATTATTACAGGACACACCATAGCAGGCAGTACAGAGAGCAGCAGATCAACCGCAGCGGGAAGGACCAGGTACGTGGGTTTAGGCACACGGTCGTTAAAAATCCAGCCCCGTTCCTGTTTCTAGGGAGTGTTGTACAGTCTCCAGGACTGAAGGCTATCTTTTATTAGTACTGCATATGTACCCCCTTTCCTGGGGGCGTCTTATAATGCGCCATTCTCTTCATCTGTGTAACTACACTACTGGCCATCAAAACCACGAAGATGACGCGCTACAGACGCGAAATTTAACCGACAGGAAGAAGATGCTGTGATATGCAAATGATTAGCTTTTCAGAGCATTCACACGAGGTTGGCGACGTGGCGACACCTACAACGTGCTGACATGAGGAAAGTTTCCAGCCGATTTCTCATACACAAACAGCAGCTGACCGGCGTTGCCTGGTGAAACGTTGTTGTGATGCCTCGTGAAGGAGGAGAAATGTGTACCATCACGTTTCCGACTTTGATAAAGGTCAGATTGTAGCCTATCGCGATTGCGGTTTATCGTATCGCGACATTGCTGCTCGCGTTGGTCGAGATACAATAACTGTTAGCACTGGAATGCCGTGCCGGATCCCAACGGCTTCGTATCACTAGCAGATGACAGGCATCTTATGCGCATGGCTGTAACGGATCGTGCAGCCACGACTCGACCCCTGAGCCAACAGATGGGGACGTTTGCAAGAGAAGAACCATCTGCACGAACAGTTCGACGACGTTTGCAGCAGCATGGACTATCAGCTCAGAGACCATGGCTGCGGTTACCTTTGACGCTGCATCACAGACAGGAGCGCCTGCAGTGGTGTACTCAACGACGAACCTGGGTGCACGAATGGCAAAACGTGATTTTTTCGGATGAATCCAGGTTCTGTTTACAGCATCATGATAGTCGCATCCGTGTTTGGAGACACCGCGGTGAAAGCACATTGGAAGCGTGTATTCGTCATGGCCATACTGGCGTATCACCCGGCGTGACGATATGGGGTGGCACTGGTTACACGAGTCGGTCACCTCTTGCTCGCATTGAGGGCACTTTGAACAGTGGACGTTACATTTCAGATGTGTTACGACCCGTGGCTCTACCCATCATTCGACCCCCGCGAAATCCTACATTTCAGCAGGATAATGCACGACCGCATGTTGCAGGTCCTGTACGGGCCTTTCTGGATACAGAAAATGTTCGACTGCTGCCCTGGCCAGGACATTCTCCAGATCTCTCACCAACTGAAAACGTCTGGTGAATGGTGGCCGAGCAACTGGCTTGTCACAATACGCCAGTCACTACTCTTGATGAACTGTGGTACGGTGTTGAAGCTGCATGGGCAGCTGTACCTGTACACGCCATCGAAGCTCTGTTTGACTCAATGCCCAGGCGTATCAAGGCCGTTATTACGGCCAGAGGTGGTTGTACTGTGTACTGATTTCTCATGATCTATGCACCCAAATTTCGTGAAAATGTAATGAGATATCAGTTCTAGTATAATATATTTGTCCAATGAATACCAGTTTATCATCTGCATTTCTTCTTGGTGTAGCAATTTTAATGGCCAGTAGTGTACTTTCCAGACATCGAAAACAATGCCCTAGGCTGTGGGTAAGACATTTATCCGCTATATACTTTCTTCCAGAAGTACTACTCCCGCTACGTATGCAGGAGAACTTTTGTGAATTTTGGAAGGTATGATAAGAAGTACTGGCGGAAGTAAAGCTAAGTGATGGCAGGGTGGACGAGCCGACAACAGCAGTGCACTGCATCCAGAACCGCCCAGCACACCGAGTACTTTGTCCTTTATAGCGACATTTAGAATGGAATTGCGTGCCCTAAATTCTAAATTTGTTTGCTGGGCTTGTGTTCTACAGATGTAAGTCGCTTTCAGGAAAGGTGTTCTGGGTGTGTGACTTCGTCATGATGGTAGGAGTTTTAACGTCCCGGTGCCTAATGAAAGCTGCAATATTGTTGTTCCTATCTTGTGCCTCGCCTAATCAGAGCAGAAAATCCACGTCTGTTTACTCCTTTCTAACTCGCAATCTCTACTGCAACCACCTAAACAGTCTTAACGTACAGTTCGACATCCTGTAGGGTGTTGGTTGTTAGTGTGCTAAGCACATTCTCTGTACTTGTCTTCTGAGCGTGCTTTCCAGCAACACGATAGTAGTTTGTTACCAGTTTACTAATTTATTTCTACGCATTTCACTAAAGTTTATAACATTGAAATTGTCTTTCGCCATCCTGAATCGGCCTTGTGTGACAGTGACCAGACACGACAATCGGGGTAGGGGAAAAGCCCAGAAACGAGGAAATGTTCTGCTGTACTCCAGAAATAATTAATTTACAGGAGAGAATGTTTTAACTTGGCAAAAAAGGGCAACAATTAATGTTGTGGGTATGCCAATTCTCAGTTGATCGTAATATCATAATAATGGTTGTCAGGTTACGTCTAGGGTAAGGTTACCCACCGACCGGGTGGGTAACCCCGACCGCCCTCTATTTGTGAGGAACGGCAAAGCGGAGCGATTTCGCATTAGTGTTCCCGTATAAAGCATTCGAAATAACGAAAATGTCACCTTTTCAGCTTTGCCGCATTTGATATTTAGACACCCAAAAGACAAGTGTGTTTTCAATTGTTTCAATTTAATTTTTGTGAAAATTTTATCACTAGATTTACCTTATTATATAAAACGATCGCAAAACAAACGGTAAGTGATTTTTGTAATGCATTTAGTGACGTATTCAGTATATGTATCGTTTTTGTTGGAAATGTCGTGTAAATTGTCTCTGTGTGTGTTAAATGAAACATGGCATGGTGGGGTAAATCCGACCGCATTTTTTTTATCGCTTAAGTGCATGGAATTATTTATTTATGTTAATAAGGTGAATTTTTGTTTATTCTTAGGAAAATTGTACGAAATTACAAACGAAAAACAACAAAAGGCAATCAAAATGACATTCGCCGAGCAGTTGCTGCAAAGCATATTGGGAATGTCTTTACGAGCTGTCACTCGCGATTTTAACATTCCTAAATCGACATTGCTGTTGCACCACCGTGCAATGAAATCATATTTTTTCAATTAAAATTCACATTCATTTAACTTCCAGTACTATAAACATTGTTACTTTTTGAATACATTTTGTTCATTTATGTAAAAAACATAATTGCTAATAACTATTTCCCAAAAAACCGTTCATGTAGAACTATTTTTATGCAAAATCAGCCAAACAAACTGGTGGTCGGATGTACCCCACCATTTTTGCAAATGGCAAAAATGGACGTTTCTTAAAATACGGATATCTCAAAAACTATTGATGGCACAACAAAAATATTTTGCAAACAATTGCTCCTTTATGTATTTATCATTTAACATACATAACATTAAGATCCGACCTCGGATAAGCGTTTTATAGCCACAAGAAATTACTATGTGGATTTACCCCACCTTAATTTATGTGCAGCCGAATAAATTGAATGAACGTTTCGCCTCAGATTATAGATGAGCAACTTAAGTGGGCTGAAGTATTTAGGCACTTACCGTACAGGTAGTTTTTGGCTTATTACTCTCCGCTGGTTTAGTTGTTATGCTTTCAGTACTCGGTCTCTGCCAGCAGAGACGCAAGCTCACGTGCAGATAAAGTGCCTCAGCATATATTTTACCTAGAAATTCTAAAAATATAATGTCAAAGTATGTGAATTAAGAGTGCCATTGTAGTTTTAAATGTCTGTGTATTTCATGGCACTCAATATATTTATCAATAAATTGAGGCAAAATGCGTATGCCAGAATATGAAATGCATTTAATAAGTAGCATGCAGACGTAACTTTAAACTAAGTACCACAAACGGAAACTATTTTTTCACGAAAATTGAAGGCATCCCTGTATATTTCTGACACAGAATCATTGTGATGAATGATAATACTTCAATTTCCGGTTTCTTTTAGGATTTTTTTATCTTCTTGATTTGCGAGTTTCTTCCAGAGAGAATTTTGTTCATATAGGCATGATATGTCAGTGATTTATACAGAGAATTGCAGACGTTTAAAATAAAATATTGCAGATGGTTGTAGAACACTAAAGTGAGGATGTTGATAAAAGGAGCTAAGAGACATGAATATTAAGTTTGCAACTGTCATCAACAGCTTACACTTTATACAGTGGCGCAGCTATGTAGTTTCGAACTGAATCCCTCACAGAAACATCAAATAACTATTGTGATGAAGCAGTTTTTTGATACAAGTAGATAATTTTTAATTATTAACATACCTATTCGGGAAGCGAGCGTGACAACTGTACGCCAAGGGTAAGGGACTACATACACATTTTAAAGGTCGCCTGAGGATGGGACTTTTTATCGAAAACGGTAGCCAGTAGACTAAAACGAATACATTTTTCTGTGTTGGTCGCTGTTCCAACCAACAGTTCGCAAGGAATGTGTAGTTTTTAATATGTCTGAAGTTTTTAAATAGCCTCTCACAAGACACTACAGAAAGACACTAAGTTACGAAAATTTTTGAAGTCAAAATAAGGTTGGGAACAGATTAAAAATTGGTTCAAATGGCTCTAAAAATTACAGGACTTAACATCTGAGGTCATCAGTCCCCTAGACTTAGAACTGCTTAAACTTAACTAACCTAAAGACATCACACACATCCAAGCCCGAGGCAGGATTCGAACATGCAACCGTAGCAGCAGCGCGGTTCCGGACTGAAGCGCCTAGAACCGCACGGTCACAGCGGTCGGCCGAAACAGATTCCCAAAATTAATATTCACCCACGAACTGTAAGAATCTAAAAGAAGTTAAACCAACAGAACTGTTCTTTTGCAACTGACATCTTGCATAAATCTTCTTATACGTGAGATTTCTGCAAGGATCCTATCTTCAGAAGTTTCATCGCAGCTCTCAACTAAATGTTGTTTACAATAGTGGGAAGCTCCATTTCTGAGGTTTTTATCAGACCGATAGGCTCTAAACCAACAAAACGACATGATATGCCGTACGTTCCACGGTTTTGCAACGAGTTTGAATTTGTTGCAAGCACCTGTCTAACATTCATCTTCTCTGTTACTGCAGCGTCTCTCAGATCATTGGCATCACTGCCGCAAGTACTGACTGAGACTCATTTTTGTTTAAACAGTATCTTTGCGGTAAAATGGGCGTATGCGTGCAAAAGGGCCACGCCCAGTCCATAAAGTCTCTAACAGCTCGCTCGCTCTCAAGTGTCATCAATGAAACTCGTCCTAACCAAGTAAGTTTGGTCGCCCCTAGAAGTGCTCAGGCCTCCTCCCCCTCCGATAGCTACCCCACAGCCCCCTGGTTTTGCACTCCGTCTTCAGGCCGCAAGGTACCCATCGGGACCATACGGCCGCCGTGTCATCCTCAGATGAGGATGTGGATAGGAGGGGCATGTGCTCGGCACACCGCTCTCCCGGTTTTCTTTGACCGGAGCCGCTACCATTCGGTCAAGTAGCTCCTCAGTTGGCATCACGAGGCTGAGTGCACCCCGAAAAATGGCAACAGCGCATGGCATCCCGGATGGTTACCCATCCAAGTCCCGGCCACGCCCGAAAGCGATTAACTGCGGTGATCTAACGGGAACCGATATCCACTGCGGCAAGGCCCTTGCCTTCCCCTGGTTTTCAACTATACTGTTTCCGTAGCTCACGTGTAGGATACCTTGTACAAACTGAAATAATAAAAGAGTTACCAATAAAATAGCACTCGCCTCAATGCGGCAATTATGCTCGCTTTTTGTTATGCAACTTGTCAAATATTGGCACCAAATGGGATACGGCTACCCTGATTTGCTTCTCCAAACGAAGTCTTGGTCTTTTCACGGTTTGAATGACACTCACTGCCGAAAACACACTCTCGCAAAGATAGAAGGTTGCGAAAGGAATTAATGCCTTCAGTGCTTTCTTACTCAAGCTTGGAAACTCTTTTCTTTCTCACTACCTAAATTCTGGCAATATCATTGATGAAAACTTGCCTTTTAGTGAAGAATCTGGTGAGAGTTGTATCAACTCTTCCTCTTCTGCTGCACTGAACTGAGAACGAGAATAATCACTGAAGGGACTTTGAGCCCACTGAAACCTAACACAATTTCCAGGAGTTATATTTGACTTTCAGTTTTTGCACTTCCTTCTGTACTTTATGATCACACTTGAAAACATTGTTTTAACGATAGTATATCTGTATAATTACTTCTTATTGTCACTATAAATCATGTAGTATGCTTGTGAAGTCGTACTGACTGTTTCACACAATGTATTAGTTTGTTTTGTAACTGGATCTACTGTTTGTTGTTACACTTTGTAACAAATGTAACCTTGCTAAAAGTGTCAGAGCGGATTTTAATGCGGTTTATCGTTTAGTACTGTCTGTTGCTTGACTGGGAGCATCAAGATGTAAAACCTGTTAGCTTTGGTATTTTTAACTACTTTTTATTTCCTGACATAAGGTTGTGGTAAAGTATCAGTGTTATACCTCATTTACTTTAATATTTCTAAACGTGACAGTCAAGACTGTGTCTTGGGGCTACAATAGTTTTTCTATCTACGTATCGCTGCAGGTGCTGGAGAAGCTGTATGTTTTCTTATTTGGTAAGTGATTCTGATACGAGTAATTGAAGAACGCTAGTTTTTCGAGCATAAGTAACTGAACAAATTTGCCTTGCGCTCTTGTCTGTTACCATTCTCATATAGGTCTAAGTTTCGTGAACTGTATATTGACGTCCACTCAACTGCAGATGCCGGTCGGAGTGGCCGTGCGGTTCTAGGCGATACAGTCTGGAGCCGAGCGACCGCTACGGTCGCAAGTTCGAATGCTGCCTCGGGCATGAATGTGTGTGATGTCCTTAGCCTAGTTAGGTTTAATTAGTTCTAAGTTCTAGGCGACTGATGACCTCAGAAGTTAAGTCGCATAGTGCTCAGATCCATCAACTGCGGATACGCTAAAGTAGTATACGTATAAGTGGTTCTCAGTATTTAGTTTACTCACTCTGTTTATGATGGCTTATGTATGCTTAGATTTTTTGCATTTATACATTTATCTGCACAACGTTAACGGTGCAACGTTCTTTTAGACGTACATTTTACATATCTTGCACGTCTTTTTTTATACAGCTCTCATTTATAAAAAATTTACATTATTTTGCTCCACATAATGGTGATGCACGTCACTTTTTTTGTTTCTCATTTACTCGGCCATAACACAATAAATGTGTAATAATACAGTCGAGGTGGTATTCAGTAATCATTGGGAAAGATGATTTTTTTGTGTGTACTTGACAGACGTACACATGATTATGTAACATTACTGAAGTCAGTTTGCTATTTTCTCTGACGGAATATGTTTGTAATAGGAAAAGGTAGCACGCCCTATAAACTACCGACTTCATTATTTGGATGAGATAAAAGCCTTAGCCAGTCTCACTGTATTTCTATAAAGCCTCTCACCAAACGCAACGGACTCGTGATCTACGTGCTACTTTTGCGCTGGGGAAACGACACTGCATGCGGACGCCAGGTTGGTGGAACTATTAGTACCTAGCTCGGGGCAAAATATACCTAGGACCCTCTCCAACACAAACGGAGGCAGTGACGTGCTGATGCAGAGGAGGGCACAGAGCACAGCTCACTGCTTCCACAGGCTGGCCGAAACAAAACTGCCCAAGAAAATAAGAGTGACGCAGAAATGAGCCTTGTTCATGAATAGGAGAACTGCCCATCACAGAATCAATGTACCAATCGCTTGCCGTCGCAAGTCTGCCCTTGCGCATGCTCATGCTCCATTCCGAGTACTTCTGTCATTACATCTGAGCGAGGGAGAGGAAAACCAGTTGAATGCTGCACAAAATGGTGCTCCCCATAAAACAGTGCGTGTTTATGATCGAGTGTGACGCGAAGCATAATTCGCGGAAAACTCGTGTAGAACTGTTTGCGCAAGAATTTGTCTGAAAATGTTTTGGTAAAAACTGCGGCAAATTCTGAAATGCAAAACATAGCGGCAAAATGGTGGGAAACTATCTCTGTAGCGAATGAAAAACGCAACTATCTGAAACAGGTTGAACAGCAAAGAACACTGCTAGAGTGAAGGGAAACCTGGAAGAAAATCAGAAGAAATCTCAACGCTATTTATACGTGCAAGTAGAAATTAAAATATCACGGTTTCGAAATATTACCAAAATTATCTTCATTTTTATCCTTAGAAATTTTCTGTTGTGCTCGAATTAAAGCACATTCTCATGTCTCGATCTGTCGGTCGGCCGCGCGGGATTGGTCTAGCGGTCTCAGGCGCTGCTGTCAGAGACTGTGTGGCTGGTCCCGGCGGAGGTTCGAGTCCTCCCTAGGGCATGGGTGTGTGTGTTTGTCCTTAGGATAATTTAGGTTAAGTAGTGTGTAAGCTTAGGGACTGATGACCTTAGCAGTTAAGTCCCATAAGACTTCACACACATTTGAACATTTTCTTGTCGGTCGTTTCTGGGTGAAGTGGAATTAGGACTATTAGATCGTCAGTTTTTCATTTCCTCAGACGAGGACTGGTTCAGTCTGTCAGCGTACGTGAACACACAGAACAAACACTAGTAAGCATCCGATAATCCCCGTCAGTACTTTGAAGAGCCGTCGCATAGTCTCAAGATTTGTAGTTGGTGCGTCATGTCTGGCGTCTCCACCGTAAGACGATTCTCTCAATAAACTACGAGATTTGGAACTTAAATAGTGGCAACTACTTATTCACAACCGACACAAAAGAGCTACATGTTTGCACCTGTTAATGCCCTTCAAAATAGTCAGCAGCGTTGTGTAGAACCCATTGCCATCGATGTGGAAGGCGTAGTATACAGTTAGCAGAGCCTGTTCTGTTGATGGTGTGAATGGAGCGGTTTAAAGTTATGATGATTCTCGTGTTCGACTGTGATGGTGTTATCCTAACGCATCACATTCTTTCACGGAAGACCGTCAATGCACAGTATTACTGTTCGTTTTTGGAGCATCACCTGAGACCAGCCTTGCGAAAGAAGCAGCGACACTTTCTGCGCAACCCACCCATCATACTGTACGACAATGCACGGGCACATAAAGCGCAAGCTGTGTCTGCTCTGTTCGGTCGATGGGACTGGGAAGTACTGTACAATCCACCGTACTCCCCGGACTTAATTCCTTGTGACTTTGATTTCATTCCGAAGATGAAGGAACCACTTCGTGGCGTTCGTTTCAGAACTGTTCCAGAGATTCGACAAGCAGTAGACCGCTCTATTCTCACCATCAACAGAACAGGCTCTGCTAACGGTATACTACGCCTTCCACATCGCTGGCAACTGGTTCTACACAACGCTGGTGACTACTTTGAAGGGCAGTAACAGGTTCAAACATGTAACTCTTTTGTATCGGTTGTGAACAAATAATTGCCACTATTGTAGTTCCACCCTGGTATTAATGGTAACCAGTACGTCCAGAAACTGTTTCACGGATCATCTCACAGACGATGAACGACTGTATGTTTTGTGACAACGCGAAACTACTTTTGTCCGGCCTCAACTGTCGGTTCTTTGATTGCTCTGGTGAGGTGGCACATTAAACGAGAACACACGAAATATTAATTCACTTTATTACATAAATGAACGAAAGATAAACTTGACTTTGACACAGATCTTTACCAAAGAATTGGCTGATAAGTTACATCTGTTATTGACTATTAAAGCATCACTCGATGAAAAGACTAACGAAGTGTTTCTCTTGCAGTACAGCGTTCCACATGTAAATGAAAACGCCTATCAGAAACTTTAACTATCTCGTCGGTCCTAGACGATGCCGCGCGTTCTGAGGCGCCTTGCCACTGTTTGCACGACTTCCCCCCGTCAGAGGTTCGAGTCCTCCCTCGGGCATGGGTGTGTGTGTGTTGTCCTTAGCAGAAATTAGTTTAAGTTAGATTAAGTAGTGTGTAAGCCTAGGGACCGATGACCTCAGCAGTTTGGTCCATTTCAAGTCAGTCTTTTTGTAAATATTTTCCGGGCCTGTTTCATCTTGTCCACCTTGTGTAATGATGAGCTATTTATAAGGCGCACATTTAATTTATAGTGGGACAAGGTGTGCCACGATTTAGCCGTACTATACGCGCAACAACAGAACACATTCAGAAGGCACTAAAGGGGTAATGAATGATTAGCTCGCCATTCGTCAACGCAGAGCAGAAACCTGCCGTCCCAGCATGGCTGGTCGGCTGCGGGAGCGAACAGTCGGCGGTCGTGAAGTAGGAAATTGCCTGTAGAGCCAACTGGAGCACGGACTAAATCAGGCCCGGGATAGTTACGTCAGCGGCCGAGCTCCAACCCTGAAAATGGATCCAGGAGGAGGCCGTGTACTAGTAACCTAGCAATATTACAACGGGCAATCTAAGTTAGTTCATTATTAGCGATTCTTTACGATATCACAAGGTCGTAAACATACCCTTCGACACTGACGTGGCTACATTTCCTCTTAATGAGGCATACTGACTTTCGTATGTCCGTGCTGTGTCGAAAATTTAGCTTTATGTTTATGGGAGCAACCAATCTCGTAAGATTATTAGTTAGAATCTTTTATCACTTATATTGGCATAGCACTATGCGTTTCGGAAATTAATCCATTACATGATACATTATTTGCCTCAGTGTAACACAAAACACATCTAAATGCTATAAAATAAAATAGTCTGTACTAACTTAACCTACTGTAGCAGTCTTTTTGTAGTTGCTGATGCCTGTTCTTTGCTAACAGAACGGGCAATCCAGCTGGGGACTCGATCTGACACTTTCCAAGGAAACTGCTGATGTGGGTAATTTAGAGGAAGCAAGGTTGGCACCGAGCGAGGTAGCGCATTACTAAGACAGAAGGACGATGGTTCGTATCCTCCTCTGACCTTGCTGATTTAGATTTTCCACAATTTTTCTAAATCGCTAGAGGCAAATATTGGGATAGTTCCTTTGACAAGGACATACCCTATTTCCTTCTTCCAATTGGAGCTAGTGCTTCGTCTGCTATGATGTTGTCCTCGACACAATCTTCCTCCCTTCTCCTATATTTGGCAGTACTGAAGCCTGTAATGTAATCAAGCCAATGATACATTAGGAACCCTACGATACCACTAGGTATCGATATATTCGTTTACATAAAGAAAAATACATATAGAAACTGTGTCCATAAAATCAATTATTTCGCGCCTAAATATTTATATTCCACGTATTTAAAATAACGCTGAAATTTTTAAAAATGTTAATTCAGTTGTATTTGTCTCCACCAAAGATGTAATCTCTTTGCCATGTACGGTGTCGTTATTCTTCTTCATTTTGCTGAGACGTGACATAAAAGCGGGTTGTAAATGGAAGTCGAGTCGTTTTGTGGGCTAGCAGAAAGCAGAAGTATTTTTTGTTTTGTTTGTTCAAAATAGGTCGTCATAATATGCGAAATGTTGGAGAGAACAGCTGTTCAAAAGTTCAAATACTTTTCTTCATTTAATATTTCGAGATTTACCCGATCACATAACTGCGTAATGCCGACGTCGCCGTGCTGTCTGCCAATAGCCGTGCGCTCCGGGGCAAATGGCGCGCAAGCTCAGTCCCCATACCCTTTGATCTATTTAAATTTTTAGGATTTAATTCCCCGACCGCCATCACTTGCTGCTCCAGTGGTTTTGGGCAATATGTTCCCATTCCATCTCAGTACTCTGTAGTGAGAGGATTAGGGTGTGGGTATATACTACAACAAGTAATTTTATTATTACTCGAGTTACGCAGCCCTTAAGTCAGAAGCACACAGTATAAGACACAGTCTGCAAAATGCTAGTCGAGCCTATTACTTATTACAATGCAGCTTCATCTGCTGTGTTCTCAACAATATACGAAATATTTGTCAGAAGAAAATATGTAAAAGCATCTGAATTGCACAAAATACCGAAAATGACTATTTATCATTACTGACTTCTAAAAAGTCGTTTATGGGCTCGCTCATTAGTCACATTGCTATAATTACATCATTCACCATGTAATATTGAACGAGTATATAACATATTCTCGATGTATAATTAAAAAAACCAACATTTGCTTACAAGATACCAATAACAAATTATGAATACATAGTTTTCGAACATGAGTTTATTTTATTTTGCGTTTTCAGGGATTACAGAATAGTATTTAATATAAAACTGCTGTTTCTCATTCCAATTGATTACTCTCACCAACAGGTGGTTCCACTTTTCAAAAACATAAGTTCGAGCTCTGTACCTTGAGCTGCTCTCACTCTCACCATCACATGTCTGCACTGGTAAAAATGTCTATAACTGGTGTGCATGTATATATATACACTGAAGCAACAAAGAAACTGCATAGGTATGCGTATTCAAATACATAAATATGTAAACAGGCAGAATACGGCGCTGCGGTTGGCAATGTCTATTAAAGATAACAAGTGTCTGGCGCCGTTGTTAGATTAGTTACCGGTGCTGCAATGGCGGGATATCAAGATTTAAATGAATTTGAACGTTACGTTAGAAATCCCACTTTCTCACAAACTGCCCCAACCTCGCCACCTCTCCTTCCTGTAACACCTGCAATGGCCCCCATCCCACCTACTCCCACAAGTCTACAGCTAAACTCCCTCCTGCCAACCCTGAGCTTACGGTCCCTGTCCGCCCCATTGATCCCCCTGTCCACCCCAACAAGTCCCTCTATCAACCCCCTCCCCTCCCCCCCCAAGGCTGAAGACATCATCCGGTTCCTCACCATAGTCCTCCGAAACATTCACCATTTCCAACGCCCCCACACCCTCAAACAGACCTCCCTCGCTGCCCACTCCTTCTTCCACCTGAACACCTTCGCCACTTACTCCCACAACCAAGCTCACTTCACCTTCACCCACCTCAGCACCCTAATTTCAGCCTCTTCCCTCCCCTCTCTTCACCTCCTCTTTTCCCATCATGGCGCGGCACAAGTGTCTCATCCTATTCCAGAACATCTGGTCCTTCTGCACTAAAAAATACCTACTCATGAACACCCTCTCCGACGACCGGGTCAACACCTTCCTCCTGAACGAAACCTTTCACCAGCCCCACCATACTATCCTCACCTTTCCCTATATCCTCCACCGATCTGATGCTCCTGGTCCTGGAGCACAGGGTGGAGTCGCCATTGGCCACCTTAAGCACATCCCTGTCCAGCCACAGCCCCTCCTCAGTGACCCCACCGAACACCTTATCCTCAGCGTCTTCTCCCCCCCCCCTTACTGTTACCTGTGCCACCATCTGTGTCCACTCCACTGCTCCTCTTCCCTACGACACACCTCCCACATTGACCACACCTTCTCCACCTATGTGATTGCCGCCATCAACATCCATAGCCACTCCCCTGCCGCCCTTTGGTGGTGCCAGTTCCTCCCCACAATCCAAGGTGACCTTGTTCCCCTTCCCCGGAACACCCATTCCGAAAGTGATATCACCCCTGCTGTTGTCATTGCCTTTGCCAACCTCCTTGTGTGTATCGCCATCGACATCCTTGACCCCACAGGTACTGACGACCTCCCTGTCCTCCTCACCATAATGTCTGCTCACCACACACCTCTGGTTCCATCCCTGCACCCCCTCCCGAGGTAGTCCATGACTACCATTGTGCCAACTGGGAAGGTCCAAAACCACCCTCTTATCTAGCACCATCCTGACAACATCATCCACACCTCGTCCTTCCTTCAGGAGGCCATTACTGACGCCGTGGAGGCCCATGTTCCTATTAAAACCATCCACCCCCAACGTTCCACTCTCCCTCTGCAGGCTGTCCTCCTCCTCCACGAATCCTGCCTCCTCTATCACTCCTTCCTGCGCACTCGTGACAGGGATACACTCCAATGCCACCAGGAAATACCGACACATACGAAAGCTTATTACAGAAAAGAAATGCCGGGAGTGGCGCCAGACCTGTGCACGACTAAACGCCACCCTCCCAATCAACTCCTCCAAGTACTGATCCGCCTTCCATCGCCTTACTGATTCCCATTTCCCATTCTGCACCCCATTAACCCCTTCCCCATAACGACCTCCCCTTCTGGACAATCTCAGTAAGGCCAACCCCTTCGCTTTCCACCTTTCTGAGGTCTTCTTCGTCCCTGATGATACCTACTTTGATTATTCTCTTTTCACCACTGTTATGGAACGCGCTGATACCTTGGTTGTTGCACTTGCTCCTAGTCTCCAGTGCTTGGGGCAGTTGAACCCTCCAACATCAACACTCCAATCACAGCACAAGATATTACACTTATTCTCCAGTCAAAATGCAACATGGCCCCTGGTCACGACACCATCATCCTCTCTACCAGTTTCTATCCCGACCTGTGGAAGACTTCCTACGTCCTCTTATTCCTCAAACCCAACAAACCCCCTTCTGTTGCCTCTTCCTATCGTCCCAACTGCCTGACCTCCATCTTCAATAAGCTCTTCGAATCCATCCTCTCCAATCATATCCATCACCACCTTAATCAACACCACCCCCTCCCCCTTACCCAGTGTGGCTTCTGATCCCCCTCCTTCACCGAAAATGAACTACTTAAACTCATCCTCGTTCTCTCTCTCTCCAGCTTATCTCCTGCCACTCTGCCATTTTTGTTTCCCTCGACCTCCAAAATGCCTATGACCATGTATGGCAACCTGGTCTCCTCTTTGAACTCCAAACCTACGCCCTGGTTATGAATTTTGTCCTCTCCCCTCTCCTCTATCTCCTGTTTACTGCCGACATGCCCAAGCCACCCCCTCCTGCCCACTTCCTCCAATATGCTGATGACACCGCCTTCCTGGCTCCCTATCCTACTCTCCAATGGTCCCAATGCATCCTCCAAACCCACCCTGACCAGTTCACCATTTGGTGTAACCAATGGTTCCTTTATATCAACCCCTCCAAAATTCATACAATCATCATAGGTTTCACCTTCCATCACCACGATTTCTACCTCACCATTTATGACCGTCCCATCCAGCTTAGCTTCACCTTCGACTGTCACCTCTGCTGGACCCCTCATCTCCTGACCAGCCAACAAAAAGTCCGTTCCTGGCTCCTCCTCCTGAAACCCCTATCTGGCCAGACATGGGGATTGCATACTTTCACCATCTTCCACACCTACAAATCTCACATCCATCCTATCCTCTGTTATGCCAGCGTTTTCTGGGACCTCCACCCCCCCCCCCCCGCCCTACAAATCCTAGAACGCCACGCGCTCCACTTTGCCTTCTGTATTCGCCTTCTCTCGCCCACATGACTCCTGTATGACCTCATCCCCTACCCCCACCTCCTCCTTTTCCTCGAACATCTCTGCATGCTTCACACTGTCTGCAGGCTTGATCCCTCCCTCCCCTGGTTTCCTCCTTCATCTCCACCCCCTGCCCATTACCGCACCTCTATTGCTGTATCCCTGCCTCTCTCCACCTCCACACCCTCTGTCTCCTTATCAGGGCAACTTCCAGCACCTCCTGGTTGTTGAACTTCACTGTGACATCTACTCTTCCTTCCAACTGTAACCTGGCCTTGTTCTGCCCGTCCCCAGGGCCCCCTTTTCCTCTCCCCTCCTTCTCCCAGAGTGGATTTTCCTCGTCCCCCCCCAAGTCCCTGCACCCCCTCCTCGCCTGTTTTCCTCCCTCGTGCTTCCCTCCCCGGCCCTTCAGCGCGCCCCCAGCCCGTCTCCCCCCCCCCCTCCCTTCTCCCTCATCTTTATGCCCCTGGCACATCCTCCGTTTGCTCATCGTCATCAGTGTGCTACGTCAGTGTTGTGTTTGGTGCAGTTCTCCTGCACGTCAAGAGATGTGATTTTAACTGTGTGCTGGACTTGTACATAGTATTACTGTCAGTGAGTGTTATGTGCTACGTCGTCTGTCGATCCTTTTATGCTCCGGCCATACTTTGCCTTGTGTTCTTTAATTGTCCCAGTGTGCGTTTTTTTGTGTGCGCTACTTTTTTACGGTTTTTATCTCCATTTTACAGTCACCCCCCTTTTCGTCTGTTCTCTTCCGTACTGTTCCCCATTTTTATATCGATGTACGCCATATTTTCTCCTTTCTGTTATTTTAAATGTCTCCTTTTTGCATCATTACTGTCTTTCGGCTGAAGAGCAGCGCATATGCTGCTGCCAGCCTGCCCAAGATGGGGCATTGAAATACAATAAAGGAAAAAAAAGTTGTGTTATAGTAGGCCCACGACCGATGGGACACAGCATCTCAGAGGTAGCGATGAAGTGGTGATTTTCCCGTACGACCACCTCCAAACTGTTCCGTGAATATCAGGAATCCGGTAGAACATCAAATCACCGACATTGCTGTGTCCGGAAAAAGATCCTGCAAGAATGGGACCAACGACGACTGAAGAGAATCATTCAGTGTGACAGAAGTGCAACCCTTCCGCAAATTGCTGCAGATTTCAATGCTGTGCCATCAACAAGGGTCAGCATGCGAGCCATTCAACGAAACATCATCGATATGGGCTTTCAGATCCGAAGGTCCACTCGTGTACCCTTGGTGACTGCTCGACACAATGCTCACCTGGGCCCGTTAAACCGACAGTGGACTGCTCATGACTGGAAACATGTTGCCTGGTCGGACGAGTCTCGTTTCAAATTGTATCGAGCAGATGACGTACGGGTATGGAGAAAATCTCATGAATCCATCGACCCTGCATGTCAGCAGGGGACTGTTCAAGGTGGTGGAGGTTCTGTAATGGCGTGGGGCGTGTGCAGTTGGAGTGATATGGCACCCCTGATACGTCTAGGTACGATTCTGGCAGGTGATACATACGTAAAAATCCTGTCGGATCACCTGCACCCATTCATGTCTATTGCGGATTCCGGCGGACTTGAGCAATTCCAGCAGGCAATGTAACAGCCCACACGTCCAGGATTGCTACAGCGTGGCTCCAGGGACACTCTTCTGCTGAGTTTAGTCACTTCCGCTGGTCGCCAAAATCCCCAGACATGAACATTACTGAGCATATATAGGATACCTTGCAACGTGCTGTTCAGAAGAGATCCCCAGAGCCCCTCGTACTCTTACGGATTTATGGAGCGTCCTGCGGGATTCATAGTGTCAATTCCCTCCAACATTACTTCAGACATTAGTCGAGTCTAGGCCACGTGTTGCGGCAATATATATATATATATATATATATATATATATATATATATATACACTCCTGGAAATTGAAATAAGAACACCGTGAAATCATTGTCCCAGGAAGGGGAAACTTTATTGACACATTCCTGGGGTCAGATACATCACATGATCACACTGACAGAACCACAGGCACATCGACACAGGCAACAGAGCATGCACAATGTCGGCACTAGTACAGTGTATATCCACCTTTCCCAGCAATGAAGGCTGCTATTCTCCCATGGAGACGATCGTAGAGATGCTGGATGTAGTCCTGTGGAACGGCTTGCCATGCCATTTCCACCTGGCGCCTCAGTTGGACCAGCGTTCGTGCTGGACGTGCAGACCGCGTGAGACGACGCTTCATCCAGTCCCAAACATGCTCAATGGGGGACAGATCCGGAGATCTTGCTGGCCAGGGTAGTTGACTTACACCTCCTAGAGCACGTTGGGTGGCACGGGATACATGCAGACGTGCATTGTCCTTTTGGAACAGCAAGTTCCCTTGCTGGTCTAGGAATGGTAGAACGATGGGTTCGATGACGGTTTGGATGTACCGTGCACTATTCAGTGTCCCCTCGACGATCACCAGAGATGTACAGCCAGTGTAGGAGATCGCTCCCCACACCATGATGCCGGGTGTTGGCCCTGTGTGCCTCGGTCGTATGCAGTGCTGATTGTGGCGCTCACCTGCACGGCGCCAAACACGCATACGACCATCATTGGCACCAAGGCAGAAGCGACTCTCATCGCTGAAGACGACACGTCTCCATTCGTCCCTCCATTCACGCCTGTCGCGACACCACTGGAGGCGGGCTGCATGATGTTGGGGCGTGAGCGGAAGACGGCCTAACGGTGTGCGGGACCGTAGCCCAGCTTCATGGAGACGGTTGCGAATGGTACTCGCCGATACCCCAGGAGCAACAGTGTCCCTAATTTGCTGGGAAGTGGCGGTGCGGTCCCCTACGGCACTGCGTAGGATCCTACGGTCTTGGCGTGCATCCGTGCGTCGCTGCGGTCCGGTCCCAGGTCGACGGGCACGTGCACCTTCCGCCGATCACTGGCGACAACATCGATGTACTGTGGAGACCTCACGCCCCACGTGTTGAGCAATTCGACGGTACGTCCACCCGGCCTCCCGCATGCCCACTATACGCCCTCGCTCAAAGTCCGTCAACTGCACATACGGTTCACGTCCACGCTGTCGCGGCATGCTACCAGTGTTAAAGACTGCGATGGAGCTCCGTATGCCACGTCAAACTGGCTGACACTGACGGCGGCGGTGCACAAATGCTGCGCAGGTAGCGCCATTCGACGGCCAACACCGCGGTTCCTGGTGTGTCCGCTGTGCCGTGCGTGTGATCATTGCTTGTACAGCCCTCTCGCAGTGTCCGGAGCAAGTATGGTGGGTCTGACACACCGGTGTCAATGTGTTCTTTTTTCCATTTCCAGGAGTGTATATATGAGTCACGTAACGCTACCGCTGGATATATTTCGTAAACTACATCAAATACTGACGAACCGATTCCACAGACCGAACGTGAGGAGAGGGGCTAGTGTAATTGTTTAATAAAAACCGTACAAAAATGCACGGAAGTGTGTTTTTTAACACAAACCTACGATTTTTAAAAAATGAAACCACGTTAGTTGTGTTAGCACAGCTGAACATATAAACAAATACGTAATCAGTACCGTTTGTTGCATTGTAAAATGTTAATTACATCCGGAGATATTGTAACCTAAAGTTGACGCTTGAAACCTCCGACGTTCAGTTGCGTGTTGTAACAAACACGGGTCACGGGCGTTTCATAGGACGTGGAGGACGCATAAATTGGCCAGCCCGTTCTCCTGATCTTACACCTCTGGACTTCTTTCTGTGGGGTACGTTAAAGGAGAATGTGTACCGTGATGTGCCTACAACCCCAGAGGATATGGAACAACGTATTGTGGCAGCTTGCGGCGACATTACACCAGATGTACTGCGGCGTGTACGACATTCATTACGCCAGAGATTGCAATTGTGTGCAGCAAGTGATGGCCACTACATTCAACATCTATTGGCCTGACATGTCGGGACACACTCTATTCCCTCCGTAATTGAAAACGGGAACCACGTGTGTGCGTGTACCTCACCCCTCATGGTAATGTACATGTGCGTCAGTGAAAATGACCAATAAAAAGCTGTTAGCATGTGGACGTAATGTGCTGTTTCAGTCTCTTCTGTACCGAAGGTCCATCACAGTTCCCTTTGGATCCCTACGTAATTCGGTGCTCTCCGATACACACGATCGAACATCGGAGGAATGGTACTCAAGCGTCAACTTTAGGTTACAATATCTTCGGATGTAATTAACATTTTACAATGCAACAAACGGCACTGATTACGTATTTGTTTATATGTTCAGATGTGCTAACAAAACTAACGAGGTTCCATTTTAAAAACCGTAGGTTCGTGTTAAAATCATACTTCCGTGCATTTTTGTGTGGTTTGTATTAACCAATTACACCAGCACCTCTCCTCTCGTTCGGTCTGTGGAATCGATTCATCAGTATGTGATGTGGTTCACGAAATATATCGAGCGGTAATGTTAGGTGACTCACCCTCTATATATATAATGTGTGTGTGTGTGATTCTTTTTTACACCGTGTACAAACTGTAGGATTGATCGATGAGAGGATACGAAACAAAAAAGTTCTAATCAACTTATGTCCGGAAATGCATTGTTTCCATGCTAGAGACCATTTATGCAATCATACTTTGTTACACAGACTGCGGTCTAATACGCGCTATATCACGCAACCACAGTCACAATACGCATGGTTTCCTTCTGGAGGATGGTACTGTTCCTTATACATCATGCCCTAGCGTCCTCTTCTGCCATAGTCATTGGTAATATTCTGTCCGATTCACTTCTCTTGCTAACGCACCTAGTAGCGGATATGATACAGCGTTGTTCACAGTAGTTCCGTATTCGAATCGAGAGCCGGCCGAAGTGGCCGCTCGGTTCTAGGCGGTGCAGTCTGGAACCGCACGGCCGCTACTGTCACAGGTTCGAATCCTGCCTCGGGCATGGGTGTGTGTGATGTCCTTAGGTTAGTTAGGTTTAAGTAGTTCTAAGTTCTAGGGGACATATGACCTCAGCTGTTAAGTCCCATAGTGCTCAGAGCCATTTGAACCATCGACTCGAGAGCTTGCCGGCACGGTGTTTACATACGGAAAGGCAAATGGCAACAACCACGGAATTCAATGTTAGCAACAGTGTTTCACCGTTTGTCAGAGACAGAGTCCTTTCAGGAAGCAGGAAATCATGAAGGACGTACCCGAAATGTTCGGACAGCAGACTTGGAGGAAAATGTCATTAACACTGTGGAAGGCGACCGCCGTACCATGCAGTTGGCCCGCCAGTAAACGGTAAGCCAGACGTCTGTGTGGAACATTCTCCATGACAATTGTTACTATCCTTATCACTCACAGAGTGTGCAGGGCTTAATAGCGACAGATTTCCCACATCGGAAGCTGTTTTGCCACTGATTTCTTCACCAAGTAACCACGATTCCTCGATTTGTTATCCATATTATTCACAGATAAGGTCACCTTTACGTGGAGTGGTATCTTCAACTTTCCTAACAGTCATCTGTGGGATAGTATGCAGAACTCTCATGACATGGTGATATCGAATCATCAGCATCGGTGCAGCCGCAGTGTGTGGGCCGGGATAATTGGCGAAAGTATTTTTGGACCAGTCTTCCTTCCACGTCGCCTAAAGGCCGGAACTATCAGCGTTTCTTGCGGGTGACTTTGCCTCCCCTGTTGGAAAAAGTGCCATTGATTCGAAGGGTTATGTGGCTGCTACATGATCTTGCTCCAGCCCACTTCGCTGTTAACGTCAGGGCGCATCTCAATCGCGTCATCCCTGGTCGATTGATAGAATGAGGTGGTCCAGTTGCGTGGCCTGCTCATTCACCGGTTTGGGGCCATCTCAGTAGTATCATGTATGCAGATCCCATTCCAGATGTGGAGACACTGGAGCAGCGTATTCGTGCTGCCTTTGACACCGTCCGGATGCGGCCTGGCCGATGTGAAGGTGTGAGATAGCACATGCTACGGCGCGTACAGGCATGCTATGAGGCACATGGAAACCATTTTCAACACATACTGTAACTGTGGCTACATGGTATAGCGAGTATTAGACCGCAGTTTCTGTAACAACGTATGACTTAATAAATGGTCTCTAGCACGGAAACCATGCATTTGCGGATATAAAGTCTTTTTTTGTCCCGTATCTTCTCTCTCATCGATCAATCCCTAGAGTTTGTACGCGATGGTATACATGCCGACGTCGCAAGCAGAACATGAAAATACTGAGAAATTATTAGGAAACTGAACGGGCAATTTATTGCGTAAAGAGAGATGAAAATTTGATAGTCATGGGGGATTGGAATGTGGTTGTAGGAGAAGGAATAAAATAAGATGTTACGAGGGAATATGGACTTAGTAGTAGGAATGAGGGAGGTGAAAGACTAATTGAATTCTGCAATAAATTTACTGGCAAAATAGTATAATACTCATTAAATAAATATACAAGTATCATAAAAAATGAAGTAATTTAACTGGCGTGTTATTGTGGAGGATAGGATGTTCATACAAACACCTGCATAATGACAAAGATATGTAAACGTCCTGGGTTCCAACCTCTTTATTTTTTAAATTTTGAACAAAAATCATCAGCAATGGCGGCCACAGAGTTCCAGCAAAGAAGTTATCTTCGTTTTGCCAACGGCCTTGTCAAAGAGGGTGGAGGAGCAGGCAGAGATGAGTGCAATCTCTTTCACTTGGGATGGGAAATTGCCCCTAAATGTAGGAGGAATCAACAATAATCAACGGGATGAGGATTCAAAAGGCAATGGTAGCCCCTACATTAAAGGCACGTAATGTGTGTCCACAGGACATGTAGCCTCTAACTGAAAAAAATGTCATGATGTTTTCTCCATTGGCAAACGATTCCGGACTAGACCCCCATTCGGATTTCCTGGAGGGACTGCCAATGAGAAGGTGACCATGACAAAAACAAAGAGTAACCGACGAAAGTGTGATGTCCTACGAGACGGGACGTGGAATGTTAGAAGTCTGAACGCCGTAGCTAAGTTAGAAAAATCTGAATAGGGAAATGTTAAGGCGCAATCTAGATGTAGTAGGGATCAGTGAAGTGAAATGGAAATAAGGCAAGGATTTGTGGACTGACGAGTACAGGATAATGTCAAAAGAAGCAGAAAATAATATAAAGGGAGTAAGATTTGTTAAGAACAGGAAGGTAGGGCAGCGAATGAGTTACTGCGAACAGTTCAGTCATACGGTTGTTCTCATCAGGATCAACAACAAACCGACACAGACAGCAATATGTCAGGTATACATGCCGACGTCGCAAGCAGAACATGAAAAGACTGAGAAATTATTAGGAAACTGAACGGGCAATTTATTGCGTAAAGAGAGATGAAAATTTGATAGTCATGGGGGATTGGAATGAGGTTGTAGGAGAAGGAATGAGGGAGGTGAAAGACTAATTGAATTCTGCAATAAATTTCAGCTAGCAGTAGCGGATGCTCTGTTCAGGAACCACAAGAGGAGGAGGTATACTTGGAAAAGGCCAGGAGATATGTGGTAATTCCAGTCAGATAACATCATGGTCAGGCAAAGATTTCGAAATCAGATATTGAGCTGTCAGAAATAGCTAAGAGCAGATAAAGACTCTGATCATTATTTAGTAATGATGAAGAGTAAGCTGAAGTTCAAGAGACTAGCCAGGAAGAATGAACGGACAAAGAAATGGGATACGGGATGCCAGCATGACAGCGCATATCATCTATATAAAACAGTTAACTGTCAGGTGTTCGGGGTGTCTCGCAGCTGGGTCGTAAGGCGCAGATGCAGAAGTTATTTGAATTTCCAAACGGTACAACATGCATTTACAGATACAGTAAGGTGCACTGGCTGAAGGCGGCACAAGGCTATTGCCCAGCGGCAGCATACCGGACGGAGGGGCTAAGGACTGAGGTTCCGTGAGAGAAATATGACTGCAGCCACGTACCGCGCCTCTGGCGACGAAGCAGCAAAATTTTACTAGCTGACACAGCGTTTTGCACGTTCAGACTTGAAATATGGAATCGCATCACTGCGCACATGACGACACTATGGCTCCCCCCGTCGAAGGTTCGAGTCCTCCCTCGGGCATGTGTGTGTGTGTGTGTGTGTGTGTGTGTGTGTGTGTGTGTGTGTGTGCGTGTGTGCGTGTGTGCGTGTGTGCGTGTGTGTGTATGTGTGTGTTTTGTCCTTAGCTTAAGTATGACCTCAGCAGTTTGGTCCCATAAAAGCTTACCACAAATTTCCAAAAACTTTTGCTACTGATTTGGAAATACTCGGAATTATTCGGAACAATTTGGTTGGAAGTGGCGGATATAAAATTGAGAGCAGCCGCTCCTGGAGAATTATTGATGCTAAACCATTCTAGCTATTGTTCTCAACGATTTCTTCAGTATACGGCCAGTCTCTTCGGCAGTCCATCCCGGAGATCCGAATGGGAGACTAGCCCGGAATCGTTTGCCAACGGAAAGAACATGATTTTTTTTTTACATTTTTATATACTTTCGCCTACTGATTACTTGCTGCTACTAACACATTTTTTTTCTCATCTAGTGGCTTGCGTCTATAACGTAACAGATCGGAGCAGTAGTCAAAGAGCTGGATCAGCTACTGCCAAAATTCGCAGTGTGAACGAACACTCAAAGGTAAGCCTGGCACCTTTCACGTAGTGATTCTTCTGCTTAAACAGATCGTTCATAAAAGCTTCTTCTCTTTTTTCCTGTTATACTATTTTCTTGTCATATTTATGAATACAATACGTTCTTTTTCACAAGGCATATCTTTTTTTTTTCATTTGGCCTTGTAGAATGTGCAGGCAGCACTGAAATAAGCCAATCGATTTCGAGCAGGAGTTGGACTGCAGTGGTTAGCGGCTAGTAGCTGACTGACGAAGAAATCCATATATGGCGGGCTGAACATCATCGTCATCACTGACTTCTAAATTTCACTGAATTAGTTTAAATGGGTGAAACAGGACCAAAACACATTAAGTTAGATGATCCTGACTGGATTACTTTTGAGACTGCATTTAGAAGTCGTACATGTACTGGTGTGACAGATACTTGGTTGGGATTTTGGAGCCTAGACATTTCTTGGAAGCATGTTTTTCACATATTCAAGAACCGAGTTCGTCAGATTAACGAACTGCTTATGACCAGTTGTTGGCTAGTCTCTGATTTTCTCTTGCGAAAGACAGGTCATGAAAAACAGATGTAAGTCGCTACAGAGACTGCAAGTTTAATACTGTCCGAACTTAGTAATGATTGGTACTCAGCTGATGTTATTGATAAACTGGTAAAAAGACTTGAGACCCTTCAAATATGAGATCCTGGTAGGGCATTGATAAAATGATTCAACCGAGTGTTAACGTTAATGAAAGGACAGTTTTTTATGCAAAACTAAACGTAAAACTGCCCAACGTAATAGCAGAAAATATTGCGGTAATAAAAATTTTGTCAGCTGATAATGCCTGATTCAGGTGGTCTATTCTAGCAGGGTAATATCCTCCAAATAAGGATGCACAACGTGAGTCTAAATATTGGCGATATGAAAACAAATTAAACTTTGCAAACATGTTCTCTGCAGAGATCAAACATGTTCATGTTTTCGAAAAACACAGTGAAGACGTATCTGTACACGTCTACGGCATCCAGTATTCAGACTATGAATGGATGGCCATAGATGATAAGAGCAAAGACGGAGAATTTAGAGCTTTTACAAAACACCGTCGCAACAGACATGCGAATCAATGTTGCAGGTTGCTAATAAAACAGATACATGTCACTTCTAGTACATAAAACAACTTTCAAGGCTCGCAAGGAGTAGCATTACTCCTTCTCATTTTTATGTTGTAATATGCAAGCGATATCTGAGATATTTTTATTCCAGGGAAAAATTAGATGCACATTTAGTTGATTGTGCCTGTTTAAACCAGTCACCAGTGTCACGCCAAGTGAAAGGTACTAGTTCGTAAAATTTACAAAATTTAGTAATGATATGAAACTGCCTTTCACTATTTATGCTGATACACAATGTGTCTCGGGACCAGTCGCTGAATGAATGAATCTGGGTTGTATTCCGATCATGTACATGTTCATAAACCATTCAGTGTTGCATACTGCATACGCTGCAGCTATGAACAGAGCTTTCCCTAGTTTAAATTTTACAGAGGCAGCGACTGAGTGGAATGGTTCACTCGACAGCTCTATGCAGTCGCAGAGACTATGAATTGACTTTTATTACAAAATAAACAGATGGCATTAAGCCCTCAGAAAAAATTGGCGTTTGGATCGCCAGAGATTTGCTATAATTGCAAGAAACCGTATGAGGAGCGTAGTATTAAACACAGAGACCATTGCTGTTTCACCAGTGCATCTGCCTCCGCAGCTGAGTGCGCAGCGGGGGACCCGAGTTCCATTCCCGATACTGCCAAGGACTGGGAGGATTGGTACTGGGTGCACTGTGGATCATGACGTCAGCTGAGAAGCTAACTTGGCCTTCGATAAACAAAGGCCTGTCTGAGGTGAGCCATATAGTGTTCGTGGCAAACGATAAATATTTATCAAAGCCCTTAGGCCAAATCTTCGGTAGTGTAAAAAAAATTGGCTTTAAGCACTATGGGACTTCACATGTATGGTCATCAGTCCCCTAGAACTTAGAACTACTTAAACCTAACTAACCTAAGGACAGCACACAACACCCAGCCATCACGAGGCAGAGAAAATCCCAGACCCCGCCGGGAATCGAACCAACCCGGGCGTGGGAAGTGAGAACGCTACCGCACGACCACGAGATGCGGGCTTCGGTAGTGTAGTACGGAAGCTTTTACCAAAGATCTTTGATTAAAGTTAGAGCGAAGACCGTCGTTTACATGTAGCTTTGTTTGCCTTAATGCATTTGAGCTATAAAATGACGAGGTATATTTGGTGCGGTGCTACCACCACAGTGATCATTTGCAAAGTATGAAGAATGCGAAACTATTCATAACACAAATGTACTCTTACAAAGAAAGATCTGCAGGAATCAGCTACATTCGAAGTTACTGCACTTTGAATGATGTTAGGCTTAAATATAAAAAGAAAGTATGTGGAAGGAAGAGGAGATGTGAAATGCAAAGCCTGTTCAAAGTGTACATAAGTGAAATAAACGTATTTATTTGTACTTTAAGTAACCTCACGTTATCTTCATAACTTCCTCATTAGGTGATTTATATACTGGTTCACATGTTTCTGAAATAATACGTAAAACAGTACACTGCGATATTCGAGTGCTATATTTCAGGGTGGAGTAGCTTTCGCTCCTTGCTAGAAAACACAGCCACGAGACGATCTTTAGCAGAAATAGCATTCGTGATTAAAATAATGACACAGTGCACCAGTTACGTATTTTTGCACACGATTTGCGAGAATTTATTCTCACGATAAAGTACAAATATTTACACAGCTGGTTTGTGATGTTTCGGAAAATGGGACAAAAAACATCTGACCAACTGCAGTAAAGAATAAAAAACAACGGCAGGGTTAGAAGGGCAGAACACCACATAAAATACCTTTGCTCATATATGCTTTTGATAATGAGAATAAATTCTCGAAAAGCATTATATTGAGTGTGAGGAAGATGCCTGACTACTAAAGCAGTGTTTCATTATTTATATCACGGATGACGCAGTTGCAGGCTTTCCAGAAACATCGATTATGACGAATGAAACTAAGAAATGGCATTTCTCGACAGAGTTCTGTATATTCAAACATGAAGAGGCACTTTCATGGGCGCAAACTGAAATATTTGTCGACCCATTCTCAAATAATTTTCGCTGTTCTTCATGTTCTCACACTGTATCTCACGAAGTAAATTCTAGTGAACACTTCGAGATCCCTCCTCTCGCTATCCACGGTTGCGCGCACAATAGTTTCCATTGCTCTTTCTCTTCGAGCAGTGCGCTCGTCACCGACATACGGTGTCGTTAACTGTTCGGCATCCGGTACGAATAATGGACGAAAAATTTTACTGTTGTGTAATAGCTCTAGTAAAGCAGTTTGGTCAAATAAGTTTGACGAAATGTTTGACAAAGAGCGGTTTCGTGTCGGCCGGCAGTCAGCACTACGTTGTTGACGTCACACAAGGAGCCCTCAGGCCTGCTACTAGCAGCTAAGTGAGCGAATTGTAGCGACTCCACGGAGAACGGTTGAGTGGTCTGCTGAACACACGGCGGTCGGCAGACACCGAGTGGGAGGAGCTCTTTTATACAGTGGTGCAGCACATCCAGGCTGTAATGTAAACTACAGACCTCACTTTACAGTGCCAGTAGCGTTCCACAGTCTGCGCCATTAAAACGGGCACTTCTCGATCACAAGCAATTGCAAATAAATGGTGACAGATGACAACGAAGAAAGTAAATTACATCTAGGTCGCGTTTCTATTCTGCCTTCGCACATTTCTGATTTACAGATTCCCTAAATTTCCTGAGTTCTCCCCTCGAGAGGTGTACGTCATGCTTAAAACCAGATGAATTCGTTACAATGAGGACATATTTTCGAGCTGAGATTCTTTTTGCTGCACAACCATCTCGCCACATAGTAGGTTGAAAATACAATATTTGGGCTTTACAATGCGTTCGTCCTAGAACAGCGTCGTCTACCCCCCGGGGCAGAGAACAAAAAAGTGAACGTATTCCGACATATACTATCGCTATATAACTTTTGGTAAGCAAGGAAACACACATTTTGCCCATGAGCAGGAAATCCGTGTTTGAGTC